>NC_058102.1:112862166-113179333 GCF_020171115.1 Neogale vison
AATAGAACTACCTTAGGATTTAGCAATTGTACTACTAGATTTTTTAAAAAGGATACAAAAATATTGATTCAAAGAGGCACATATACCCCGATGTTTATAATAGCATTATCAACAATACTGAAATTATAGAAAGAGCCCAAATGTCCATTGACCAATGAATGGATAAAGAAGTTATAGTATAGGAGGAGACAAGATGGCAGGTTAGTAGGAGGAGGTGCCCTTTCAACCTGTACCCTAAAGTGAGATGATTTCCTTCCAAAGAACTCTGATCACACATGAAATCAGCCTGAGAACAGAATTATACACGTCTGGATCTCTACAGGAGCAGAAGACACGAGTGGGCAGGTTAAGTGGGAACGTCGGACTGATATCAGAAGATAAACAAAAGGGGGAGGGAGTCACCAAAGGCGACCCATTGAAAAGTGATATCCCAATAGGAGAGTGCCCTGTGTCTGGGGACCAGCATTAACTTGGAGTCTGGTGGAAAGTACTCAGAAAGAGCAAAGGATCACGGGGGGGGAAATTGTGGGAATAGGGGCAGTTAGGGACAGGAACTTAAGTCCTCAGACCCAGGACAGCCACCCCTGGCACAGAGCAGAAAGAGTGCAGCGGAGAAACCAGGTCTTGGTCCCTGAGCCACCAGCGCACCTGAGAGCATGTGAGGTCCGGCTCCCATGAGGGGCTGGGAGCCTCACAAGCCAGCAGAAGCACAGCCTTTTTACAGTCCCCACGCGAGTGCCTTGCCGTGCTATCAGATTCTGAGTTGCACCCCCTGCCCTCTCCTGAGAGAGGTGCCCACAGTGCCAGCCCAGTGCTCTCGGACCCGGAAAGACCAGACACTCCCAGCCCAGGCCAGCAGGAAAATCTCAGTGTGCGATCACTGCTTGGAACCTCTCTGGCGGTCTGGAGTTGCCAGACAGCCGCCACTGCCATGGTTTTGGGTACAAGCAAAAAATCCTACATCCCCAGGGACTGGGACTCAGAACATACTCTGCCAGCGGCCAAGGGGGAATTTATTTGTACTCTGCAGCCTGACTGAAGCTTCTCTCTGAGAGGGAGGTCAGGGTGCAGTTTGCTTTCCTCTACACCTACAAAAGCCATCAAAAGCGGTCAAGGTGAGAGAGAGAGAAAAATAAAAAAAGAAGTGAACAAACATAACAACCTCTGGAGAACAAAAGCTGGAAAAAAAACAGTTTCCTCAGATCCCAGCCCCTTGAGGGGGGCGGGAGGACTTAACTCAGAGAATATTATTGACTGAAAACCCACGTAGCAGGCCCCTTCCCCAAAAAACCAACCAGGAAAGGAAAAAAAAAAAAAAAGACACAACAAGAGAACAACATTCACTACTTCATAGGACAACTTTATCTTATCTTTCTTCCATTCTGAATGTCAGACTTGCTAGATAAAATATTCTTGGCTGCATATTTTTACCACTTAGCAAGCTGAATACATCATGCAACTCTTCTCTGGCCTGCCAAGTCTCTGTGGATTGATCTGCTGCTAACCTTTTTTTGTCTTCCCTTTTAGGGTAGAGATTTCTATTCCCCTGCTCCTTTCAGGATTTTTACCCCCTTATGTCTGTATTTTGCAAATTTTACTACAATATGTCTTGGTATTGTATTTGTTGATTGGGTGGGAATGCCTGCTCCTCCTGGATTTGGCTATCTGTTTCCTCCCCCAGATTAGGGAAGTTTTCAGCTATAATTTACTGAAATAAACCTTCTGCTCCCCTTTCCCTCTCATTCTCTGGCACTTCTATGATACAAATATTATGCTTTAGAGTCACTAACTTCTACATTCATGATCTAATATTTTTCTTTCTGTTTTCTTTTCAGCTTCATTATTTTCCATAATTTTACCTTCCTCATTCTTTTGCTTCTTCCATCCTTGTTGTCACTGAATCTGGTCAGTTTTGCATCTTGGGTATGGCATTTTTTATGTTGGCTTGACTAGGTATTTAGGTCTTTTTTTTCCCTGCAGTAAGAGACTTTCTGAAGTCTTTAATATTTTTCTCAAGCTTAGTTTGTTATCTTTATGATTGTTGTTTTAAATTCTAGTTCAGCATAAGGTATGACTAGATCCCTGGCTTTTCTTTTTCTCTCTTTTGGGATGAATTCCTCAATATTGGTGTTTTGTCTAGGACTCTGACTTCCATGTGTTAGGGAATTCTGTTGTTTCCTGCTCCTGAGATTAATGACTATATTAAGAAGAGGCCATATATTGCCCAAGGCCTGGTACTTGAGAAAGTGTTTCTGGTGGGTGTTGGGGGGATTTTTGCTGGTCTTCTGTGGGAGGAACTTGCTGCTTCTCTGACTGTCAGGCGCACTTGCCCTATTTTAAAAGCACCTGCAGAACACAGGGTGGGAGGAGGAGGGAGCCAGGTATTAGTGTAAGTGGCTCAAGCCTTTATTGTGGGTCAGTCTGTCAGTCCAACAGTGCTAATGGACAGGGGGAAAATATGGCATCAGCTGACTCTCCCATTCCTGGAGAGAAGCCACTCTTGCTGCAGTTCAGGAAGCTCTCACAGAAGAGCAAACAGTTTCACCTCATTTGTTCCTGACACTTCTCATTTCCCTGTCTTCACTCTGTGACTGAGCTGTCCAACCAGTGGTGGCATGGTGATCCTGTTTTTTGTTTGTTTGTTTTTTACTTAAATTCAATTAGCCAACATATAGTATATCATTAGTTTTTGAAGAAGTGTTCAGTAATTCATAAGTTGCTTATAATACCCAGTGCTTATCACATCACACACCATTTTTAATGCCCATAACCCAGTTGCCTCATAACCCCAAGAAACTCCCCTTCTGCAACCCTCAGCCTTTTCCTCCAGAGTCAAGAGTCTCTCATGTTCTGTGTCCCTCTCCGATTTTTTCCCTTTCAATTTTCGCTCCCTTCCCCTATGATCCTCTGCACTATCTCTTATATTCCACATATGAATGAAACCATTTGATAATTGTCTTTCTCTTCTTGACTTATTTCACTTAGCATTATACCTAGATTTCCATCCATGTTGATATAAATGGTTACTATTAATCTTTTCTGATAGCTGAATAATATTCCATTGTACATATAAACTGCATCTTTATTTATTCATCTGTTGAAGGACATCTTGACTCCTTCCATAGTGTGGATATTATGGACATTGTGGTTATGAACATCAGAGTGCAGGTGACCCTATGTTTCATTACATCCGTATCTTTGAGGCACCCAGTAGGGTAGCTCTATTTTTAAATTCTTTAGGAAATTTCATACTGTTTTCCAGAGTGGCTGAACCACTTGTGTTCCCAAAACAGTGTAAGAGGGTTCCACTTTCTCCACATCTTTACCAACATTTGTCGCTTCCCACCTTGTTAATTGTTGACACCCTAACTGGTGTAAGGTCACTGTGGTTTTGATTTGTATTTCCCTAATGGCAAGTGATGCAGAGCATTCTTTTCATGTGTCTATTGGCCATTTGTATGTCTTATATGAAGTGCCTGTTTATGTCTTCTGCCCATTTTTTGACCGGATCATTGATATTTTGGATATTGAGTTTGAGAAATACTTTATAGATCTTGGATACCAGCCATTTATCTGATACATCATTTAAAAATATCTTCTCCAATTCTGTAGGTTGCCTTTAAGTTTTTTTGAGTGTTTCCTTTGCTGTGCAAAAGCTTTTTATCTTGATGAACTATCAATGGTTCATTTTTGCCTTTGTTTCCTTTCACTTTAGAGACATGTCTTGCAGGAGGATGCTGTGATCAGTGTCGAAGAGGTTACTGTCTGCACTCTCCTCTAGGATTGTGATGGATCCCTGTCTCACATTGAGGTCTTTCATCCATTTTGAGTTTATCCTTGTGTATCATATAACAGAATAATCCAGTTTTATTCTGCATGTGGCTGTCCAATTTTCCCAGCATCATTTATTGAAGAGACTTTTTCCCATTGGATATTCTTTTCTTTATTTGTTGAAGAATAGTTGACCATAGAGCTGATAATCCATTTTGGGGGTCTCTATTTTGTTTCACTGATCTAAGTGTCATTTTTGTGCCAGTACCATGCTGTCTTGACAATCACAACTTTGTAGTATAGCTTCAAGTCTACGATTGTGATGACATTAGCTTTGGTTTAGTTTTTCAACATTTCCCTGATAATTTGTAGTCTTTTCTAGTTCCATATGAATTTTACATTTGTTTGTTCCAGCTCTTTGCAAAGTGTAGATGGTATTTTGATAGGGATTGCCTTGAATGTGTAGATTGCTTTTGGTAGCATAGACATTTTTTAAAATTTATTTTTATTTTTTTTTATTTGCAGTGTAACAGTATTCATTATTCTTGCAGCACAGACATTTTAAACAATATATATTTTTATTTAAACTTTTTATTTTTTTAAGTTTTTAAAAAGATTTTATTTATTTATTTGACAAACAGAGGTCACAAGTAGGCAAAGAGGCAGGCAGAGAGAGAGGAGGAAGCAGGCTCCCTGTTAAGCAGACAGCCCAATGTGGGGCTTGATTCCAGGACCCTGAGATCATGACCTGAGCCAAAAGCAGAGGCTTAACCCACTGAGACACCCAGGCACCCCTAAACAATATTTGTTCTTCTACTCCATGAGCATAGAATGTTTTTCCATCTCTTTGTGTCTTCATCAATTTCTTTCATAAGGATTCTGTAGTTTCTAGATTACATCTTTGGTTAGTGTATTCCTATATATCTTATGGGTTTGGTTGCAACCGTAAATGAGATTGATTCCTTAATTTCCCTTTCTTCAGTCATGTTGTTAGTGTATAGAAATGCAACTGATTTCTGTGCATGGATTTTGTATCCCACCGCATTGCTGAATTGCTATAATGAGTTCTAGCAGTTTTGGGGTGGAGTCTTTTGGGTTTTTCACAGGAAGTGTTATGTCATCTGTGAAGAGTGAGAGTTTAACTTCTTTGTCAATTTGAATGCTTTTTATTTCTTTTTGTTGTCTGATTGTTCAGGCTAGGACTTCTAGTACTATGTTGAAAAACAGTTAAGAGTGGGCATCCCTGTTGTGTTCCTGACCTTATGAGAAAAGTTCTCAGTTTTTCCCCATTGGGATGATATTTGCTGTTCACTTTTTATTGGTAGCTTTTATGATATTGAGGTATGTTCCTTCTATCCTTACACTGTGAAGAGTTTTACTGAAGAAATGATGCCGTATTTTCTCAAATGCTTTTTCTGCCTCAATTGAGAGGATCATGTGGTTCTTGTTTTTTCCTTTAGTAATTTGACTGATTTTCAAATGTTGAACCACCCTTTCATCCCAGGAATAAATCCCACTTGGTCTTGGTGAATAATCCCTTTCATGTCCTGATGGATCCTATTGGCTAGTACCTTGATGAGTATTTAGGCACCCATTTTCATCAGGAATAATGGTCAATACTCCTTTTTGATGGGGTCTTTGTCAGGTTTTGGGATCAAGGTAATGCTAGCCTCATAGAACAAGTTTGGAAACTTTCCTTTCATTCCTATTTTTTAAAACAGCTTCAGAAGAATAGGTACTCTTTCTTCTTTAAATGTTTAGTAGAATTCCAGTGGGAATCCACCTGACCCTGGACTCTTATTTGGTAGAACATTTCTGATTACCACTTCAATTTCCTTGCTGGCTATTTGTCAGTTCAGATTTTCTATTTCTTTCTGTTTCAATTTTGGGAGTTTATAAGTTTCGAGGAATGCATCCATTTCTTCCAGATTGTTTTTTGCTTGTTGCTCATAATATGTCCTTAAAACTATCTGTTTGTCCTTGGTACTGGTCGTTATCTTTCCCCTTTCATTCATGATTTTATTTACTTGGGTTCTTTACCTTTTCTTTTTGATAAGTCTGGCCAGAAGCTTATTGATCTTAATAATTCTTTCCAAGAACTTTTAGTTGCTTCTTTTTTTTTTTTTTAAATCAGTTCTATTCTTTTTCTGGTTGTATTTCATTGATTTCTGCTCTAATCCTTATCATTTCTTTTCTGCTTGGTTTAGGCTTCATTTGCTGTTCTTTCTCCATGTCCTTTTTTTTTTTAATTTTTTTTAAAGATTTTATTTTATTTATTTGAGAGAGAGAGACAGTGAGAGAGAGAATGAGCGAGGAGAAGGTCAGAGAGCGAAGCAGACTCCCCATGGAGCTGGGAGCCTGATGTGGGACTCGATTCCGGGACTCCAGGATCACGCCCTGAGCCGGAGGCAGTCGTTCAACCAACTGCGCCACCCAGGCGTCCCTCCATGTCCTTTTTTTTTTTTTTTAAGATTTTATTTATTTATTTGACAGAGAGGGAGATCACAAGTAGGCAGATAGGCAGGCAGAGAGAGAGGGGGAAGCAGGCTCCCTGCTGAGCAGATAGCCCGATGTGGGGCTCAATCCCAGGACCCTGAGATCATGACCTGAGCTGAAGGCAGCAGCTTAATCCACTGAGCCAGCCAGGTGCCCCTCTCCATGTCCTTTATGTGTAAGGTTAGCTTGTGCATTTGGGATTTTTCTAATTTTTTGAGAGAGGCTTGAATGGCTATGTAATTTCTGCTTTTCTGTGTCCCAAAGGTTTTGAACAGTTGAATTTTTTAAAATTATGTCTTTTGTCTCTATGAATTTTTATTTTTTCTTTAATTTCCTGGTTGACCATTCTTTATCAGCATGCTCTTTAACCTTCAAGTGTTTGAGTTCCTTCCAAATTTTCTCTTGTGTTTGAGTTCAAGTTTCAAAGCATTGTGGTTTGAAAATATGCAGGGAATAATCCCCATCTTTTGGTATCTGTGCAGACCAGATTTTTGACCCAATTTGTGATCTATTCTAGAGACTGTTCCATGTACACACGAGTAGAAAATATTCTGTTGTTTTAGATGGAATGTTCTGTATATGTATACAAAGTCCAGCTGGTCCAACGTGTCAATCAAAGCTCTTGTTTCTTTGTTGATCTTCTACTTAGATGATCTATCCATTGCTGTAAGTGGAGTATTGAGCTCTCCTACTATTAATGTATTATAACCAATGTGTTTCTTTACTTTGGTTATTAATTGATTTATATAATTGGCTGCTCCCATGATGGAAGCATAGATATTTACAACTGTTAGATCTGTGGGTAGACCCTTTAAGTGTATTGTATTCCTCTTCATCACTTATTACAGTCTTTGTTTTAAAAACAAAACAAAACAAATCATATTTATCTAATATGAGGATTGCTACCCCAGCTTTCTTCTGGGGTCTACTAGCATGGTTAATTTTTCTCCACCCTCTCACTTTCAATCTGGAGGTGTCTTTATGTCTAACATGAGTCTCTTATAGACTGCATATGGATGGGTCATGCTTTTTTTTTTTTTTTAATCTAAACTGATACCCTATATCTTTTGATTGGAACATTTGGCACATTTACATTCAGAGTAACTGTTGAAAGATTTGAGTTTAGTGCTATTGTACTGCCTGTAAAGTCCCTGTTTCTGTAGATAGTTTGTTTCTGGTTTATATGACTCTTGGGCTCTCTCTTTGCTTACAGGATCCCCTTAGTATTTCTTGCAGGGGAGTGCGTTACTTACCTCGACTCTTAGTTTGTCAGGGATGGTAACCGGGACACAGTGTCTGCTCCTGTCGCCTGCACCTGCTAACCTGTAGCCATCATGCGTGAGTGTATCTCCATCCACGTTGGCCAGGCTGGTGTCCAGATCAGCAATGCCTGCTGGGAGCTCTATTGTCTGGAGCACAGCATTCAGCCCAATGGCCAGATGTCAAGTGACAAGACCATCAGGGGAGGAGACGACTCCTTCAACACCTTCTTCAGTGAGACGGGCGCTGGCAAGCATGTGCCCCGGGCTGTGTTTGTAGACCTGGAACCCACAGTCATTGATGAAGTTCACACTGGCACCTACCACCAGCTCTTCCACCCTGAGCAGCTCATCACAGGCAAGGAAGATGCTGCCAACAACTACGTCCGAGGGCACTACACCATTGGCAAGGAGACCATTGACCTTGTCTTGGACCGAATTCGGAAGCTGGCTGACCAGTGCACAGGTCTTCAGGGCTTCTTGGTTTTCCACAGCTTTGGAGGGGAAACTGGTTCTGGGTTCACCCCCCTGCTGATGGAATGTCTCTCTGTCGATTATGGCAAGAAGTCCAAGCTGGAGTTCTCCATCTACCCAGCCCCTCAGGTTTCCACAGCTGTAGTTGAGCCCTACAACTCCATCCTCACTACCCACATCACTCTGGAGCACTCTGATTGTGCCTTCATGGTAGACAATGAGGCCATATATGACATCTGTCATAGAAATCTTGATATCGAACGCCCAACCTACAACCTTAACCACCTTATTAGCCAGATTGTGTCCTCCATCACCGCTTCCCTCAGATTTGATGAAACCCTGAATGTAGATCTGACATAATTCCCGACCAACCTTGTGCCCTATCCCCGTATCCACTTCCCTCTGGCCACCTATGCCCCCATCATCTCTGCTGAGAAAGCCTACCATGAACAGCTTTCTGTAGCAAAGATCACCAACGCATGCTTTGAGCCAGCCAACCAGATGGTGAAATGTGACCCTCGCCATGGTAAATACAATGGCTTGCTGCTTGTTGTACCGTGGTGATGTGGTTCCCAAAGATGTCAATGCCGCCATTGCCACCATCAAGACAAAGCACAGCGTCCAGTTTGTGGACTGGTGCCCCACTGGTTTCAAAGTGTGCATTAATTATCACACTTTGGTGTCCCACTGTGGTGTCCGGTGGAGACCTGGCCAAAGTCCAGCAAGTTGTGTGCATGCTGAGCAACACCACAACCATCGCTGAGGCCTGGGCTCCCCTGGACCTCAAGTTTGACCTGATGTATGCCAAGCGTGCATTTGTTCACTGGTATGTGGGGGAGGGCACGGAGGAAGGGGAGTTTTCTGAGGCCCGTGAGGACATGGCTGCCCTTGAGAAGGATTATGAGGAGGTTGGTGTGGATTCTGTTGAAGGGAGGGTGAAGAAGAAGGAGAGGAATACTAATTACCATTCCTTTCAGCCCTGCAGCATGTCACACTCAGAACTTAAGCTTCAATATTAGCTGACAGGCATTAAAGCTTTCTGGTTAGATTGTCTTCACTTTTAACTGTGATCATGTCTTTTCCATATGTACCTGTTGCATTTCTCCATCATGTCTCAAAGTAAAGGCTTTAAGAAAGAAAAAAAAAAAAAACTCTTGCAGGGATAGCTTGGTGGACACATATTCTTTCAGTTTCTATCTCTCATGGAAGTTCTTTACCTCCTTCTATTCTAAATGACAGCCTTGTTGGATAAAGTAGTCATGGCTGCATGTTCTTCTCATTTGGTATCCTGAAGATATGCCAGCCTTTTCTGGCCTGCCAGGTCTCTGTGGATATGGCTGATGTTAGTCTCATATTCCTCTCTCTGTAGGTTAGGAGATTCTTGTGTCAAGTTGCTTTCAAGCTTTTCTCTTTGTCTCTGAAGTTTGAAAACTTCAGTATTATATGCCAGGGTATTCATATATTTTCATTGTTTATGGGAGGAGTCTTCTCTACCTCTTGGACATGAATGCTTGTTTCCTTCCCCAGCTTAGCAAAGTTCTCAACTATGATTTGCTCAAATATACCTTCTAGCCCCCTTTCTCACTTCACCCTCACACCAACCATTCTGATATTTTTACATTTTATCACATCACTAATTTCTCAAATCCTCTCTTCTTGGGTTATTAGTTGTTTTTCTCTTTTCCTTAACTCCCTTCCTTTTTTCAGCCTGTTTTCTAGATCAATTACTCTCTCTTCTGCCTCATTTACACTAGCTGGCAGAGAATCCAATTTAGACAGCACCTCATTTTAAAGTTTGGCCTGGTTAGATCCTCTTTCTGCACGAAGAGATTTTCTAGTGTCTTTTGTGCTTTTTTAAAACCCAGCTAGTAACTTTATAATTTTTATCCTGAATTCCATCTCTGATATCCTGCTTATATCCATATTGATTAGAACTGTGGCAGAGAATATTACTGCTTCTCTTTTCCTTTGTTGTGAATTCCTCTTTCTAATCATTTTGCCCAGCAAAGAATTGATTGAGTGAATCAGCAGAGTTCAATATATCAACCATGATCCAAGCAAAATATACACTAGACAAATTGGAAGATATCAGAAACAAAAACAGAAAGGTTAGGAAAACAAAGCAAAACAAAACAAAAGGTGGGGGGAGAATATAATCTCACAGGGTGGACAAAACAGGGTGATCCACTTGTTCCTGAGTGTATTTTGGTGTGTGTGTTGGAAGACACTAATTCCCAAAGTTGCAAAGAAGGCAAAACTTACATATATAGAAAAATAAAATTGAATGAATGAAAGGAATCAAAAAATGAAGCATATATCTATAATATGTAGAGGTAAAAAAATAAAAGTTGAAAAGAGTCTTAAAAACCTTGATAAATAAGAAACTAGTTAAAAAGAGAACAAAGAAAAAAAAAAGAAATGGGAAATTATAGAGTAACAAATAAAAGAAATCGTGAATAAACCTCCAGTTCATTATACTATTTTCCCCTACCACTGGAGTTTTACAGTCTTGTGAGATCTGTAAGTTTTTGTGCACCTGTTCTTCCAGTAGGTCTTCTGCAGGAGGGATCTGCTGTGTTGCTTCTCAGGTGTCTTTGCCTGGGCAGAGTTGCACCACCCCTTGCCAGGGGACTAAGCTCAGTGTAAGCTGGCTGTGTGTGTGTGTGTGTGTGTGTGTGTGTGTGTTTTCTTGAAGGTTTTCTGTGCCTCTTTAAAGTATTCAAATAAAAATGGCTGTGCCCAAATCTCCAGCCCCAGAGCCAAAAGATTGCAGTTTCCTCCCTTCAGTAAACCCTCTGGGAAAAACAGTTTTCACTTTTGTTTGTGCCAAACTCTGCAGACTCCTGCAGTGTGTGCCCACAGTGATCCTCCAGGGGGTATGCCAAAGGTCCCATGTTACTGTCCTTTGTAGGGCCCTGTCACTGAAAGTGGCCCTACAAAGAGAGGTACTGTTCTGCTCTTCCCAGGCATGGAGGGTGGTCTCCATGTTCCATTCCATTGTAGGGTGCCCAAGCAGAGAGTGGTCACTTCACTGGTCCCAGCTCGAAATATATCGTGAACTGAGCAGAGATCCGCCTGCTGCACTCACTGACCATAACCAATTTCTCACTCCACTTCTTGGGAACTCTACCCATTTAACCACCCCCATTAGTTCTGTGACTCCTGGAATCCTGAGACGACACTGACCCACCTAGAATTCTGCCTGTTTATCCTCTGAGCCCCTTTCAGGCAGGGATGTTTCTCACTGGAGCAGATTTCTAGTGGTTCTGATTTTCCCCTCCAGCACCATCTTACTTTCCAGTAGCTGGCTTACAGAGACTCCCTCCCCCCTCCATTTATCTTCTGTTATCTTCCCTCAGATTTCGTTCTCTGTACTTCCTACCTTGCAAAAAGTGGTTGCTTTTCTATTTGTAGAGTTCTAAATATTTTTTTCTTATATCTCAGGCTGAGTTCATGGGTGCTCAGAATGGTTTAATAGTTATCTAGGGACCAGATGAAAAAGGTCCTCTACTTTTCCACCATCCTGCCTCCTCCTGCTCCTGTGTTTTATCTCAGATGCACCAACTGGTTTTCAAAACTCCAAATTTTATGAACCTATGCTGATCCTCTGCGGGAGAGTATTGCCATGCTCTGGCTGGTACAAGTTTATCCTAGTAGGTCAGTTGCACAAATCTGCACGGGTTTCAGTTCATGGTGTAGTGCAGCTCAAAGCCAGTTTCTGTGGGCGCTGGGGTGGTTCAGTTGGTTAAGCATCCAACTCTTGGTTTTGGCTCAGGTCATGATATCAACATCATGAGATTGAGTCCCACATTCAGGATCTGTGCTCAGTGTGGAGTTTGCTTGAGATTCTCTCCCTCTGCCCTTCCCCTCACTCATGCTCTCTCTCTCCTTCTCAGATAAATAAATAAAATCTTTTTTTTTTAAAGGAGCCAGTTTCCAGGTTACCTGCCCTGAGTAGGTGCCTCTGCTTCTTTGCTAACTAATGGGGCCACTCAATGCTCACTGACAGGTGTCTTTTGTCCCCTGAGAGACAGTGGCATATCTCCCAAATGCACTCCTAGAAGGGGAACAACTCTCTCTCCCAGGGTGACCCAGGGATCCTCAGTTCAAGCTGTCACTCCTAGGCCTCTGCTTTCCTTCTCCACAGGAGCACAGGAGCACAAGTTCCACCCTTAGATGGCATGGATTTATAAAACTTTAGTCTTTGAGCTCCACTGCTTATAAAACTTTAGATAACCAGCCCCTCTAATTTCCCAATCAATGGTTTTGGTGTGTGTTTTTCTCATGCAATCCACTATGTACTGCTTTCACTCTCTCTCACTTTCTCTTTCTTCTCTCTCCATAATCAGAGATCCCTCCCTTATGCAGCAGTCTTGATTATTTTCTCCCCTCATGTCTCTGCACCTCCTATGTTTCACAACATTGGCATCTTTTCTCCTAGTTGTACAGATTGTTCTCTCAGTCCTAATATTGATTTCTTGGGTGTTCAGCTGATATTTGTCTAGCTGTATTCAGTGGACAAGGCAAGCATAAGGTCCCCCTACTACTCTGCCATCTTAAATCACTCACCCAGTTCTTTACGAATTTTGGATACTAAACATTTATTAGATATGTCATTAGCAAATATCTTCTTCCATCCAATAGGTTTCCTTTTTTTTTTATTAAGACTTTATTTATTTATTTGACAGAGAGCGAGATCACAAGTAGGCCAAGAGGCAGGCAGAGAGAGAAGAGAAAGCAGGCTCCCTGCCAAGCAGAGAGCCCAATGTGGGGCTTGGTTCCAGGACCCTGAGATGATGACCTGAGCCAAAGGCAGAGGGTTAACCTGCTGAGCCACCCAGGTGCCCCCATAGGTTTCCTTTTAGCTTTATTAATTATTTCCTTCACTCTGCAGAGCACTTAATTTTGAAATAGTTCCAAAAGTTTATTTTCCCTTTTATTTTCCTTGCCTCAGAAAACATATACAGAAAAAATGTTGCTATGACCAATGTCGGAGACATTACTGCCTGTGCTCTCGAATAAGGTTTTTATGGTTTCAGGTCTCACATTTAGCTCTTTCATCCATTATGTCTTAAATTCCTTTTTTAGTTTAATCCACTTATGTATGGTGAAAGAAACTATCCATTTTCATCTCTTTGCATGTAGCTGATCAGTTTTCCCAACACCATTTATTGAAGAGACTGTCTTTTACCCATTCCATATTCTTCCATTTACCCATTCCATATTCTGGTTTATTGAAGATTAATTAACAATACAATTGAAGGTTTACTTCTGGGGTTTCTATTCTGTTGTAAATAGATTTGTTTCTTAATTTATCTTTCTGGTCTTTCATTTTAACATTAATGATGTATAGAAATACAACCAATTTCTTTATATTGATTTTGTATACTGTAACTTTACTAAATTCATTTAATAGGGCTAATTGTTTTACTGGTAGTCTCAAGATTTTTCTACATATAGTATCATAACATCTGCAAAAAGTTAGTTTTTCTTCTTCCTTACCAATTTTGACACCTTTTATTTTTTTTTAATTGATTGTTTTTGTCTGATTACTCTGTCCACGATTTCCCTTACTGTGTTGAATGAAAGTGAGAGTGGATATCCTTGTCTTGTTCTTGACCTTAGAGGAAAACCTTTCAGATATTCACTATTAATTATGAAGTTAGGTATGAATTTGGCAGATATGGTCTTTTTTATGTTGAGGTATGTTCCTTCTATACTCATTTTGTTGTGAATTTTTGTCATGAATGTTATTGTTTTGTAAAATGCTTTTTCTGCATCTATTGAGAAGATTATATTGTTTTTATTTTTCATTTTGTTAATGTGGTGATCTATCCATTGATGTCAGTAGGTATTAAAGTCTCCTACTATTAGTGTATTACTCTGAATATCTCCCCTTTCTGTCTGCTTCATATATTTAGGTTCTCCCATGTTGGATGCATAAATATTTATAATTTTTATATCCTTTCGTTGGATTGATCTTTTTAGCATTAGGTACTTCCACTGTCTCCTACTACCGTCTTTGTTTTAAAGTATATTTTGTCAGATATGAGTACTGCTACCCCAGGTTTTTTTTTTTACCACTATTTGCATGAAAAATCTTTTTTTCATCTTTGCACTATCAGTCTATATGTATCTTTAGGTCTGAAGTGAATCTCTTTTAGGCAAAGGATAAATGGTTCTTGTTTTTATTTTTTAAATCCATTCATCCATCGTATGTCTTTTGATTGGAGCACTTAGTTTATTTACATTTAAGGTAATTATGGATAGGTACATACTTTTTGCCATTTTGTTAATTACCTTTTTGTTGTTTCTGTAGTTCTTCTCTGTTCCTTTCTCCTTCTCTTGCTCTCTTCCCTTGTGACTCACTGACTTTCTTTATTATTATGCTTGGATTGATTTCTCTTTATGTTTGTATATTAGTTATGGGTGTTATAGTTTGTGGTTACCATGAGGATCATATATAACATTCTGTTTATATAACAATCATATTGTTGAGGTTTACTGAAATTTAAACATAGTCTAAAAGCACTACATTTTACCCCTTCTATATTTTATGTATATAATGTTATATTTAACATTTGAAAAAAATCTGTGCATCACTTAAAATATAATTTATTATTTTCATCTTTAACCCTTATATTAGCTTTATATGTAATTGATCTACTACTTTTACTATATGTGTGCTTTTACCATTGAGATTTTTCAGTTTCATTATTGTCTTACTTTTTGTTATGGCCTTTTTTTAATGTAAAGAAGTCTCTCTCTTTCTCTCTCTCTCTCTCTCTCACCCTTAAATGACTGAGCTACCCAGGTGTCCCTAAAGAGGTCTCTTTAACATTTCTTAAAATTTTAGTGGTGATGAAACCTGTAGCTTTTGTTTTTCTGGAGAACTGTTTATCTATCCTTAAATTCTGAATAATAAATTTGCCCAGTAAAATATCATTGAGTGTGGATTTTTTCATTTCCACTTTGAATGTATCATGACACTCCCTTCTGACCTGCAAAGTCCCTGCTGAAAAAAATCTGCTAATTGCCCTATGCGTATTTTCTTTTTATCTGTAACTGTTTTCATTTCTCTTGTTGATTTTAAGTTTTAAAATCAGGTTTCCCCATTTAAATTTTTTGACACTTTAATTATTATGTGTCTTGATGTGGAGCTCCTTGGACTCATCACTTTTAGGGCTTTATGTGTTTCCTGGACCTGGATGTCTATGTCCTTCTCCAGGCTAGGGAAATTTTCAGCTATTTTTAATTTTTTTAATTTTATTTGAATTCAATTAATTGTTATATTGTGTATTATTATTTTCAGAGGTAGAGTTCAGAGATTCGTCATTGTATATAACATCCAGTACTCATTATATCACATGTCCTCCTTAATGCCCATCATCCAGTTATCCTATTCCCCCACCACTTCCCCTCCAGTAACGCTCAGTTTGATTCCTATAGTTCAGAGTCTCTTATGGTTTGTTTCTCCCTCTGATTTCATCTTACTTTATTTTTCCCTCCCTTCCCCTATGATTTTCTGTTTCATTTCTAAAATTCCATATATGAGTGAAATTGTAGAATTGTTTTTCTCTGATTGACTTATTTCACTTAGCATAATACCCTCTAGTTCCAGCCATGTCATTGCAAATGGTAAGATTTCACTTTTTGATGGCTGAGTGATATTCCATACTACATATATGCCACATAGTCTTTATACATTCATCTGTTGATGGATGTCTGGGCTCTTTCCATAGTTTGACTATTGTGGACATTTTTGCTATAAATCTTGGGGTTCAGGTACCCCTTCATGTCCTTAATTTGCATCCTTTGCGTAAATACCTAGTAGTGAAATTGCTAGTGGAGGTTAGTTCTATTTTCATCTTTTTAAGGAACCTCCATACTGTTTTCCAGAGTGGCTGTACTAGCTTGCATTCAAACTATCAGTGTTAGAGGTTTCTTCTTTCCCCACATCTTTGCAAACAAACTTTGTTTCCTGACTTGTTAATTTTAGCCATTGTGATTAGTGTGAGGTGATATTTCATTGTGCTTTTCATTTGTATTTCCCTGACACTGAATGATGTTGAGCATTTTTTCATGTGTCTGTTGGCCATTTGTATGTCTTCTTTCGAGAAAGATCTGTTCATATCTTTTCCCCATTTCTTGACTGGATTTTGTTTTATTTTTGAGGGGTATTGAGTTTGGTAAGTTCTTTATAAATCTTGAATACTAACCCTTTATCTGATAAGACATTTGCAAATTATCTTCTCCCATCAGCTAATTTTCCTTCAAGTGTGTTTTCTGTCCTGTCCTGTCTCTCTCTTTTCCTTCTGGGACTGCTATAATGGAAATGTTAGTGCACTTGATGTTGTCTCTGAAGTTTTTTAATCTATCCTCATATAAATATTTTTTTTCCCTGTGCTTGGCTGCTACTTATTACTATCTTTTATGTTGTTTATCTATTTTTCTGTATCCTCTCCACTGGTGTTGATTTCATCTAGTGTATTTTTAAAATTTCAATTATTTTATTTTATTTTATTTTAGTTCAGACTGATTCCTTTTAGTATTTTTTATATCTTTGTTGAAGTTCTCAATGGGTCCATCCTCTTTTCTCTCAAGTCTGTTGAGTATGTTTATAATTATTACTTTGAACTATTCATCAGATGGCTTATCTCCCTTTTTAGATCTTTTTCTATAATTTTGTCTTGTTCTTTCTTTAGAAACATATTCCTTTGTCTCCTCATTTTGTTTGACTCTGTAATTCCATGTATTAGGTAAGTAAACTATACCTCCCAGTCTTGAAAATAGTGGCTTTCTGTGTAAGCCATCCTGTGGTACCCAGTGGTATAAGTCCCTGTGGTCACCAGAACCAGACACTCCAGGATGTCCCCCTGCCTGGGCTGCATCTTACCTTCTGTTTTGGTTTGGCTAAAACTGCTGCAGATGTGTTAGTGGGCAGGGCTGGCCCTATAAGTAGCTGTTTGAGAGGTCTAGCAGTAGCTACTGCAGACATACTGTTGAGTGAGGCTAACTTCACCCTTCCCTGAAGCAGGAGTTGTTCTGAAGGTTTGCTGGTCCAAGTTGGGGCTACCTTCTAGATGTGACAGGGTGGTAGTTGATGAGGATGTCAGACATGACTGAGGCTGCCAGTTGGTGTGGCAGGGAAGGCACCACTTTGAAAGGCCACCTTGTAGGACAAGTTGGGGAGGTATAGTGGGGTCTGTAAGGGAATACAAGGATACAGTGGTGTTAGCAGCAAGGTAGATGGAAGGTGTCAGAATTAGCATCTCCAAATATCTAGTCAACTAGGTCTAAAGGAAGGTAGAAAAGTGATGTCTGTCAGCATTTCCATTCCTGGAGCATTTCCATTCCAGGAGTTTTCTACTCCCCCTGCATATGTCCTAAAACTAGTCAATAAATCTTCATACAGGTGATTTTCAAACTGTTGTTTCTTGATTTTCTTGAGCAAAGTAATCTAGGTCAATGACCCTTTAAAAGTTAAACCCCACTGCTTTTCAAAGCCAGAGGTTATGGAACTCATCTTCCTGTGCAGGTCCCCAGAGCCAGGGTTGACCCTGATATGGTGCTTGATCCTCTTCCTCCTCCACACCTGCAATATCCTTTAGTTTGTGGGTTGACATATGCAGATTTGTGCTCTATAGAAAATCTGTTCTAGTCTTTTAGGTCATTTTCGGACTGAGTTGCAGTAAATGTAGTTTTTGTCTTCTTGTGTCCATGGGACGACATGAGCTCAAAATCCTCCTACTCTGCCACCTGTCTCTGCAGATATCTCTGATACTTTTGATAGTTTCTTGAAAAAATTCCATCATCAAATTTACACAATCTTATTTAAAATCTTTTTTTTTTTTTTTTTTTTTTTTTTTTTAATGATACTAAAGGAGGGGTGCCTGGGTGGTTCAGTCAGTTAAGCATCTGCCTTTGGCTCAGGTCATTATCCCAGGGTCCTGGGATCAAGTTCTGCATTGGGTTCCCTGTTCGGCTTTCTTCTCCCTCTCCTTTGGTTGTTCCCCCTGCATGTACACATACACACACACACACACACACACACACACACACAGTGTCAAATAAATAAACAAATAAATAAATAAAATATTTTTAAAAAATGAAGTAAATGGGGCACCTGGGTGGCTCAGTGGGTTAAAGCCCCTGCCTTCAGCTCTGGTCATGATCCCGGGGTCCTGGGATCAAACCCCGCATCAGGCTCTCCGCTCAGCAGGGCGCCTACTTCCTCCTCTTTCTCTCTGCCTGCTTCTCTGCCTACTTGTGATCTCTGTCTGTCAAACAAATAAATAAAATCTTAAATAAATAAATAAAATAAAATAAAAATGAAGTAAATTATACTTTCTAAGTTTTATCCATTTGTTACTTAATTTCTGCTCATTAACTGAAAACTGTGCTTTTCCTGGAATTGACATGATTCCACAGAAACCCAGCTCAGGACTGATTGTGAAACAGATTTGAGGTAGTAATTTCATCAGTGGCACCACAATGCTTATGCTCTGAGTCTCAGAGAATGTGCAGGTAACCCCAAGCCATAATTCTGGCAATTAATTTAATGGTATTTTGAGATGCAAGACTCAGTTGTTTTTTTTTTTTTTTTATTTCCTTCCAAGGGGTCTTTTTAAAGTTAACTGTTTGATCCTGCTTAGTGTGATTAAAGGAATTTTTGCGTATATTGAAATATTATTTTAGATTTAGGAACATGTGCAATACAACAACTGTATGATTACAAGGAGAGTGCCATTTTCTTTCTTTTATGTGACTATAAAATTTTGGGGGTCCCAAACTCCTTAAATTCTAAAATTAGGACAATACTTGGAATATATACTTACTGAATTAATGAAAACATAGTAAAGTCACTTATGTGTTATGATATGAAGATTAATAACCTAACTGTGTCTCCTTAAAAGGTCTTTAAAATATTTGTGATTCTCATAACTGTGTTTATTTGAGGTAATGGCAAGTGCCAAAATATAGATTCTATTACTTTGGAATAACACATTGAAATTCATCATCCATTAACATATTTGAATTAGTTGATCTCTTCCTAGAATGCAGAGGGAATAGGACTTAAGACAAATTTGACTTTGTCAGAAAAGAAAGGTTTCAAAACACATCATGATAGAGAAAGAAAGAAAGTTTAACAGAATCTCATAATTGAAGAGCCTAGAAAATTAGCAGCTTATAAGAAATGAGTAAGGTGGATGCAGATGGGGGCTAGAGATACACTGATGGAAAATATTCTATTATATAACATGTCATAATATTCTCACAGTATTATATGTCCACTAGAGGTCTGAATGTAGGAAATTAAAATGTATGTATCCAGGTAGAACCAGGCAGAATGATGTTGGGTAATCACTGTGGAATGAGAAAGATGAGTTGAATCTAAAGATCAAATTTGCCAGTAGGAAAATAAATTTATAGAAGATTTTCTCTCATAGTTTAAATAATCAATGTATTTATGATTGGAATTTATTTATTTGTTTATTTATTTAGGGAAAATGTATTAGGTAAAAGAAAAATAGATTCTACAAAATAAAAAAGATGGCATTCTATGTAATAATTATCATCTGAAAAAGAATCTAATGGGAAATAGCATCTTACAAGGACACAATTTTACAATAATTAAGAGAGCAAGCATCAAATGAAAGAAGTTAAATGTTTAGTAGTGACACACATGAAGTAATAGAGCCATTACTATAAGTGCTCAATGCTGACATATAACTCTTTCCACAGATGACAATACCTCTTTCCACAAAATCAGATGCTCAGTATACAAACTACAGATTTTAAAGACAAAAGATCTTAAGATAATGTCTGTTTTTAAGATATTTCGCATAGATAACATTCACTGATTATTTATATGGATAGATAGATATAGATATAAATCTATATATAGATTCATTCAGAAACTGGATGTGGCACAATAGATAGGTAGATAGATAGATAGATAGATAGATATTCTGCCATATCCAGTTCCTGAATGAATCCTGAGAGTGGACAAAATTCCCACAACCACAGTGCTAGGAAGAATTGCTGGTGCTTCAATAACGCTTCTGTCCCCAAGTTCTGAGCTAACCTCAAATATACTAGAACAGGCCACCAATGGCAAGGCAGGATGAGCAAATGAGGGGGAATGAAGCTATCATGATTTTGGAAATGACAGACTAATGAACATTGATAGGGCTTTTGACCATGTTCTCTGGGAGAAGAGGATCAATAGACACAAATAGATGGAAGACCATTCCATGCTCTTGGATCGGAAGAATAAACATTGTTAAAATGTCTATACTGCCTAGAGCAATCTATACTTTTAATGCCATTCCGATCAAAATTCCACCGGCATTCTTCAAAGAGCTGGAGCAAATAATCCTAAAATTTGTATGGAATCAGAAGAGACCCCGAATCGCTAAGGAAATGTTGAAAAACAAAAATAAAGCTGGCGGCATCACCTTACCTGATTTCAAGCTTTATTACAAAGCTGTGATCACCAAGACAGCATGGTACTGGCATAAAAACAGACACATAGACCAGTGGAACAGAGTAGAGAGCCCACATATGGACCCTCAACTCTATGGTCAATTAATCTTCGACAAAACAGGAAAAAATATACAGTGGGAAAAGGACAGTCTCTTCAATAAATGGTGCTGGGAAAACTGGACAGCTATATGTAGAAGAATGAAACTCAACCATTCTCTTACACCGTACACAAAGATCAACTCAAAATGGATAAAAGACCTCAACGTGAGACCGGAATCCATCAGAATCCTAGAGGAGAACATAGGCAGTAATCTCTTTGATATCAGCCACAGCAACTTCTTTCAAGATACGTCTCCAAAGGCAAAGGAAACAAAAGCGAAAATAAACTTCTGGGACTTCATCAAAATCAAAAGCTTCTGCACAGCAAAGGAAACAGTAAAAAAAAACAAAGAGGCAACCCACGGAATGGGAGAAGATATTTGCAAATGACAGTACAGACAAAAGGTTGATATCCAGGATCTATAATGAACTCCTCAAACTCAACACACACGAAACAGGCAAACACATCAAAAAATGGGCAGAAGATATGAACAGACACTTCTCCAATCAAGACATACAAGTGGCTATCAGACACATGAAAAAATGTTCATCATCAATTAGGAATTCTACTGCATGTTCTTTTTTCAGGGAATGGTCTCAAGAAGTGAGGGAAATAAGACATAGGGGAGAATGCTGCTAAGCAAGGAAGTGATCTCAAGTGGAATATGGCATGAGCTTGATCCCATAAGAAACTGGAGCAGAATTCTCCAAAACATGTATCCATCTGTGATTGTAGAAATACTCTCTCCTCGATGTCTAATATAATAGTTATTATGCACATGTTGCTGTTCTTTGAGCATTTAAAATATCTTAGCTAAGAAACTGAATTTTAAATTTATTCAACTTTTATTAGTTTCATTATAACACCCAATGATCATTACATCAAGTACCCTCCTTAATGCCCATCAGTCAATGTCTTTTTATGTCTTCTGCCTATTTCTTGACTGGATTTTTAATTTTTTGAGTGTTGAGTTTAATAAGTTCTTTATAGATTTTGGATCCTAGCCCTTTATCTGATAAGACATTTGCAAATATCTTCTCCTATTCTGTACTTTGATTTTTAGTTTTGTTTATGATTGACTTTTAAAGGTTGACTACAGAGTCATTGCCAAATGCTTCTAAACTTATCTTTCCACTGAAGATATAATTATTTTAGCAGAGACTGCTTGCTATTTCATAGCAATTTAAACTTTGTCTCCATATAGATGGAATGGGAATTCAGCAGAGCCACCTGGAAGCCTTGTTAAAACATATATTGATGGGACCCACAATCAGAGTTTCCCATTTAGTAGATCTTAGGATGGGGCCCAAGAATTTAAACTTTAATAAACTTCCAGGTGCTGCTGCTGCTGCTTTTCCGGTAAACTGCAGATGCAATTTTTCCAAATTAGGTACTAATTACTAGTATGCCAAGTGGTTTTATAGTGGATATAAACTGAGAAATACTGGCTTGTTTTTCTTGCTGTTTGTGTTGATCTTTTCATCTTGAGAATTGAGTTTCCAAATTAAACATTTGTATGTTATATAACAGCTGTTCTCTAGTTTTGTTAGGTGCATTTAAGGAAAAGCTGAATAATACAAGTTTTGAACAGAACTGCTTCAAATACATATCTATTATGGGTTATGAAATTCTAATAGGATGAGTTGACTTTTAGAAGTTTCTGATGATCACAATGGAATAAAAAAAAAGTCAGAATCAATTCATAGTTCTCTATTGTTCTTTGAGACACTTTCTGGATCAGCGACCACATACAGGGCATTATTTTTAAAATGGGAAAGCTGCCATCCACAAGATGGATCACAATAGCTCCACAGGAGATAGTATCATTGGCCATGCCAATGGTCCATACAATGAAATTCTGTGGCTTATTGTGTCAGTGAGCTAAAGTGAGTGGATTATTCATATATCTAAAGCCTTTGAAATCATATGTATTCTTTTTTTTTCTTTTAAATTGAGGAGGAAGAGGAATTAAACATCAAAACATCACATTAAAACTGTAAATTAAACTGCTCTAGAAACAAGTTAGTCATCATCTAAATTACTAATGTATTTGAAGAAGTAGAATACAGCTTATTCTACTTATTTGAAAGATTATAAGTATGAGCAAAGTATTCTATGAACATTCTTAAGCTTGTGACTTTAATGTTATCTGATGAAAACTATGACATATTCTTATCTAATATCCTCTGGAGCCATTGTCAAAAACACAAACACTAGGTTAGCTGGACCTCTGGTCTAATCCTCTTGATACTGTACCAATATTCAAGAAAATGTTCTATGAGTAGTGTAATTATTCAAATTCGACTTCATTTATAATTATACAACTTTAAGTAGTTTTAGAGATATATTCATGTGCATGATCCCTTGTAACATAGCAATCTTGTGAGGTAGGTAGAGCAATTCCATGACCAAACCAAATCTCACTTTGTGAAATAATGGAAGTTCCTAATAATAAATGCTATAAAACTGACCACCACAACCTATGCAAAAATAAAGTATCAAGAGCAGTTGTAGCACTTTGTCTTCCATCCCTACTAGCAATTTGATGTTATCATGGCAGTAAAGGACCAGTAAGAGCAGCCTCAGGCCTTCTTCCTTCATATTGCAGGTCTATCCTGAAGCACCTTATGTTCCTCTGATGGTTTTTTAACATGGTCAATGTTCCTCATAAGAAAAGTCAAGAGTATAAGCCACAATACTTAGTACCTTGTTCTGGCTCTTGTGCCTGGTGCCTTTTGGTTGTTCATTTGAACGTGCTTTTTCTCAAGTAAAACCTACATTGGAGAATATAGTTATAAATGATGATCACATCAGTAATGGATTGGTGGAAAATGTAATAAATTTACTCTAACACCTATGTGGTGGATATCATGAACATTTCCAGGGATAAAAGAATGAAAAGATGCATTGTATGGCTTCAAGAAACCTATGTCTAGCATGCAGACAGATATAAAAATCAAAATTAAATATAGGATTGTAACTACAATGGAAATATATAGTAAAATAAATGAAAGTTTGAGAGGGTAAGAATATGTATTAGGTTTGCATCAACTGGATGAGAGTGGGAATTCAGAGAAAATGAAAGTGCACATTTTTCAGTGCAAATATAAGGCATGTCATGACTACTCTGTGATGTGATTATTTCATAATACCCATGATATAAACAGGCTTATGAATGTTTTATATTTTTTAAATATGCCTTATAATGTATTCTAAGTGTCTCCTAAAAATCTAAAGTTTCTTGCATAAAACTCTTTTAAAAAAAAATCTAAAGTGAATACAACAAAAAAAAAGATCTCTCTCTGTCTCTATATATATATATATAAAATAACCCACATAATTGTACATAGTACTTTAATTTTTCTGCCAAATTGTGATTTTTTTCTGATACAACTAAAATTTATTATTATTTTTTTACCTAGTATGGGACTAACATTATTTTTTGATGATTTTTATTCGTTTTGTAAATGAAAAATTAAACTTTCTTTTAACTGCTAGCTGCAAATATTTAAATATGCAGTCTTGTATATTATATTTAATTTTATGTATTAATTCTTTGTAAATTTCTTCAGTAAAATTTTTCAGTAAAAGATCATTTCCTCTGTAAATAGAATAGTTTTGCTTATTCCATTTGATCTTTATGCCTTTATGCCTTTTTTGCTTATCTAGCCTTTTGGAAATGGCTAATGTCTTAGCTATAATATTGAATAAAAGTGCTTTTTACTTTGCTCCCAAGTGAAAGCAGAAAGTTTTCAATATTAAACCTTTAATTAAATATGATGTATGTAGGTTTTTCTTTTTTTCTTTTCATAAGTGCCACTTCACAGATTGAGGATATTTATTTGTATCCCTGGTTTGCTGAGAGATTTTTCCATAAATTATTATTAAATTTTAGCAAATGAATTTTCTACATCTACTGTAAAAATCATATAAATATTTTCTTGGATGTGCTATTATGGAGAATGACATTGACTGCTATTCTAATGATGAATCAACTTTGAAATCCCAGGGTAAACGTTCTTAGTCACATGTATTATTTTTTTCTTTAATGTAGTACTGGGTATAATTTGCAAATATGTTATTTAAGGAGTTCGCCCTACTGTTCATAGTGAATATTAATCTTCAATTTCTTTTTCTTTTCTTTTTTTTTTTGAAAAGTCCTTCTCATTATACTTGTTCCATTTTAAAAAGTTAAAGAATACATTCCTGGTTTGGATTTAAAAAAAAAAAGATAATGTAATATTGGCTTTAAGTCTTCATTAAATATATGATATAATTTACCTTTGAAACCACTTATGCCTGGAGTTTTATTTCTCACAAGGGTTTTGACAACCAAATCAATATTTTTTCATTAGGTACTCATCAGTAATAACCTTGCTGGGGTGCCTGGGTGGCTCACTGGGTTAAAGCCTCTGCCTTTGGCTCAGGTCATGATCCCAGGGTCCTAGGATCAAGCCCCACATTGGGCTCTCTGCTAGGCAGGGAACCTGCTTCCCCCTTCTCTCTCTGCCTGCCTCTCTGTGTACTTGTGATCTTTGTCTGTCAAATAAATAAATGAAAACCTAATTTTTTTATGTGCCAAGTTGACACATAAAACTAATCATTCTATTCACCATATAGCAAGAACTACTTCAGGTATTAGAGATACAGCAATGAACAGAACAGAAAAAAAAAAAAAAAATCCCTGACCCCAGAAGGCTTGTATTATACCAAAGGAATAGAGATAATAAACAATTAAAATATATAATATGTCATGTTATTAGTATTCAGTGCCTTAGTTAAATAAATAGCATGAAAAGGGGATAGGGAACAATTTCAAATACAGTAGTTTGGGAATTAAATATTTAAACCATGACCTAAATAAAGTGAAATATCCATAAGAAAATCAGATGGAAAAGTGTTCCAGGCAAAGAGAGTACTGAGGGTAAAGTCTACGAGGCATAAGCCTGACTTGTGTGTTAAACAAATGACAAAAATGCCCATGTAGTTGGAGGAGTGGAATAAGAATATTAAGAGACACCATCAGAAATTTACCTCTGTGTCAAGTGCTGAAGGTTTTATAGGATTATATTTTCATTCTGACTACTTGGGGAACCAATAGAGTATTCTAAACAAAGGTGCTTCATCTTTGTTCTGAGTTGATTTTACTGCCAACTATATTGAAAACATACTGTGGAAAGTGAAGTAAGTGGTGTGTGGAGGGGATTGTAATAAGAAATTTTAGATTGCTTTTACAATAATTTAAGCAAAAGTGGTCATGGCTTGGACCAGAGTAGTAACAGCAATGGTGAAGAGAAGTGAATAATTTCTAGAGTACACACCTTCGACTCCTGGCATAGTACTTTGTGGCTGGTTGCTAGAACAGAGCCGACTTTCCTATATTTTGGCCAGTAACCCATATTTGCTATGTCTATATTGTCTAACATGAAGAAGCCATCAAGTTAAGTTTAGTAAACTAATTAACCAAAATCGATAATAAGCACACCACATATCTGAAAATACTGAGCTCTTTAAATATATATAATTAGCATTTTTTCCATTGTACTTGGCTCAGAAAAATCAAATTGGCTCACAAAAGCAAATAGAATATTATAAACAAACCACATTTATTTACCAACAACTTCAACCATTATTACTGTATGATTATTCTGCATTATCATCCTGTTTCACTCTATCCACATTCTATCCATACTATCCACACTCACTCCCGAACACATTGCTTATGCACATATTTGCATGGAATTATTTATTTTATTTACATTTGCAAATAATTTTAAACTTACAAAAAAGTTGCAATAATACCTTTAGTAATTTTTTTTCCTGAATCATCCATGATCAGGTTACAGAAATAGTGTTGCACTATGCATAGGTACTTCAGTGCTTGTCTCCCACAAATAACCACAACATAGCCATCAAAAATCAGAAAATGAAGACAAACCTTTTACCACCATCTAAGTTTCATCTAATTTCCCAATCACATCCTTAACTGCAAAAAAAATCACTTGAAATCATCTATTATTACTTAGTGGTCATATTTTCCCAATCCCTTTCCATGTGGAACAATTTCCTGACTTTTTATTGATTTTTATACCCATGGCATTGTTGACAATTACAGATTAGATACATTGTGGAAAGTCTTCTAATATGAAACTTTTTCATGTTTCCTCATGAGTAGATTCAAGCTATATACTTTGACAGGACTATAACAGAAACAATGTGGTGTTCCATTGCAGGCTGCACATAATTTACATGTGTCCCCTTTATAGGTGTTTTGAATTTCAATTACTTGAAGAAATGTTGCTTCATTGATGTTTTCACTACACTTTTCTTTATATTCAACAAGCATTTTGTGAACAGACACTTTAAGAACATATAAGAATCAATTATTTCTATAATGTTGCAAAATTGTTAACTTCCAGTTTCACTGCTAGTTTTACACTTACTATTTGGCATTGAATCCTGAGGAAGAGCATCCTCTTTTCTGTGCTTATTTATTCATTGATTTCATGTTAGTATAAATTTATGAGTTACTATTTTATTTACTAGATTATAGTCTGTTGCTACCATTTTTTATTTTGATATTCAAAGCACCCCAGATTTGGGAAATAAGAGATCAACCACATTGGCTTCTGAATTCTTTTGACATATCTTAAACATTCTTGAAACACTTCTTCATTTTCAGGCAGAATAAACTATTACAGGTTAATCATCCCTTTCTTTAAGGAATTCTTTTTAATGGAGAATGATTTTCTGAAAGCAAAACCAGAAATTAGAAATGTATATATATATACCTATAATCAGCATTTATATTTTAATTGTTTTATATCTATCATCATATATTGGAAACCATGAGCTCACATTAATATTCATAATTCCAAGTTAACACTAAAGTATGCATTTTCAGTTTTTCCCTTTTCCATATTTGTAACTCCCTTCTTCAACAGGGAGAAATATGTCTCCTGTTATCTTCAGTATAATAACTATTGACTCAGCTGCCTATTTGTAATCAATCCCCATACCTAGTGGGTCACCTGCTATAGGTCCTCTGTCTTGTGTGGACTTTACTTTTCATTGAGCTATTTCCACTCCACTCAGCTACTGTGTTACAACAAATTGTTTAATTATTGTTGTGCTGTTAAGCTGCTGTTGTCTTAAAATTCTGGTTCCAACCCTGCCACATTTTCCCCAGTTGTCTTTTTGCTCAGGGTTTTGGGATGAATTTTCAAGGAAAAAGGAAAGTAAAAAAAGTGAAAATTTTGTTTCTGTTCTCAAGCCTGGTTCTTTGGACTCATTCTTGAAAGTGTGTCACACTATGCTAGAGTATCCCCTAAAAATATCACTAAACAGTCCTATTAAAGATTTCTACTCTCATTTATTGCCAATAGTTTCAAAAAACAGCATGGATGAAGAAATTGCACTGATCTCATACATTAAAAAAAAAAAGATTGTTATTAAATGCATTTCCCACAAGAATGAGCAGTTGTTTGGGAATGCATATTGTAAATAATCCACTCAACCATAGATTGGCAGGGGTCCAAGTTATTTGTAAATGTGTTTCTGTGGCATATACTAGATTCCTACAGATAACTATTTAAACTAAAATTATAAGGAAATCCTAATGTCTTGACAGATATTTTATGTGACCCTAAAGAGTCTCATATTGTTAAGTTTTTATTGATCAAACAGGTATGTTTAAAGCAGCAAAAGAAAGAATATTTACATAGTAAAATAAATTGACTCATTACTATGTGTTTAAGAATCAGAAACCGTGGTCATGATAGTGTGTTGTATTTATATTGCTTTAGATTTGTTTTTAAAAATGCATCCTTTTGTGACTTCTGGGATCCTCCTGATCATGTTCTTCTCTTTTTCCAAAAATCTAAAATATAATTTTATAATAAAATAACTTTGGGGCTAGGCTACAGAGCATTGGCATTTAAAAAAAAATTCTGATATTGGGGTGCCTAGGTTAAACCTCAGCCTTCAGCTCAGGTCATGGTCTCAGGGTCCTGGAATGGAGCTCCACATTGGGCTCTCTGCTCAGCAGGGATCCTGTGTCCTCCTTTCTGCCTGCCTCTCTGCCTACTTGTGATCTCTTTCTGTCAAACAAATAAATAAAATCTTTTTTTTTTTTTAATTCAGATATTAGTCTCCAGGTTTATTTAGGTCAGGTATTTGCATGGAAGTTCTTGTTTGTTTTCCTAGTTTCCAAAATATTCTATGTAAATTCCCATGAGAGTCAAAGAATAGTTCAACTGAATAGTCTACACTAGTGCATTTCCCTTTCTAATCTCCATGAATTCTGTATGATACTCCACACATTACCTGAAGCTGCTTTCACTAAAGTTGCTGACTATCTGATTGCATACCTATTAGACTCAGCTTATTTTCTTCTTATTCAAATACTCTCAGGTGTACAAATCTACCAGCCTGAACTTTCTCCTTTGTGTTGCTCTTGGTTGCACTCTCCTATGGTTGCTCATCTCTGACCCTTCCTCCATATTTTCCTATATAATTACTGAATGTTGTAATTCCATAGGTTTCTGTTCTCATTCTTGCCTACTTCTTACTCTCCATGTTTCCCATGAGTGATTTTATCTACTCACAGGGCACCTGATATTATGTATATGTTGGAACCTCTGTACTGAGGTTTACAGAATTATATCCAAAATCTTATTTGACATATTTAATGGGATGCAAATTTGTTGAGGACCAAAACTGTGTATAATTTATCTTTTGCATTTTCAGCACAAATCAAATTAAATAATAGTAGATGTTTATTTATTAGCAACATTTTAGATACACAATTAAAATTGTCTTTTCTAAGAACCTAGATAACTTTCAGTATTTCTTTCTTTCCTAAGTCAAAAAGATGAGGTACAAAAGCATAATGGTTGCTATGATATAATGACTGACTTCTTCTGTTCCATTACTGTCCACACTCAATTGGTGAACAGATCCATCATTGCCTCTCTATCTTCACTGCTACAATCTTACAGCTCCTTGTCTTCTCTAACCTGATTCATTTTAGTAATCTGTTATCCATTCTCTCTCCCTCCAGTCCTGACTCACTCCAAAAGATTTCCAAAACTGCTGCCCTAGTTTGTGTTCTAAAAAGAAAATCCAACCATCCTTTTTCACTACTTAAAATCTTTCCTTTAAAAACTTTTTTCCTTTAAAAACTTCCCTTTGCCAAAAGGATAAGTCAAAATTTTTTATCCTTATAAAATCAAGACCATTTGTAATTTGATATCTTTGCTTTACTGGACTGTTTTCTCTGTGCCTTCTTTTCCTTTTGATCCTGTCCCACCAAGGCAATTATCCTTCTGTACTTATGATATACAGCCATATATTTCTATTCACACTATTTCCTCTTCCAAAAATGTTCTTTCTCTCTTTTCTATTGAGAAATATTTATTCATCTTTCAAGCTTTACCTCAGGTGTTTCCTTCTGATGAATTCTTTCCTGGCCTTTCTCTCTGCTTGCTCAGTAGGATTTAGTGAGCACCTCCTTCTTGAGTACCTCCTACATATTTTCTTCAGTAGCCTCTCTAGCACCTAAATACTTATTTCCACTTATTTTTCATATTTCTATACCCCCAGTAACAAATTGTGTCTTTCTTGAAGTTAAATATAAACGTTTATTTATTTATTTATTTATTTTACTTCAATTCTATCCCAGTATCATGCACTGGTGTTAGTTGGTTCTCAATGAATATACGTTGAAAGAACTAAAAAAAAAAAAAAAAAAAGAAGAAGAAGAAGAAGAAGAAGAAGGAGGAAGGGAGAGAGAGAGAGAAAGAAAGTATGTTTTGACTCTATAACTTACCTTTAGTACTATAGTCCACTAAGAGATCTAGTACAGAGAAGATGCATGATATGTCACCAAAAGTAATTTGTATATATGGGTTTAATACAACCCAAGATAAACTAGTTTCCTGAATGAGACAGAGATTTCTGAAGATCTGATACTTTTCCAATAGTAACTGAATTGTCCAGCCACAGTGATGATACCAGGGCAGGACATCTTTTTATAGGATATATAGATCTTAGTGTTTAAAGAGGTAGACTCAGGAGTCAAACCACCTAAGTTCTAATTATAGCTCCATTATTTACCAGTTTAGTAAACTCAGTCCAGGTAGTAAATTTCCACATATATTAAATGAAGATAAAATGAGTATCTATCTTGAAGGTAATTTCAAAAATGTAATCAGTTAAGTTCTGCAAATAACTGAACTGTAATATCAACAGAAAAATAATAAAAATTGGAAAGCATTATAGTAAAGTGATTGAAATAAAGTTATTAAATGAATCATTTTCCATATCCATTTTTATAAATGAAAAACTTCTTTCATTTAAGCAGTTCATTGTTATGCAGTGAAAAGCTAGTAATTTCTTATCTGACCATATGAAAATGTCAATCATCCATATCTTTTCTGTGCATAAAAAGATACTATGACTTATGTTTTATTGTTTAAGTCTGATTCTAAGATTAAAAACATTTTAAAATTAAATTAAAAACATTTTAAGAACAAATATTTTAATAAAATGATAAGAAAAATGACACTTTAATTGGCTTTAAATTAGTTCAACATCTACAAGGAATTTAATTCTTCAAAGAAAGAGATTCCATAAATTTACATTAGGTTAAGCTTTGGTGGGCAGGGGGGTAGGTTAAATAAGAGATGGATATTAAAGAGGGCACTGTAGTAAGCAGTGGATGTTGTATGTAAGTAATGAATCACTAAATTTTAGTCCTGAAACTAATACTATATGTATGTTAACTAACTGGACTTTAAATAAAAACTTGAAACAAGAAAAGGTAAAAAAAATTAATTAAATTAGGCTTTACAATTAATTATAAATACCATTTTTTAATAAAAAGGAAAACTATTATCTGTGATATGAACTTAAAACTAACTTCATTAGTAATGAAATTAGTATTTCCATTCTAAAAGCAAGAATTCCAGGATTTCCAGAATTTCTACTTATTGACTATTGTTCCATCCTTAACTGAGCATTAGGGAAAAATATAAAATTGATGACATGCTTGAGGAGCAAATTCATATATACCTAAAAATGTTGGTTCCTATTGATCACATTCGTATGCAATTAATTCAGTTCAATATTAGCTGTGGTTTGTTTTCCCCTTAACAGTACAGCTAAAGAATAAAATTTTTTACCAGTAGCAATCCTCAATTTTATTGATGATTAATTAGTGTGTACATTCTGATTTGTACTATAAAACATTATATAAATATTAAGAAGTTTTTGTTTTTCTTAAGGATACAAATTTAAATGAACACTAGCCTTTTCTACCATATTGACCAGATAATATAAGCTTCACCAAATAGCTTCTTCTGTAGGGGTCAAGGGAAGGTTGCCCCAAGATGGGCCACTTTGGCATGAACATTATTGTCAGTGAAAAGTAATCAAAATCCAACAGATGCAGGAAAAGCCCTCTTCCTGGTCCTCAGCTGCCTAAATTTACATCAGAATGGAGAGCCTGTACCAGGAAGAAAGCCACAAACAGAGACTCACTTTTACCTAAGAAACTTACCTGCATGTAACAGGGCAACCTTAGTTTTTCAAAACGTCTCCTTCCACCTTCCTGCCAATGGTCTTCCTCCCCTGTATATATTCAGACCCTACTACTTTCTTTAGTTCATACAAACTTCATGTTGCCTCATTGTCTTTGGAATTTCATGTCGGTGTGGATTCCCCATACATATGTCTATTAAATTTGCTTTTCTCCTGTTACTCTGTCTCATGTCAATTTAATCCCAAATCCAGCGAGAAGGACCTTGTAAGACAAAGGAGGATCTTCCTCCCCAATAGTTGGTATAACTGGCCAGACACTTTAACTCACTGGACACTCTCATCCTAGACACTGCTGCAGTTGAGTGATCCTTGTAACATCTGACAAGCAGTCCATAAAAAGTAAGATTTCTTACCATTTCAGCCTCCTAGAAACTCTATCTGTAGAGTCTAATGGAGTGAGAGTGGTGAGTTTTTTCTCTTTCTGTGTTTAGATTACTGGGAGAAAATATCCATAGAACTATTTTCTTGGGCCTACTGACCTTTTGGTTAAATTTGGTAGAGTACCCTGGTTATTGATCCATTTCCTCCTAGATACGGCTTTTTTTTTTCTTCTGTTTGTGTCATTTGGTGTACACATGATATAAAGGTTGCTGCTAAGGGGCATCTTGGATGCTAAAGCTGCAAAATTGGTAGGCATGTGTAAAGTACTTAAAAGATGTCAGAGCATTTGTCAACTCAAAAAGACTCCCATGATCAGTTCATCACAAAATTGGTTAGATTTACTCCAGGTCATCAATCAGTTTCAGTAAAACTTCCATGCTGTAAAACAACCCTATAGCACATTCCTCTTAGGAATCAGTATGGGTCCAAAAGACCCAAGGCATAGTCAATGCTGTTAATATGCATATATTTTCTTGTTGTCTTGTTCTGTGTACCAAGAGTTTTGCTTTATAACCAATGAGGACATTCTCTTTGGTCTCCATCATTCGGAGTGTGCACTTACTTGGGCATACTTTGATGGCAAATTGAACAGTCTGGGGTTCCAATTCTGACTGTCCTTATCTTATTCTCTCTGTCTGGCCTTGTGAGGTCTTGAGGGTGTTTGTCATGAAATGATACAGCCCAGAGGAGCCTTTGTCATTTCAAACTTTGTTTCTTATTAGGCTGGAAAGTTCCATTCCAATATTACCTACCTAGGGCCATTGATTACCAGGACTGGAGGCATGTCATAATTTTGTGAGAGGCTGGGGGTGGGGAGGGGATTTAACTACACTATCCTTAATGCATATACAGGTAAGGGTTTTGCTTTCTTAGACTGATTTTGGAAGCAAACCTTTGTTTCATGGAGCTGTATTACCTATGGCCTTTATGGATGCATCTTGCATCTCTGGTTAAGCCATTAAGTCTTATTCATTTGTGTTGCTATTAGATCCTACTTGTACATGATCAGATAATGGATCCTTTAAATTGGCTACATTTGGAAGAAAAATATTCTTTGTAGAGAGCTTTCAACTGTCTTATTAGTATAATGGCTTGTCTTAGGACTCCCTTGACAAAATAAAATCACAGAAACTAGACTTAATACTTAAAAATTAATGTCCACATTTAATGTATGTTTCTCTTAATATCTATCCTCATTTTCTTGTTTTAACTTACCTTTCCCCATAAAATTTGCATGGAGCATTCAAGACTAATCTCTAGGTTCAAAGGGTACAAATAGCTCATGTAAATGCTGAGTACCTGAGAATGACAATGAGATTTGTTTTGCTCCTACCTTCCAGGAGTTGATAATCTGGCTTTTCCAGCTTCAGGCATTCCTATGCAATACCTTTTGCAGGTTTATCCTAGAATCCCCACTGCAAAAAATTTCATGTCTTCTGGAAATCTTTTATGTTATAAGGCACTTTTACCTTCCCTTTGAAAACATCTTACCAAATTTGAGATCAAAAAGATTAATGACTATTCACAAACCCCTTTCACACTGATACAAAACTGAAAGTTTAGTTTTGGCCCTCCTACAAATAATCTGCAAAAAGCCAATATTCAGAGACTAATAAAAGCCTAGGTTGAATTGTGTACCCAAAAAGAAAGCTTTTGTAAAAAGCTTAATACAGATTCTACAAAGATAAAAATCTTTTGATTGCAATTTTAGCTAAAATCTCCCTAATATAAAGAAGAAAATTTAGTTTAAAAAGCAGGTCATTCTCTAGATATTCAGACTGTAATCTCGTTCTTTGTGGAATTAAAGACAAGTGTTTGTTTTACAAATTGTACAAAACTGTAGAAGTGCAGCTCTAGAAACATGTCAAAACCCACCTATTTACCAATCCCAAACTTCACCTATTCCTCTTCAGAGTGTTTGTAGATATTGTGAAGCATTTGGATATTAAAAAAATTATTATGTACTTGAGAAAAGTAAAGGTAAATTTTAAACCACAATTACCCTGAAACTCAGGAAAACACAAATAAGCAAACAAAATTATTCTTTCTGTCACTTGAAATTATAGATTATGTCTTTAAAATGTAAACACAGCCCAGAGTTGCCTGAAACTGAACAAATAAAAGGGAAAAAAAACGAGGTTTAATATGTGTGTATATATATATGTATATATATACATATATATGATTCTCTCCCCTTCTCCCTCTGTCCCTCCTCTCTCTCTCAAATAAGTAAATAAAATCTTTTTTAAAAAAAGCTAAATTTTGCATGCAACTGTGTGTGTAGCCTTCTGTATTTGCTTTTTAAAATATTTTGCTGTCATTTTGGTTAAATGGATAAATGAATATCATTTTATAATGATCTGTGATCCTATTTAGTCAAATATTCAAATATTTTGATGTTTTTGACATATTTTCCAAAATCAAATTCTAAAATGAAATATTTGGCTATAATATGAGATGTTCTAGAGAGCTCATGAACATTTCAAAGATTTTGTAAGAAATCAAAAGAATTAAAATTATTTGATAGGTTGAAGCTTTTGTTGGGAAGCATTGTCAAATAAGTGATACTACACCTTATTAGATTATTTTTGTATAGATGGTAAGTAGATCAAGTGTTCTAAAACTGTATAAAGTGTTCTAAAACTGTATAAGAAAGACCTCTAGAAATCTGACGTCTTGATATATTATTATCTTGAGTTCTTGTATGTCATAGAAATAACCACATATCCATAAAAATTGCATCATAATGAACTCTAATCCCATTTTTAACTATGGCCACTTTTAAGTCTTTTTATTTACAGTTACTGTTTTATACTGATGTCATTACAAAATGTGTTTCCTCTTCATTGAGACACATAGAAAGAACTCTTAAGTCCAAGTTTCTGATAACCTGAAGATCATAAAACTGAATTAGGTTACAAATTTCCAAAGCTAGTGGGGGAAATAAAAACTGACTTAAACAAAACAAAAACTGGGGGAATGAATGAATTGAGGAAGATCATTATAATTTTTATGACTTTTTATTTAAAACATTGCTGACTTTTTAAAATGTTTTGTTATTCCAGACCTAAGAAAATCTCTTCTCATAAGCTTATTGACTTATACCATTCGATAAATTTATATTGTTATAAACAGAATTGAAACATTTGTCTTTTCTCCCTACCTGAACCCTCCACAATTCAAAAACTCAGTGAGCATTAAATTATGACCAGATAGATTTAAGAAACTAAGACTGACTTTATGGAGCAAATAGAGCTCCTTGGCAATGTTGGCCTGAAACCTTGGTTACAGAGTTTCCAACAGCCTTACCAGGTAAAAAAGGAAGATCACGTCCAGGCAAGTGCAAAAATTTCCGGATATTTTGAGTACCTCAAGGAGAGAGAAATTCACCTAAATCTGCAAGCATGGCAAGCAGAGTCTGGCAAAGTATTCAGTGCAAGTTTGGCTTGGTTTCTGGCCTTGATAGGCTATTAAAAGTTCAATCTAGAAATCCTTTATGAAAAGAGTTCCAGCAAAGCTGATTTAAAAGAACCTACATGGCCAATCTATTCTTGCTGTGCTTCTATAAATAATTAGGTCAAGTTGTTAAAATTAGAGTTATTTTGTAAACAAGTGTATTAATTTGGTTATCTTTGAGGGTGATGATAAACAGAAAGAAATGTTTCAATAACACACCTGAGTAAATGTTAAATTCTAATACTGTTTGTTGTAAACCAGACTAGATTCTGATTTTTTCTAGTGTTTGGCTGCAACTCTCCAAACAAACTTCGTGAACTTTTCTCCCACCTTTCTGAGTTGGGTTCCTTTGAGAACTAAAACTGCCCTGTTCCTGAAGTCATGAAAACTAAATATGAATAATTTGATGTAAATTTTAGAGAAATCACAACAGTTTATATATAGACAATCATCATGAAAACAAGGAAAAACAATCAAACACAATTTCCCTACTTTTAACAACAACTATGACAACAACAACAACAGAAAGTTGAATATTTATGTGGATTTATTTTGAAAACATTTCATTTTAATTTTCCATTTCAGATGGCCTATCACAAAAGAAAAGTAAAAGGGTAGTATTGTCTTCATTGTTTTCATTCCATTTTAATGGATTCCTTTCTCACATTGAGGTCCTTCATCGATTTTGATCTATTTTTGTGTGTGGTGTAAGGAAATGGTTCAATTTCATTTTTCTGCATGTGGCTGTCCAATTTTCCCAACACCATTTATTGAAGAGGCTGTCTTTTTTCCATTGGACATTGTTTCCTGCTTTGTCGAAGATTAGTTGACCATAGAGTTGAGGGTCTATTTCTGGGCTCTCTCCTCTGTTCCATTGATCTATGTGTCTGTTTTTGTGCCAATGCCATGCTGTCTTGATGATGACAGCTTTGTAATAGAGCTTGAAGTCCGGAATTGTGATGCCACCAACTTTGGCTTTCTTTTTCAATATTCCTTTGCTATTCGAGGTCTTTTCTTGGTTCCATATAAATGTTAGGGTTATTTGTTCCATTTCTTTGAAAAAGATGGATGGTACTTTGATAGAAATTACGTTAAATGTGTAGATTGCTTTAGGTAGCATAGACATTTTCACAATATTTATTCTTCCAATCCAGGAGCATGGAAGATTTTTCCATTTCTTTGGGTCTTCCTCAATTTCTTTCATGAGTACTTTATAGTTTTCGGAGTATAGATTCTGTGCCTCTTTGGTTAGGTTTATTCCTAGGTATCTTATGATTTTGGGTGCAATTGTAAATGGGATTGACTCCTTAATTTTTCTTTCTTCTGTCTTGTTGTTGGTGTAGAGAAATGCAACTGATTTCTGTGTATTGATTTTATATCCTGACACTTTACTGAATTCCTGTACAAGTTCTAGCAGTTTTGGAGTGGAGTCTTTTGGGTTTTCCACATATAGTATCATATCATCTGCAAAGTTCATTCCATTTTAAATGAGATAACTAAAGCATTTGCCAGCAATTGATGTAAATCTGTTTCCATTCACAATGTTTCCACTATTTATAAGGGCAACATATATAGAAATAGGCTGAAGGAAGGAGACATCACATAAACACAGGAAATATTCAGTAGGAAAGGCTGAAGGAAACATTTTAATTTTGTTTTGTCTGTCTTCCTTGGTGTTCCTTAATGTTTTTGGCAACAGCAGTAATGAATCAACTAAAATGGAAATTTCAGGACAGCTATTTTTTATATACTATTGGCACCAAATATGTCTCACAACAGATTTACTTTTAAAAGCAGAAATTATATCATCCTGAATGAATACAGTTTGAAAAAAAAAGTGTCTTTCAAAATTATGGATTCTACTCATTTTGTCTATGTATATAAATTAGCATAAGGAAGAAAAATTTTATCTGATAAGAAGATAAGAATTTTAAGCCTGGGTTTTAATGATAGTCACAGGGGAAATTAAAAGGTACTTACATATGGTAATACTTTTAATATAAAATCTCTGTCACCTGAACAAGATAAAAGCATGAATCTTAATCATAAGGGAAATTGTGTTGAGATTAGAAGAAAATTAAATTTGTTATATTTAAAAATTGCCCAATATTTTATTTTTTCCTTTTAATATTTCAATATTCTTCTATGTTAACTATCTTGAAACAACCCCTGATGCTTATATAAATGATCATTAAGATAGTGCATGATATGTGCTTACTCAACTATAGATGAGACCTAGAATTTAAGAAAATTAAGTTTTTGTCTCCCTTCCCCGGAGAATCATTTTACCTGAAGAATTGACTATATTTTCACATATCTAATCTGGTACTCAATCACAATAAAGCATAAATGGCCCCCTTAATGTGAAGCCAATAAACACTGGAAAGATCTCTTCATCAGGGTCAAGTGTGTACACCCCTAACCACAAAAAATAACCTGTGTCTCAATGTGATTCTCTATCAGATATTGCAACATAGTGCATAGAACCCTATCTTGGAGTCAGTGGACCTTAGGTTTGCATCGTAGGCCTGCACGTACAAATTTTCAAAAAGCAAAGCTTGCATCCCAGGAATAAATCTACCTGGTCTGTGTAAAGAGCTGAGATTCCCTTCAAAAGACGAATGGATAAAGAAGATGTGGTCCACATATATAATGGAATAGTACTCATCCATCAGAAAGGATGAATACACAACTTTTGCATCAACATGGATGGGTCTAGAGGAGATTATGCTAAGTGAAATAAATCAGAGAGAGTCAATTATCATATGGTTTCACTTATTTGTGGAATATAAGGAATAGCATGGAGGACATTAAGAGAAGGAAGGGAAAATAAATGGGAGGGGGGGCAACCCGTAGTAGGAGAAAAACCACGAGACACTATGGACTCCAGGAAACAACTTAGGATTTTAGAAGGGAGGAGAGTGGGTGGATGGATGAGCCTGGTGATGAGTATTAAGGAGGGCAGATGTTGCATGGAGCACTGGATGTTTTATGCAAACAATGAATCATGAAACATTACATCAAAAACTAATGATGTACTGTATGGTGACTAGCATAACATAATAAAAAAAGGCCCACTATTAAGTCAATGAAAGAGGTCTTTAACAAACAAACAAACAAAAAAAAAAAAAACCCACAAAAATCAAACCTTGGTTTTCTCATCTGCATTATTGGGACAATGAGTATATATCTCAAAGAGTTGGTGCGCCTGGGTGGCTCGGTGGGTTAGAGCCTCTGCCTTCAGCTTGGGTCGTGATCTCGGGGTCCTGGGGTCAAGCCCCGCATCGGGCTCTCTGCTCTGCAGGGAGCCTGCTTCCTCCTCTCTCTCTCTCTGCCTGTCTCTCTACCTACTTGTGATCTGTCTGTCAAATAAATAAATAAAATTTAAAAAAAAATTTTTAAAATTAAATGCTAGATAAAATACTTAGGATAATGGTTGGCATATGACTAGTATATCTTAATTAATATTGTCTACAAAACCAGGGAATCTGGCAAATAATGTATTTGTTCTTGTCTAAGTATATCTATATTTCCAAAATCCTGAGAATTATACTGTGAAAATTTTATCACAATTCCTCTCCTGTACCACGGTTATGCATTTTCAAATTGTGCCAGCAGAATTTGCAAACTGTCAGGCAGTGGCTACAAATCATCTCCTCAAATTCAGCTCTGTGTAAGAAATTGGGCCAGACGGATCAAGTGTTGTGTTAAAGGGAGTAAAATTGTATGTGGTCATATATATGTCACCCTTTAGATTAGGGTTTTGTTTCTCTAGAATTCACTCAAGGTACATTTGTCTCATGGAGTCAAAAATAATAAAAAATGAAACACTGACTTAAGACATTTTTTTAAAATTTCTTTTCATTATAGCTTATAATCAAAATTACCACAAGACTGAAACATAAGATTTGATGGAGGCAGGAAAATCCTGGGGAAAAAAAAAAAAAAAAGAATTAACAAGATAATGTAGGCTATAGGCCAGATGGGGGACACGGGACAGCCAAAAGGGAAAGGCCCATAAGAAAGAAATGTATAAAAAGGGGGGGATTGAATGTTAAAGAAAAACCATTTCATTCCATTTAGCCTAGAAAAAACTCTGAATTAAGTATAATAGGAAAGAACAGTTGAGAGTTGACTATGTATGAGAGAGAGAGCATGAGAAAGAAGGAAGGAGAGAGGGAGAAAGTGAGACAGAGAAAGGGAAGGAAGAATGAGAAAGAGAGACGGGAGAGAAAGGTAGAAAAGGGAAAGAAAAGTTTTTCAACCTATTCATTCTCTAAGACTTACTGGCATGCTATTAATTAATATTAAACTGGGTAGAGATAACCCAAGATTGCATAGAATTATCCTTAAAAGTTTTCTTGTATTTGCTTTATCTTACTTGTCTCACCTGAGCTTACATTATGAATCACCAGGAGGAAAAACAAAAAGCAACAACAATAAAAACTGTATCCCAAATGGATAGCTATGTAGACTGATAGGGTTTGAAGCCAAAGGCCAAGAAGAATTCTTGAGAGTCTTTTTTTTTTTTTTTTTAACAGCACAGGGGCAGGACCCATGGGTGGAAAGAGCTGCATCAGGGTCACGAGGAGTGGCCCATTATATACTTTCAAGTTGGGAGGGGGTTAGGGATAGATTAAATCTCTAAGGAATTTTGGAAGCAAGGCTTCCAGGACCTTGAGGGGGCTAGCTATTGCTGGGAATAGGTTGTGTATTACTGTCTCATAAAACTTCAGTCATGAGATCCTTCAGATGTATATCGGTGGGCCATTTACTCGGAGGATGATTGCCAACAAGTATCTTGGGGGTTTAGAGAAAAGGAAGTTTCCAAAAGAATTTTTTGATGTTAAAGTATGCTTACAGAATCTTTGCAGGTTTGGGGGTTCAGGCTATGATTGCCTTTTGCCCTTAGCAGAGTGTCAACATCCATCGAGGCAGTGGAGTCCCTAGAGGAATGTCACTCTGCCTGTTTCAAGGACTTGTCAATGGGCTGTAGGTAGTTAAGTACATTCAATAATTTTTCTTCTGCCTTTGTTTCCTACATCATAGAATTGTACATCTGAACCTGGAATTGAATAGGGATTATGTGGTGTGATTTGGGGGGCTGCTTTCAAGCTTCAGATGAAGAATAGGTCTTGAACAACTTGCATTCTTTCAAAGAGAACAGTTATAGTTTATTTTTTAAACTAAGGTATTAAGCCAAGACATTTTCTATTACACAAAATCATGTTTTGTTCCCTGAATTATTCTAGAAGATGCATCAGCTTGCACCTTGAGAGTGGCATGGTAAAATATTTATGCTGTCACTGGATTTGATTATTAAAGTGTTCTTCCTCTTTCTGCAAGCAGGCTGTTTGTTGGTGAATAATTCTGTGTAAGTGGCAGAACTGTGGTTTGTTTCTAGCAAGGTTGCAGAAGCAGACTGCAGTAGCATGATGTTGATTTTATTTTCTGGGTTGTGCCTTGAATAGATTTTTTTTCCTATAGAGCATTTATTAGGCAGACAAGTTTTTTGGTGATCTTCTCACACTGCTCAAACTCTTGCCTCTAGCTATCTTTTAAAGATTCTACAAATCTTTTGCCTCTGGGCTCTTCATACTTGTTTGTGACTTTCGAAAGTTTTCCTGCAGATAATGTGTTTTCTCTGAAAACTGATGATAGTAGGTTATTAGATAATGGCACCAAGTGGAAAATTTCTTGTTAAGGTGAAATTTACATTAAATAAGCAACGGAAGCTAATTGCTTGTATCATTAAAAAATACCCTTTCTCTCATACATTACTAGTCATGGCTTACCTAGTTTTGTTTTTCTGCTGTTCTTTTTAATCAAAATTAAATTTCTTTCTCATACTTAAATGTAATGAAAAAGGAGCAGCTTTAAAATCATCTTTCCAGGAGAAGAGGCAAGATGGTGGAGGAGTAAGAGATCCTATTTCAAGTGGTCCCCTGAATTGAGGTAGATATCTACCATAGCACTCTGAACACCCATGAAATCAGCCTGAGATGTAAGATTATACACTTCTGGATCTCTATGGAGGCAGGGGATCATCAGTGGAGAGGTACAGAGGAGTTGGGAGTATGTGGACAGATATTGGAGTATAAACATAAGCGGGAAGGAGCCACCAGAAGTGGGCCAGTGGAAAGTAATACACCAGTGTGAAAATGCCTACCCTTGGGGATGAGTAATAACTTGGAGACTAGTGGCTGTGAGTTGGGTAGGGACTGATAGTAGCACTCAAACAGAACAAAGGGGCTTAAGGGACAATTGCTGGGATTGGGCAACTGCAAGCTCAGACCCAAGCCCATGGGCCCAGGATGGCTGCAGCCAGCCAAAACCCACAGCTGGTGCCTGCCTGTACCTAAGTGAGCCCAGCACAGGCTCCAGCCAGCATTCCTTGGGGATGGTGGCTGCTGCAAACACCACAACCACCTCTGCTCCCTCCACCATCCCTAGGGCTGAACACACCTAATGTGAGCTTCAGTCAGGGGTCCCGGAATGGCAGCTGCTGGGAGCCGGCTAGCCTACACCAGTATCACTTGTGGTTTTGGTGGCATGGGGCACAGAGACAACCTAGGTCTTTAGGTGATAACTGAGATGGTGGCTGGGGGTGTATACCACTTGTAGGAGCCTGTGGTGTTCAATGGAGTTTGCAGAGAGGGCGGAGTCTGTGTGTTCTGGAACATTCAGAAAGGAGCAGACTGTGGCTTCTCTCTGAGACAGAGGTCTGTGTGCAGTGTACATTGCTCTGATCCTCTGAAAAGGCATGAAAAGTCCCTAGAGAACAAAAAACTCCAGAGAGGAAAAGCCAACAAAACAAAACAAAAAAAGAAAAACAGTTTCTACAGAGCTTAGCCTCTTGATAGGGTGCATAACAACTCTGCCCAAGCAGGACTGACTGAAAAACAATATTGAGGGCCCCTCCCCCAGAAGACAAGCCAAAGGAAAGGGAAGACAAAAAACAGAGGGTCCCCATAAAACTGTAAAACCCCAATACCAGGGGAAAATCATTTATTAAGCCCCTGGTATTGCCTCATAGCCTGTATATTTCTTTTTTTTTTTTCTTAATATTTTATTTATTTATTTATTTGACACAGAGAGAGACAGCAAGAGAGGAAAAACATAAGCAGGGGCAGTGGGTGAATGAGAAATAGGCCTCCCATCAAGTAGGGAGCCCAAGGGGAGGGACAAGATGGCGGGGTACTAGGAAGAGGCGTCTTTTCATCTGGTACCCCAAAGTGAGCTGATTACCTACCAAAGAACTCTGATCACCCATGAAATCAGCCTGAGATCAGAATTATACACGTCTGGATCTCTACAGGGGCAGAAGACGCCAGTGAGCAGGTAAAGCGGAATGGGAACAGCGGACTGATATCCGAAGATAAACAAAAGGGGGAGGGAGCCACCAGAGGCGACCGGTTGGAAAGTAATACCCCAATACGAGCGAGAGTGCCCTGCGTCTGGGGACCAGCATTAACTCGGAGACTGGTTGAAAGCACTCCAAAAGAGCAAAGGATCGCGGGGGCAAATTGTGGGAATCGGGGCGGCTAGGGACAGGGGCTTGAGTCCCCGGTCCCAGACGGCCTCCCCGGCGCGGAGGCAGAGAGAGTGCGGCGGAGAAACCGGCTCCTGGTCCCTAAGCCGCCAGCGTGTCCCAGAGCACGGGGTTCCGGCTCCTGTGAGGGGATGGGAGCCGGTCTGCAGAACGCGCGCTAGCCCTACCACAAAGCTTGAGATGCGCGTGCACGTCGCTCCAGCTCTCCTGGGTTTCTAAGGCCCTGGGGCGCTTCTTGACCCGGGCCATTGTTTCAAAGTCTAAGCCGCGCGCCCGCGAAACTCTTCCCCGGACAGAGGCGCGCAAAACCCCAGCCTGCGGCTTACGGACCAGCGCCCCGTTCTCAGTGCCCCAGACGCGCGCCCGACCCACAGCCGCCTCTGAAAAGAGGTGCGCGCAAGCCGGGCATTCCCAGCCCCGGCCAGCAGCAAAATCTCAGTGTGCGATCGCTGCTTGGAACCTCTCTGGCGGTCAGGAGCTCCCAGACAGCCGCCACTGCCTTGGCTTTGGGGACGAGCAAAAGATCCTGCGCCCCCAGGGTCTTTAACTTGGAACCTGCACTGCCAGCGTCCAAGGGGGAATTTATTCAGCTTCTGCACCCAGACTGAGGCTTCTGAGACGGAGATCAGGAAGTGTTCCAGGGTGCACCTTGACTGCACCAGAGTTGATACATCCAGCTACATCTGTTCAGTCTTCTCCCACCAAAATGACTAGGAGGAGGAATGCCCAACAGAAGAAAAATACAGAGGATGGACCTTCCGCAACAGAGCTAACGGCTATCAACATAGACAATATGTTGGAAAGAGAATTCAGGCTAACAATTATCTAGGCAATAGCTAGGTTGGAGAAAGCCATGGATGACCAAACAGAATTGATTAGAGCCGAACTGAAAGCGAACAGACAGGATGTTCACAATGTTAGGGCGGAGCTTAAAGCTACCAGGGAGGAGGTCCACAATGCTCTCAATGAGTTCCAATCCAATCTAAACTCTCTCAAAGCTAGGGTAACTGAGACAGAAGATAGAATTAGTGATCTGGAAGACAAACAGATAGAGAGAAAGGATCAGGAGGAAGCCTGGAACAAACAGCTTAGATCCCACGAAAGCAGAATTAGGGAAATAAGTGATGCCATGAAGCGTTCCAACGTCAGAATTATTGGAATTCCTGAAGGGGAGGAGAAAGAAAGAAGTCTAGAAGATGTCGTGGAACAAGTCCTTCATGAAAACTTTCCGAATCTCGCGAATGAAACCAGCGTTCATGTACTAGAGGCTGAACGGTCTCCACCCAAGATTATACACTCCAAAAAAACATCACGACACCTGATAGTCAAATTGAGGAATTATAATTGTAGGTATAATCTCTTGAAAGCTGCCAGGGCAAAGAGGCTCCTTACTTACAGAGGGAAGCCCATCAGAATAACGTCAGACCTGTCCACAGAGACCTGGCAAGCCAGAAGAGGCTGGCAAGATATATTCAGGGCACTAAATGAGAAGAACATGCAGCCAAGAATACTTTATCCAGCAAGACTGACATTCAAAACGGATGGAGAGATAAAGAGTTTCCAAGAACGGCAAGACTTAAAAGACTATGCAACCACCAAGCCGATACTGCAGGAAATATTAAGGGGGGTTCTATAAAAGAGGAAAAATCCCAAGAATAGCATTGAACAGAAATATAGAGACAGTCTACAGAAAGAAAGATTTCAAAGGTAACTCGATGTCAATAAAAACGTATCTATCAATAATCACTCTCAATGTGAATGGCCTAAATGCACCCATAAAACGGCACAGGGTTGCAGATTGGATAAAACGACAGGACCCATCCATATGCTGTCTACAAGAGACCCATTTTGAACCTAAAGATACACGCAGACTGAAAGTGAAGGGGTGGAGAAGCATCTTTCATGCCAATGGGACTCAAAAGAAGGCTGGGGTAGCGATTCTCATATCAGATAAATTAGACTTCAAACTAAAGACTGTAGTCAGAGACACAGAAGGACACTACATAATCCTTAAAGGGACTATCCACCAAGATGATCTAACAATTGTAAATATCTATGCTCCCAATATGGGAGCAGCCAATTACTTAAGAAAACTGTTAATCAAGATAAAGAGTCATATTGATATGAATACACTAATCGTAGGTGATCTTAACACGCCTCTTTCAGAAATAGACAGATCATCGAAGCAGAAAATCAATAAAGAAACAAGAGCATTGAACGACACATTGGACCAGATGGACCTCATAGATATATACAGAACATTCCACCCTAAAACAGCAGAATACTCATTCTTTTCAAGTGCACACGGAACCTTCTCCAGAATAGACCACATACTGGGTCACAAATCAGGACTCAGCCGATACCAAAAGACTGAGATTATTCCCTGCATATTCTCAGATCACAATGCTTTGAAACTGGAGCTCAATCACAAGGAAAAGTTCCGAAGGAACTCAAACACCTGGAAGCTAAAGACCACCTTGCTTAAGAATGCTTGGATCAACCAGGAGATCAAAGAAGAACTGAAACAATTCATGGAAACCAATGAGAATGAAGACACTTCGGTCCAAAACCTATGGGATACAGCAAAGGCGGTCCTAAGGGGAAAATATATAGCCATCCAAGCCTTGCTGAAAAAAATTGAAAAATCCAGAACACACCAGCTGTCTCTACACCTTAAAGAACTGGAGGATCAACAACAAATCAAACCAACTCCACACATAAGAAGGGAAATCATCAAGATTAGAGCTGAGATCAATGAGGGAGAAACCAGAGATACAGTAGAACGTATCAATGAAACTAGAAGCTGGTTTTTTGAAAGAATCAATAAGATCGATAAGCCACTGGCTACACTAATCCAAAAGAAAAGAGAGAAATCCCAAATTCATAAAATTATGAATGAAAGGGGAGAGATCACAACTAACACCAAGGAAGTAGAAACAATCATCAGAAGTTACTACGAACAGTTATATGCCAATAAGCTTAGCAACCTAGATGAAATGGATGCATTCCTGGAAAAATATAAACTACCAAAATTGAACCAGGAAGAAATCGACAACCTGAATAGACCGATATCTAATAACGAGATTGAAGCAGTGATCAAAAATCTCCCAAAAAACAAGAGCCCAGGACCTGACGGATTCCCTGGGGAATTCTACCAAACCTTCCAAGAAGAAATAACACCTATTCTCCTGAAGCTGTTTCAAAAAATTGAAGCAGAAGGAAACTTCCAGACTCTTTCTATGAAGCCAGCATTACCCTGATCCCCAAACCAGGCAAGGACCATACCAAAAAGGAGAATTTCAGACCAATATCACTGATGAATATGGATGCTAAGATTCTCAACAAGATCCTAGCCAACAGGATCCAACAACACATTAAAAAGATTATCCACCATGATCAGGTGGGATTCATCCCTGGGCTACAAGGATGGTTCAACATTGTAAATCAATCAATGTGATACAACAAATTAATATGAGAAGAGAGAAGAACCACATGGTCCTCTCAATTGATGCAGAAAAAGCATTTGACAAAATCCAGCATCCGTTCCTGATTAAAACGCTTCAAAGTATAGTGATAGAGGGAACATTCCTGAACTTCATCAAATCTATCTATGAAAGACCCACAGCAAATATCATCCTCAATGGGAAAAAGCTTGCAGCCTTCCCGTTGAGATCAGGAACAAGACAAGGATGCCCACTTTCACCACTCTTGTTCAACATAGTATTAGAAGTCCTAGCAACAGCAATCAGACAACAGAGAGAAATAAAAGGTATCCAAATTGGTAATGAAGAAGTCAAACTCTCTCTCTTCGCAGATGACATGATTCTTTATATGGAAAACCCAAAAGACTCCACCCCCAAACTACTAGAACTCATACAGCAATTCAGCAGCGTGGCAGGATACAAAGACAATGTGCAGAAATCAGTGGCTTTCTTATACACTAACAAGGAAAATACAGAAAGGGAAATTAGAGAATAGATTCCATTTACTATAGCACCAAGAACCATAAGATACCTGGGAATAAACCTAACTAAAGAGGTAAAGGATCTATACTTGAGGAACTATAGAACACTCATGAAAGAAATTGAAGAAGACTCAAAAAGATGGAAGACCATTCCATGCTCTTGGATCGGAAGAATAAACATCGTTAAAATGTCTATACTGCCTAGAGCAATCTATACTTTTAATGCCATTCCGATCAAAATTCCACCGGCATTCTTCAAAGAGCTGGAGCAAATAATCCAAAAATTTGTATGGAATCAGAAGAGACCCCGAATCGCTAAGGAAACGTTGAAAAACAAAAATAAAGCTGGCGGCATCACCTTACCTGATTTCAAGCTTTATTACAAAGCTGTGATCACCAAGACAGCATGGTACTGGCATAAAAACAGACACATAGACCAGTGGAACAGAGTAGAGAGCCCTGATATGGACCCTCAACTCTATGGTCAATTAATCTTCGACAAAACAGGAAAAAATATACAGTGGAAAAAAGACAGTCTCTTCAATAAATGGTGCTGGGAAAGCTGGACAGCTATATGTAGAAGAATGAAACTCGACCATTCTCTTACACCGTACACAAAGATCAACTCAAAATGGATAAAAGACCTCAACGTGAGACAGGAATCTATCAGAATCTTAGAGGAGAACATAGGCAGTAATCTCTTCGATATCAGCCACAGCAACTTCTTTCAAGATACGTCTCCAAAGGCAAAGGAAACAAAAGCGAAAATAGACTTCTGGGACTTCATCAAAATCAAAAGCTTCTGCACAGCAAAGGAAACAGTCAACAAAACAAAGAGGCAACCCACGGAATGGGAGAAGATATTTGCAAATGACAGTACAGACAAAAGGTTGATATCCAGGATCTATAATGAACTCCTCAAACTCAACCCACACGAAACAGACAAACACATCAAAAAATGGGCAGAAGATATGAACAGACACTTCTCCAATCAAGAAATACAAATGGCTATCAGACACATGAAAAAATGCTCATCATCATTAGCCCTCAGGGAGATTCAAATTAAAACCACATTGAGATATCACCTTACACCAGTTAGAATGGCCAAAATTAACAAAACAGGAAACAACATGTGTTGGAGAGGATGTGGAGAAAGGGGAACCCTCTTACACTGTTGGTGGGAATGCAAGTTGGTGCAGCCTCTTTGGAGAACAGTGTGGAGATTCCTCAAGAAATTAAAAATAGAGCTTCCCTACGACCCTGCAATTGCACTCCTGGGTATTTACCCCAAAGATACAGATGTCGTGAAAAGAAGGGCCATCTGTACCCCAATGTTTATAGCAGCAATGGCCACAGTCGCCAAACTATGGAAAGAACCAAGATGCCCTTCAACGGATGAATGGATAAGGAAGATGTGGTCCATATACACTATGGAGTATTATGCCTCCATCAGAAAGGACGAATATCCAACTTTTGTAGCAACATGGACGGGACTGGAAGAGATTATGCTGAGTGAAATCAGTCAAGCAGAGAGAGTCAATTATCATATGGTTTCACTCATTTGTGGAGCATAACCAATAGCATGGAGGACAAGGGGCGTTAGAGAGTAGTAGGGAATTTGGGTAAAGTGGAAGGGGAGGTGAACCATGAGAGACTATGGACTCTGAAAAACAGTCTGAGGGGTTTGAAGTGGCGGGGGGGTGGGAGGTTGGGGTACCAGGTGGTGGGTATTATAGAGGGCACAGCTTGCATGGAGCACTGGGTGTGGTGAAAAAATAATGAATACTGTTTTTCTGAAAATAAATAAATTGGGAAAAAAAAAAAAAGTAGGGAGCCCAACAGGGGGCATAATTCCAGGACCATAGGTCCATGACCTGAGCCTAAGGCTGAGAATTATTGAGCCACCCAGGGGCCTCTTATACATTTCTTAGATACAACTTTTCTTTTCTTTTTTTTTTTAAAATTAATTTGTTCTCATGATTCTTGCTCTTTTATTGATTTTTGCCTACTTGCCATTTCAACTAGATGTTTAGTACAACATAACCTATGGTAATTTTTTAACTTGAACTTTTTTCATACATATACATTTTTCTTTTTATTTTTAAAAGTATCTATATAACAGGGACAAGATGGCGGGGAAGTAGGAGGAGGCGCCTTTTCAACTTGTACCCCAAAGTGAGCTGATTACCTACCAAAGAACTCCAATCACCCATGAAATCAGCCTGAGATCAGAATTGTACACGTCTGGATCTCTACAGGGGGAGAAGACGCCAGTGGGCAGGTAAAGCGGAATGGGAACGGCGGACTGATATCGGAAGATAAACAAAAGGGGAAGGGAGCCACCAGAGGCGACCGGTTGGAAAGTAATACCCCATTACGAGTGAGAGTGCCCTGCATCTGAGGACCAGCATTAACTTGGAGACTGGTTGAAAGCACTCCAAAAGAGCAAAGATTCTCGGGGGGAAATTGTGGGAATCGGGACAGCTAGGGACAGGGGCTTAAATCCCCAGTGCTGAGGCAGAAAGAATGTGGTGGAGAAACCAGCTCTTGGTTCCTAAGCTGCCAGCATGCCCGAGAACGCGTGGGGTCTGTTTCCTGTGAAGGAATGAGAGCCACGCTGGCCAGCAGAAAGCGAGAGGCCTGCTATAGAGCCTGAGATACTCACCCAAGAGAGGTATTAAAGGCCCAGCTTGTGCCCTTTGATACGCACCATTGTTTCAGACAATCCCCCCAGAGAGGTGCGCGAAGGCCTAGACTGGTGCTCTCGGACCTGAGCCCCATTCTCAGAGCCTGAGACCTGCACGCGAACCTCAGCCTCCCCTGAAATTGGTGGGTGCAAGCCGGGCGCTCTTAGACCCAGAAACACCAGGCACTCCCAGCCCAGGCCAGTGGGAAAATCCCAGTGTGCAATTGCTGCTTGGAACCTCTCTGGCAGTCTGGAGCTGCCCAGATAGCTGCCACTGTCTTGGCTTTGGGTTCAAGCAAAAGATCCTGCGTCCCCAGGGACGGTGACTTGGAACCTGCTCTGCCAGCATCCAAGGGGAAAATATTTAGGCTCTGCAGCCAGACTGAGGCTTCTCTCTGAGAGGAAGATCAGGGTGTGGTTTGTTTTCCTCTAAAACTACAAAAACCATCAAAAGCGGTAAAAGTGAGAAAAAAAAAGTGAACAAACATAAAAACCGCCACAGAACAAAAGCCTGAAAAAAAAAAAAAATTTTCCTCAGAGCCCACCCCCTTGAGGGGGGCGGGAGGACTTAAGTCAGGGAACATCATTGACTGAAAACCCACGTGGTAGGCCCCTCCCCCAGAAAACAAACCAAGAAAGAAAAAAAAAAAAAAGAGAAAAAAAAAAAAAAGGACTACAAGAGAACAACCACTACTTCATAGGAAAACTTTTATTTTTCATTTATTCCCACTATTCTGGTTCTTTTTTTTTATATATAGGTAATTTTTGTAACCTAATAACCATCACAGCGAGCTGTCCAGTACATCAATCTCCAAAATAACCTTCTAACCTGAACTTTTTGATACATACACCTATGTTTTTCTTTTGCATTTCTATTTTTTGAATTCCTTCTTTTTACTTAAATTTTAGTTTAGTTTAGTCTAGTTTATTCCTTTTTATTTTTATCTTCTAATATTCATATAGAGTTAAACTTCAAAGTAATCCCCTTTGCCCAATCAATACTACCCCTATAGGTAAACTAATTTTTTTTTAAAAGATTTTATTTATTCATCAGAGAGAGAGAGAGAGAGCACAGGCGGACAGAGAGGCAGGCAGAGGCAGAGGGAGAAGCAGGCTCCCCGCCGAGCAAGGAGCCGGATGTGGGACTCAATCCCAGGACACTGGGATCATGACCTGAGCCGAAGGCAGCCGCTTAACCAACTGAGCCACCCAGGCGTCCCGGTAAACTAATTTTTAATCGCCCTTTATCTTAGGAAAGTTGACTCCTTTAACAAAGATATCAAGATACATCTAGGAAGAATCAAAACAACCTTACTCACACACACTGAGAATTTATAACCACTCTCCCATCCTTTTATTCCACAAGTGTTTCTGTGTTTGTCCTGATAGTATATAAATCTTACACTTGGGGTTCTTTTTGACGAGGTTCTTCCTTTATTTGCATATATATATTTTTTTCTCATGTCATATATTTTTATAAGTCTTTTTGTTTGTCTGTTTTTGTTTGTCTACTTCATAAATCTTACCATGGGGCCCATTTGGGCTGAAACTTCTCTTTCATCTTCCCTTTCTTTCCTGTCTCTCTCTCTATATGTTTTTTTTTCCCTTTTTATTTATTTATTTATTTATTTTAATTTTTTTTATTTTTTGTAAACATATATTTTTATCCCCAGGGGTACAGTTCTGTGAATCGCCAGGTTTACACACTTCACAACACTCACCAAAGCACACAACCTCCCCAATGTCCATAACCCCAACACCCTTCTCCAACCCTCCTCTCCCAAGAAACCCACAGTTTGTTTTGTGAGATTAAGAGTCACTTATGGTTTGTCTCCCTCCCAATCCCAACTTGTTTCATTCATTCTTCTCCTATCCGCTTAAGCCCCCATGTTGCATCACCACTTCCTCATATCAGGGAGATCATATGATAGTTGTCTTTCTCTGCTTGACTTATTTCACTAAGCATGATATGCTCTAGTTCCATCCATGTTGTCACAAATGGCAAGATTTCATTTCTTTTGATGGCTGCATAGTATTCCATTGTGTATATATACCACTTCTTCTTGATCCATTCATCTGTTGATGGACATCTAGGTTCTTTCCATGGTTTGGCTATTGTGGACAATGCTGCTATAAACATTCGGGTGCATGTGCTCCTTGGATCACTACATTTGTATCTTTAGGGTAAATACCCAGTACTGCACTTGCTGGGTCATAGGGCAGTTCTATTTTCAACATTTTGAGGAACCTCCATGCTGTTTTCCAGAGTGGTTGCACCAGCTTGCATTCCCACCAACAGTGTAGGAGGGTTCCCCTTTCTCCACATCCTCACCAGCATCTGTCATAAATCTGTTGATTTTAACCATTCTGACTGGTGTGAGGTGATATCTCATTGTGGTTTTGATTTGTATTTCCCAGATGCCGAGTGATATAGAGCACTTTTTCATGTGTCTGTTGGCCATCTGGATATCTTCTTTGCAAAAATGTCTGTTCATGTCCTCTGCCCATTTCTTGATTGGATTATTTGTTCTTTGGGTGTTGAGTTTGCTAAGTTCTTTATAGATTTTGGACACTAGTCCTTTATCTGATATGTCATTTGCAAATATCTTCTCCCATTCTATCAGTTGTCTTTTGATTTTGTTAACGGTTTCCTTTGCTGTGCAAAAGCTTTTGATATTGATGAAATCCCAATAGTTCATTTTTGCCCTTGCTTCCCTTGCCTTTGGCAATGGTCCTAGGAAGATGTTGCTGTGGCTGAGGTTGAAGAGGTTGCTGCCTGTGTTCTCCTCAAGGATTTGGATGGATTCCTTTCTCACAATGAGGTCCTTCATCGATTTTGAGTCTATTTTTGTGTGTGGTGTAAGGAAATGGTCCAATTTCATTTTTCTGCATGTGGCTGTCCAATTTTCCCAACACCATTTATTGAAGAGGCTGTCTTTCTTCCATTGGACATTCTTTCCTGCTTTGTTGAAGATTAGTTGACCATAGAGTTGAGGGTCTATTTCTGGGCTCTCTATTCTGTTCCATTGATCTATGTGTCTGTTTTTGTGCCAATACCATGCTGTCTTGATGATGACAGTTTTGAAATAGAGCTTGAAGTCCGGAATTGTGATGCCACCAACTTTGGCTTTCTTTTTCAATATCCCTTTGGCGATTCGAGGTCTTTTCTGGTTCCATATAAATTTTAGAATTATTTGTTCCATTTCTTTGAAAAAGATGGATGGTACTTTGATAGGAATTGCATTAAATATGTAGATTGCTTCAGGTAGCATACACATTTTAACAATATTTATTCTTCCAATCCAAGAGCATGGAACATTTTTCCATTTCTTTGTGTCTTCCTCAATTTCTTTCATGAGTACTTTATAGTTTTCTGAGTATAGATTCTGTGCCTCTTTGGTAAGGTTTATTCCTAGGTATCTTATGGTCTGGGGTGCATTGTAAATGGGATTGACTCCTTAATTTCTCTTTCTTCTGTCTTGTTGTTGGTGTAGAGAAATGCAACTGATTTCTGTGCATTGATTTTATATCCTGACACTTTACTGAATTCCTGTACAAGTTCTAGCTGTTTTGGAGTGGAGTCTTTTGGGTTTTCCACATATAGTATCATATCATCTGCGAAGAGTGATAATTTGCCTTCTTCTTTGCCAATTTGGATGCCTTTAATTTCCCTTTGTTGTCTGATTGCTGAGGCTAGGACTTCTAGTACTATGTTGAATAGCAGTGGTGATAATGAACAGCCCTGCCGCATTCCTGACCTTAGCGGATAAGCTTTCAGTTTTTCTCCATTGAGAATGATATTTGTGGTGGGTTTTTCACAGATGGCTTTGATGATATTGAGGTATGTGCCCACTATCCCTACACTTTGAAGAGTTTTGATCAGGAAGGGATGCTGTACTTTGTCAAATGCTTTTTCAGCATCTATTGAGAGTATCATATGGTTCTTGTTCTTTCCTTTATTGATGTGTTGTATCACATTGACTGATTTGCGGATGTTGAACCAACCTTGCAGCCCTGGGATAAATCCCACTTGGTCGTGGTGAATAATCCTTTTAATGTACTGTTGAATCCTATTGGCTAGTATTTTGTTGAGAATTTTCGCATCTGTGTTCATCAAGGATATTGTTCTATAGCTCTCTTTTTTGATGGGATCCTTGTCTGGTTTTGGAATCAAGGTGATGCTTGCCTCATAAAATGAGTTGGAAGTTTTCCTTCCATTTCTATTTTTTGGAACAGTTTCAGGAGAATAGGAATTATTTCTTCTTTAAATGTTTGGTAGAATTCCCGCGGGAAGCCGTCTGGCCCTGGGCTTTTGTTTGTTTGAAGATTTATGATGACTGTTTCAATCTCCTTACTGGTTATGGGTCTGTTCAGGCTTTCTATTTCTTCCTGGTTCAACTTTGGTAGTTTATATGTTTCTAGGAATGCATCAATTTCTTCCAGATTGTCAAATTTGTTGGCCTAGAGTTGCTCATAGTATGTTCTTATAATAGTTTGAATTTCTTTGGTGTTAGTAGTGATCTCTCCTCTTTCATTCATGAATTTATTTATTGGGTCCTTTCTCTTTTCTTTTTGATAAGTCTGGCCAGGGGTTTATCAATTTTATTAATTCTTTCAAAGAACCAGCTCCTAGTTTTGTTGATTTGTTCTATTGATATTTTCGTTTCTTTTTCATTGATTTCTTTTTTTCCAATTTATTTATTTTCAGAAAGACAGTATTCTTTATTTTTTCACCACACCCAGTGCTCCATGCAAGCCGTGCCCTCTATAATACCCACCACCTGGTACCCCAACCCCCCACCCCCCCACCACTTCAAACCCCTCAGATTGTTTTTCAGAGACCATAGTCTCTCATGATTCAACTCCCCTTCCAATGACCCCCAACTCTCTTCCCCTCTCTAACTCCCCATGTCCTCCATGCTATTTGTTATGCTCACAACTAAGTGAAACCATATGATAATTGACTCTCTCTTCTTGACATATTTCATTCAGCATAATCTCTTCCAGTCCCGTCCATGTTGCTACAAAAGTTGGGGATTCATCCTTTCTGATGGAGGCATAATACTCCATAGTGTATATGGACCACATCTTCCTTATCCATTCATCCGTTGAAGGGCATCTTGGTTCTTTCCATAGTTTGGCGACCGTGGCCATTGCTGCTATAAACATTGGGGTACAGAGGGCCCTTCTTTTCACGACATCTGTGTCTTTGGGGTAAATACCCAGGAGTGCAATTGCAGGGTCATAGGGAAGCTCAATTTTTAATTTCTTGAGGAATCTCCACACTGTTCTCCAAAGAGGCTGCACCAACTTGCATTCCGACCAAAAGTGGAAGAGGGTTCCCCTTTCTCCACATCCTCTCCAACACATGTTGTGTCATGTTTTGTTAATTTTGGCCATTCTAAAACGTGTAAGGTGATATCTCAATGTGGTTTTAATTTGAACCTCCCTGAGGGCTAATGATGATGAACATTTTTTCATGTGTCTGATAGCCATTTGTATGTCTTGATTGGAGAAGCGTCTGTTCATATCTTCTGCCCATTTTTTGATGTGTTTGCCTGTTTCGTGTGTATTGAGTTTGAGGATTTCATTATAGATCCTGGATATCAATCTTTTGTCTGTACTATCATTTGCAAATATCTTCTCCCATTCCATGGGTTGCCTCTTTGTTTTTTTGACTGTTTCCTTTGCTGTGCAGAAGCTTTTGATTTTGATGAAGTCCCAAAAGTTTATTTTCGCTTTTGTTTCCTTTGCCTTTGGAGACATATCTTGAAAAAAGTTGCTGTGGCTGATATCAAAGAGTTTACTGCCTATGTTGTCCTCTAGGATTCTGATGGATTCCTGTCTCACGTTGAGGTCTTTTATCCATTTTGAGTTTATCTTTGTGTACGGTGTAAGAGAATGGTTGAGTTTCATTCTTCTACATATAGCTGACCAGTTTTCCCAGAACCATTTATTGAAGTGACTGTCTCTTTTTCCACTGTATATTTTTTCCTGTTTTGTTGAAGATTAATTGACTATAGAGTTGAGGGTCCATATCTGGGCTCTCTACTCTGTTCCACTGTCTATGTGTCTGTTTTTATGAAAGTACCATGCTGTTTTGGTGATTACAGCTTTGTAATAAAGCTTGAAATCAGGTAAGGTGATGCCACCAGCTTTATTTTTGTTTTTCAACATTTCCTTTGTGATAAAGGTTCTCTTCTGATTCCATACAAATTTTAGGATTATTTGCTCCAGCTCTTTGAAGAATGCCGGTGGAATTTTGATCGGAATGGCATTAAAATTATAGATTGCTCTAGGCAGTATAGACATTTTAACAATGTTTATTCTTTCGATCCAAGAGCATGGAATGGTCTTCCATCTATGTGTATCTTCTTCAATTTTTTTCATGAGTGTTCTGTAGTTCCTCAAGTACAGATCCTTTACCTCTTTAGTTAGGTTTATTCCCAGGTATCTTATGGTTCTTGGTGCTATAGTAAATGGAATCGATTCTCTAATTTCCCTTTCTGTATTTTCATTGTTAGTGCATAAGAAAGCCACTGATTTCTGCACATTGTCTTTGTATCCTGCCACGTTGCTGAATTGCAGTATGTGTTCTAGTAGTTTGGGGGTGGAGTCTTTTGTTTTTTCCATATAAAGAATCATATCAACTCTGAAGAGAGAGTTTGACTTCTTCATTACCAATTTGGATACCTTTTATTTCTCTCTGTTGTCTGATTGCTGTTGCTAGGACTTCTAATACTATGTTGAACAAGAGTGGTGAAAGTGGGCATCCTTGTCTTGCTCCTGATATCTGCAGGAAGGCTGCAAGCTTTTTCCCATTGAGGATGATATTTGCTGTGTGTCTTTCATAGACAGATTTGATGAAGTTCAGAAATGTTCCCTCTATCCCTATACTTTGAAGTGTTTTAATCAGGAACGGATCCTGGATTTTGTCAAATGCTTTTTCTGCATCAATTGAGAGGACCATGTGGTTCTTCTCTCTTCTCTTATTAATTTGTTGTATCACATTGATTGATTTGCGAATGTTGAACCAATCTTGAAGCCCAGGGATGAATCCCACCTGGTCATGGTGGATAATCTTTTTAATAGGCTGTTGGATCCTGTTGGCTAGGATCTTGTTGAGAATCTTAGCATCCGCATTCATCAATGATATTGGTCTAAAATTCTCCTTTTTGGTAGGGTCTTTGCCTGGTTTGGGGATCAGGGTAATGCTGGCTTCATAGAAAGAGTCAGGAAGTTTTCGTTCTGCTTCAATTTTTTGAAACAGCTTCAGGAGAATAGGTGTTATTTCTTCTTGAAGGTTTGGTAGAATTCCCCAGGGAATCCATCAGTTCCTGGGCTCTTGTTTTTTGGGAGGTTGTTGAGCACTGATTCAATTTTTTTATTAGATATCGGACTACTCAGGTTTTCGATTTCTTCCTGGTTCAATTTTGGTAGTTTATATATTTCCAGGAAAGCATCCATTTCATCTAGGTTGCTAAGCTTATTGGCATATAACTGTGGATAATAACTTCTGATGATTCTTTCTACTTGCTTGCTTTTAGTTGTGATCTCTCCCTTTTCCTTCATAATTTTATGAATTTGGGCTTTCTCTCTTTTCTTTTGGATTAGTGTGGCCAGTGGCTTATCGATCTTATTGATTCTTTCAAAAAACCAGCTTCTAGTTTCATTGATACGTTCTACTGTATCTCTGGTTTCTCCCTCATTGATCTCAGCTCTAATCTTGATGATTTCCCTTTTTATGTGTAGAGTTGGTTTGATTTGTTATTGATTTTCCAGTCCTTTAAGGTGTAGAGAGAGCTGGTGTGTTCTAGATTTTTCAATTTTTTTGAGGGAGGCTTGGATGGCTATGTATTTTCCCCTTAGGACCGCCTTTGCTGTATCCCATAGGTTTTGGACCGAAGTGTCTTCATTCTCATTGGTTTCCATGAATTGTTTCAGTTCTTCTTTGATCTCCTTGTTGATCCAAGCATTCTTAAGCAAGGTGATCTTTAGCATCCAGGTGTTTGAGTTCCTTTGGAACTTTTCCTTGTGATTGAGCTCCAGTTTCAAAGCATTCCGACCTGAGAATATGCAGGGAATCATCTCAGTCTGTTGGTATTGGTTGAGTCCTGATTTGTGACCCAGTATGTGGTCTATTCTGGAGAAGTTTCCATGTGCACTTGAGAAGAATGAGTATTCTGTTGTTTTAGGGTGGAATGTTCTGTATATATCTATGAGGTCCATCTGGTCCAATGTGTCACTCAATGCTCTTGTTTCTTTATTGATTTTCTGCTTCGATGATCTGTCTATTTCTGAAAGAGGCGTGTTAAGATCTCCTATGATTAGTGTATTGATATCAATATAACTCTTTATCTTGATTAACAGTTTTCTTATGTAATTGGCTGCTCCCATATTGGGAGCATAGATATTTACAATTGTTAGATCATCTTGGTGGATAGTCCCTTTAAGGTTTATGTAGTGTCCTTCTGTATCTCTGACTACAGACTTTAGTTTGAAGTCCAATTTATCTGATATGAGAATCGCTACCCCAGCCTTCTTTTGAGTCCCATTGGCATGAAAGATGCTTCTCCATCCCCTCACTTTCAGTCTGCGTGTATCGTTAGGTTCAAAATGGGTCTCTTGTAGACAACATAAGGATGGGTCCTGTCGTTTTATCCAATCTGCAACCCTGTGCCTTTTTATTGGTGCGTTTAGGCCATTCACATTGAGAGTGATTATTGATAGATACGTTTTTATTGACATCGAGTTACCTTTGAAGTCTTTCTTTCTGTAGATTGTCTCTATATTTCTGTTCTATGCTACTCTTGGGATTTTTCCTCTTTTATAGAACCCCCCTTAATATTTCTTGCAGTGTCGGCTTGGTGGTTGCATAGTCTTTTAAGCCTTGCCGGTCTTGAAAACTCTTTATCTCTCCATTCATTTTGAATATCAGTCTTGCTGGATAAAGTATTCTTGGCTGCATGTTCTTCTCATTTCGTGCCCTGAATATATCTTGCCAGCCTCTTCTGGCTTTCAGGTCTCTGTGGACAGGTCTGACGTTTTTCTGATGGGCTTCCCTCTGTAAGTAAGGATCCACTTTGCCCTGGCGCCTTTCAAGAGATTATACCTGTGATTATAATTCCTCAATTTGACTATCAAGTGTCATGATGTTTTTTTGGAGTGTATAATCTTGGGTGGAGACCGTTCAGTCTCTAGTACATGAATGCTGGTTCCATTCGCTATATTGGGAAAATTTTCATGAAGGACTTGTTCCACTATATCTTCTAGACTTTTTCTTTCTCCTCCCCTTCAGGGATTCCAATAATTCTTACATTGGAACGCTTCATGGCATCATTTATTTCCCTGATTCTGTTTTCATGGTTTCTAAGCTGTTTGTTCCAGGCTTCCTCCTGATCCTTTCTCTCTATCTGTTTGTCTTCCGAATCACTAATTCTCTCTTCTGTCTCAGTTACCCTAGCTTTGAGAGAGTGTAGATTAGCTTGGAACTTATTGAGAGCATTGTGAACCTCCTCCCTGGTAGCTTTAAGCTCCGCCCTAACATTGTGAACCTCCGGTCTGGTCGCTTTCAGTTCGGCCCTAATCAAATCTGTTTGGTCATCCACGGCTTTCTCCAACCTAGCTATTGCCTGGATAATTGTTAGCCTGAAATCTCTTTCCGACATATTGTCTATTATAGCCATTAGCTCTGTTGCAGAAGGTCCATCCGCTGTATTTTTCTTCTGTTGGGCTTTTCTACTCCTAGTCATTTTGCTGGGAGATGACTGAACAGATGTAGCTGGATGTATCAACTCTGGTGCAGTCAAGGTGCACCCTGGAGCACTTCTGACAAATCAGATCCCCCACCCAATCGAGAGACAAAAAATAAAAATAAAATAAAGAAAAAGAAAAAGAAAGAAAAGAAGAAGAAGAAAAAGAAAAAAAAAAGAAAAAAGAGAGAGATAGAGAGAGAGAGATACAGGAAAGAAGGGAAAGATGAAAAAGTTAGTTCATCCCAGATAGGCCCCAAGGTAAGATTTATGAAGTAGACAAACAAAAAGAGATAAAAAGACTGATAAAAGTATATGGCAAGAGGAAAAAAAAAAAAAAAAAAAATATATATATATATATATATATATATATATATATATAAATAAAGAAAGAACGTCGTTCAAAAGAATCACCAGTGTAAAATTTATATGGTATCAGGACAAACACAAAAAACACAGAATCACTTGTGGATTCATTGATTTCGTCTCTGATCTTTATGATTTCTCTTCTCCTGCTGGGCTTAAGGTTTCTCTCTTGTTCTTTCTCCAGCTCCTTTAGGTGTAGGGTTAGGTTGTGTACCTGAGACCTATTTTTTTTTTCTTGAGAAATGCTTGTACCGCTATATATTTTTCTCTCAGGACTGCCTTTGTTGTGTCCCACAGATTTTGACCTGTTGTATATTCATTAATATTAGTTTCCATGATTTTTTTCAATTCTTCTTTAATATCCCAGTTGGCCCATTCATTCTTTAGAAAGATGCTGTTTAGTCTCTATGTATTTGGGTTCTTTCCAAACTTCCTCTTGTGGTTGAGTTCTAGCTTCAGAGCATTGTGGTCTGAAAATATGCAGGGAATGATCCCAATCTTTTGATACCGGTTAAGTCCTGATTAGGACCGAGGATGTGATCTATTCTGGAGAATGTTCCATGTGCACTAGAGAAGAATGTATATTCTGTTGCTTTGGGATGAAATGTTCTGAATATATCTGTGATATCCATCTGGTTCAGTGTGTCGTTTAAGGCCTTTTTTTCCCCTGTGGATCTTTTGCTTGGATGATCTGTCCATTTCAGTGAGGGGAGTGTTAAAGTCCCCTACTATTATTGTATTATTGTTGATGTGTTTCTTTGATTTTGTTATTAATTGGTTTATATAGTTGGCTGCTCCCACGTTGGGGGCATAGATATTTAAAATTGATAGATCTTCTTGTTGGACAGACCCTTTGAGTATGATATAGTGTCCTTCCTCGTCTCTTATTATAGTTTTTGGCTTAAAATCTAATTGATCTGATATAAGGATTGCCACTTCTGCTTTCTTCTGATGTCCATTAGCATGGTAAATTCTTTTCCACCCCCTCACTTTAAATCTGGAGGTGTCTTCGGGCTTAAAATGAGTTTCTTGGAGGCAACATATAGATGGGTTTTGGTTTTTTATCCATTCTGATACCCTGTGTCTTTTGATTGGGGCATTTAGCCCATTAACATTCAGGGTAACTATTGAGAGATATGAATTTAGTGCCATTGTATTGCCTGCAAGGTGCCTGTTACTGTATATTGTCTCTGTCCCTTTCTGATCTACTACTTTTAGGTTCTCTCTTTGCTTAGAGGACCCCTTTCAATATTTCCTGTAGAGCTGGTTTGGTGTTTGCAAATTCTTTCAGATTTTGTTTGTCCTGGAATCTTTTAATTGCTCCTTCTATTTTCTTTCTTTTTTTTTTTTTTTAAGGTCTTTTTTTTTTTTTAAGGTCTTTTTTTTTTCCAATTTATTTATTTTTAGAAAAACATTATTCATTATTTTTTCACCACACCCAGTGCTCCATGCAAGCCATGCCCTCTATAATACCCACCACCTGGTACCCCAACCTCCCACCCCCCTGCCACTTCAAACCCCTCAGATTGTTTTTCAGAGTCTATAGTCTCTCATGGTTCACCTCCCCTTCCAATTTACGCAAATTCCCTTCTCCTCTCTAACGCCCCTTGTCCTCCATGCTATTTGTTATTCTCCACAAATAAGTGAAACCATATGATAATTGACTCTCTCTGCTTGACGTATTTCACTCAGCATAATCATTTCCAGTCCCATCCATGTTGCTACAAAAGTTGGGTATTCATCCTTTCTGATGGAGGATAATACTCCATAGTGTATATGGACCACATCTTCCTTATCCATTCATCCGTTGAAGGGCATCTTGGTTCTTTCCATTGTTTGGCGACCGTTGCCATTGCTGCTATAAACATTGGGGTACAGATGGCCCTTCTTTTCACGACATCTGTGTCTTTGGGGTAAATACCCAGGAGTGCAATTGCAGGGTCATAGGGAAGCTCTATTTTTAATTTTTTGATCTCCTTCTATTTTCAATGATAGCCTATCCGGATATAGTATTCTTGGCTGCATGTCTTTCTCGTTTAGTGCTTTGATTATATAATGCCAGCTCTTTTGGCCTGCCAGGTCTCTGTGGATAAGTCTGCTGCCAATCTAATATTTTTACCATTGTATGTTACAGACTTCTTTTCCCAGGCTTCTTTCAGAATTTCCTCTTTGTAACTAAGGCTTGTAAATTTTACTATTAGGTGACGGGTTATGGGCCTATTCTTATTGATTTTGAGGGGCATTCTCTGAACCTCCTGAATTTTGATGCTCGTTCCCTTTGCCATATTGGGGAAATTCTCCCCAATAATTCTCTCCAGTATACCTTCTGCTCCCCTCTCTCTTTCTTCTTCTTCTGGAATCCCAATTATTCTAATGTTGTTTCGTCTTATGGTGTCACTTATCTCTCGAATTCTCCCCTCGTGGTCCAGTAGCTGTTTGTCCCTCTTTTGCTCAGCTTCTTTATTCTCTGTCCTTTGGTCTTCTATATCACTAATTCTTTCTTCTGCCTCATTTATCCTAGCAGTGAGAGCCTCCATTTTTGATTGAACTTCATTAATAGCTTTTTTGATCTCAACTTGGGTAGATTTTAGTTCTTTTATTCCTCCAGAAAGGGCTGGAGAGAGTTTCTCTAATATCTTCCATGCCTTTTTCAAGCCCAGCTAGAACCTTGAGAATCAGCATTCTGAACTCTAGATCTGACATATTACCAACGTTTGTATTGATTAAGTCCCTAGCCTCTTGTTCTGCCTCTTGTTCTTTTTTTTGTGGTGAATTTTTCCGCCTTGTCATTTTGTCCAGCTAAGAGTATATGGAGGAGCAAGTAAAATACTAAAAGAGTGGCAACAACCGCAAGAAAATATGCTTTAACCAAATCAGAAGAGATCCCAAATCATGAGGGGGGAGAAAGGGGATAAAAAGAGGTTCAAAAAAAAAACAGAAAGAAAATGAAAAAAAAAAAAAAGAAAGAAAAGAAAAGAATTAAAAAAAGAAAATGAATAAAGAAAAGTATAAAAAAGTAAATATATATATATATATATATATATATATATTAGATAAACTAGTTAAAAAACTTAAAAAAGAAAAGGGTAAAAGTTAAAAAAAATTTCGCAGAAGAAGAGAAAAAAATGAAAAAGAAAAAAATTAAATTAACTGCAAGACTAAAAAATCACAGGAAGAAATCCATGAGTTCTGTGCTTTGCTTTCTCCTCCTCTGGAATTCTGCTGCTCTCCCTGGTATTGAAACTGCACTCCTTGGTAGGTGAACTTGGTCTTGTCTGGATTTCTTGTTGATCTTCTGGGGGAGGAACCTGTTGTAGTGATTCTCAAGTGTCTTTGCCCCAGGCAGAATTGTACCACCCTTACCAGGGGCTGGGCTGAGTAATCCACTCGGGTTTGCTTTCAGGAGCTTTTGTTCCCTGAGCGATATCCGATTTCTGTAGTATCCTGGAGGACGGGAATACAAATGGCGGCCTCCTGGTCTCCAGCCTGGAGGAGCCGAGAGCCCGGGGCCCCACTCCTCAGTGCGCCCTTAGAGAACATTACCCAAAAACTCCCGTCTGCCTGACCTCCAGCCATGCTCCGATCTCACCAAGCCTGTGGCCGGTTCAAGGTAACACCGAGCTGTGAGCTTACTGTCAGCTCTGTCTCTCTAGCCGGCTTTCCCGTTCCAACACCCGCAAGCTCATTGACACTCAGACACCCCTGATCCTTCTGTGACCCTGCAGGACCTGAGGCCACATTGACCCCGCGTGGGCTTCGCCCCGATATAGCCTCTGGAGCGATGCCCTTCAGTGGAACAGACTTTTAAAAGTCCTGATTTTTTGCTCCGTTGCTCTGCCGCTTGCCGGGAGCCAGCCCCTCCCCCCAGGGTCTATCTTCCCGTTGCTTTGGATTCACTTCTCCACCATTCCTACCATTCAGAAAGTGGTTGTTTTTCTGTTTCTAGAATTGCTGTTCTTCTTCTCTTCAATCTGCCAATGGATTTGCAGGTGTTTGCAACCTTTAGATAAGCTATCTAGCTGATCTCCTGCTAGCTGAAGTAGTCTCAGCCTGCTACTTCTCTGCCATCTTGACTCCTCCCCCTTTTTTTCTTTTTAATTTCTTTTGTCTCTCGCCTGGGTCGGAAATCCTGATTGCTCAGAAGTGTTCCAGGGTGCACCTTGACTGCAACACAGTTAATACATCCAACTACATCTGTTCAGTCATCTCCCAGCAAAATGACTAGGAGAAGGAATGCCCAACAAAAGAAAAATACAGAGCATGGACCTTCTGCAACAGAGCTAATGGCTATCATCTTAGACAATATGTCGGAAAGAGATTTCAGGCTAACAATTATCCAGGCAATAGCTAGGTTGGAGAAAGCCGTGGATGACCAAACAGATTTGATTAGGGCCGAGCTGAAAGCGACCAGACAGAATGTTCACAATGTTAGGGCAGAGCTTAAAGCTACCAGGGATGAGATTCACAATGCTCTCAATGAGTTCCAATCTAATCTACACTTTCTCAAAGCTAGGGTAACTGAGAGAGAAGATAGAATTAGTGATCTGGCGGACAAACAGATAGAGAGAAAGGATCAGGAGGAATCCTGGAACAAACAGCTTAGAAACCATGAAAACAGAATCAGGGAAATAAATGATGCCATGAAGCGTTCCAATGTAAGAATTATTGGAATCCCTGAAGGGGAGGAGAAAGAAAAAGTCTAGAAGATATAGTGGAACAAGTCCTTCATGAAAATTTTCCCAATATAGCGAATGGAACCAGTGTTCATGTACTAGAGGCTGAATGGTCTCCACCCAAGATTAATCATTTGAAAAAAAAAAAAATCACGACATGTGAGAGTAAAATTGAGGAATTATAATTGTAGGTATAATCTCTTGAAAGCCGCTAGGGGAAAGAAGGTCCTTACAGAGGAAATCCCATCAGAATAACATCACATCTGTCCACAGAGACGTGGCAAACCAGAAAAGGCTGGCACGATATATTCAGGGCACTAAATGAGAAGAACATGCAGCCAAGAATACTTTATCCAGCAAGACTAACATTCAAAATGAATGGACAGATAAAGAGTTTCGAAGACTGGCAAGGATTAAAAGACGATGCAACCACCAAGCCAACACTGCAGGAAATATTAAGGAAGGTTCTATAAAAGAGGAAAATCCTAAGAATAGCATTGAACAGGAATATAGAGACAATCTACAGAAAGAAAGACTTCAAAGGTAACTCAATGTCAATAAAAACGTATCTATCAATAATCACTCTCAATGTGAGTGGCCTAAATGTCCCCATAAAATGGCACAGGGTTGCAGGTAGATTAAATGACAGGACCCATCCATATGTTTTCTACAAGAGACCCATTTTGAACCTAAGATATACCCAGACTGAAAGTGAAGGGATGGAGAAGCATCTTTCATGCCAATGGGCCTCAAAAGAAGGCTGGGGTAGTGATTCTCATATCAGACAAATTAGATTTTAAACTAAAGTCTGTAGTCAGAGATACAGAAGGACACTACATCATTCTTAAAGGAACAATCCACCAAGATGATCTAACAATTGTAAATATCTATGCCCCCAATATGGGAGCAGCCAATTACATAAGAAAACTGTTAATCAAGATAAAGAGTCATATTGATATGAATACACTAATCGTTGGAGATCTTAACACGCCTCTCTCAGAAATAGACAGAACTTTGAAGAAGAAAATCAATAATGAAACAAGAGCATTGAATGACATATTGGACCAGATGTATCTCATAGATATAAACAGAACATCCCACCCTAAAACAACAGAATACTCATTCTTCTCAAGTGCACACAGAACCTTCTCAAGAATAGACCACACACTGCCTCACAAATCAGGATTCAACCGATACCAAAAGACTGAGATGATTCCCTGCATATTCTCAGATCATAAGGCTTTAAAACTGGAGCTCAATCACAAGGAAAAGTTCCAAAGGAACTCAAACACCTGGACGCTAAAGACCACCTTGCTTAAGAATGCTTGGATCAACCAGGAGATCAAAGAAGAACTGAAACAATTCATAGAAACCAATAAGAATGAAGACACTTTGGTAAAAAACCTATGGGATACAGCAAAGGCGGTCCTAAGGGAGAAATACATAGCCATCCAAGCCTCCCTCAAAAAAATTGAAAAATCCAGAACACAGCAGCTGTCTATACACCTTAAAGAACTGGAGAATCAACAACAAATCAAGTCAACCCCACACATAAGAAGGGAAATCATCAAGATTAGAGCTGAAATCAATGAGGTAGAAACCAAAGATACAGTAGAATGTATCAATGAAACTAGAAGTAGTTTTTTTTTTTAAGATTTTATTATTTATTTGACAGAGAGAGATCACAAATAGGCAGAGAGGCAGGCAGAGAGAGAGGAGGAGGAAGCAGGCTCCCTGCTTAGCAGAGAGCCCGACGCAGGACTCGATCCCAGGACCCTGAGATCATGACCCGAGCCGAAGGCAGCGGCCTAACCCACTGAGCCACCCAGGTGCCCCTAGAAGTTGGTTTTTTAAGGAATCAATAAGATCGATAAGCCACTGGCCACACTAATCCAAAAGAAAAGAGAAAAAGCCAAAATTCATAAAATTATGAATGAAAACGGAGAGATCACAATGAACACCAAGGAAGTAGAAAGAATCATCAGAAGTTATTATCCACAGTTATAGGCCAATAAGCTTAGCAACCTTGATGAAATGGATGCATTTCTGGAAAATTATAAACTCCCAAAATAGAACAAGGAAGAAATCGACAACCTGAATAGACCGATATCTAGTAACGAGATTGAAGCAGTAATCAAAAACCTCCCAAAGAACAAGAGCCCAGGACCTGATGGATTCCCTGGGGAATTCTACCAAACCTTCAAAGAAGATATAACACCTATTATCGTGAAGATGATTCAAAAATTTGAAGCAGAAGGAAAACTTCCTGACTCTTTCTGTGGAGGCAGCATTACACTGATCGCCAAACCAGGCAAAGACCCTACCAAAAAGGAGAATTTCAGACCAATATCACTGATGAATCTGGATGCTAAGATTCTCCACAAGATTCTGGCAAACAGGATCCAACAGCACATTAAAAAGATTATCCACCATGACCAGGTGGGATTCATCCCTGGGCTTCAAGATTGGTTCAACATTCGCAAATCAATCAATGTGATACAACAAATTAATAAGAGAAGAGAGAAGAACCACATGGTCCTCTCAATTGATGTAGAAAAAGCATTTGACAAAATCCAGCATCCGTTCCTGATTAAAACGCTTCAAAGTATAGTGATAGAGGGAACATTCCTGAACTTCATCAAATGTATCTATGAAAGACACACAGCAAATATCATCCTCAATGGGAAAAAGCTTGCAGTCTTCCTGCTGAGATCAGGAGCAAGACTAGGATGCCCACTTTCACCACTCTTGTTCAACATAGTATTAGAAATCCTAGCAACAGCAATCAGACAACAAAGAGAAATAAAATGTATCCAAATTGGAAAAGAAGAAGTCAAACTCTCTCTCTTTGCAGACGACATAATTCTTTATATGGAAAACCCAAAAGACTCCACCCCCAAACTACTAACACTCATACAGCAATTCAGCAACGTGGCAGGATACATAGTCAATGTGTAGAAATCAGTGGCTTTCTTATACACTAACAATGAATATACAGAAAGGGAAATTAGAGAATCGATTCCATTTACTATAGCACTAAGAACCATAAGATACCTGGGAATAAACCTAAACAAAGAGGTAAAGGATCTGTACTTGAGGAACTACAGAACACTCATGAAGGAAATTGAAGAAGACACAAAAAGATAGAAGACCATTCCATTCTCTTGGATTAGAAGAATAAACATTGTTAAAATGTCTATACTGCTTAGAGCAATCTATACTTTTAATGCCATTCCGATCATTATTCCACCAGTATTCTTCAGAGAGCTGGAGCAAATAATCCAGAAATTTGTATTGAATCAGAAGAGACCCCGAATCGCTAAGGAAATGTTGAAAAACAAAAATAAAGCTGGCGGCATCACCTTACCTGATTTCAAGCTTTATTACAAAGCTGTGATCACCAAGACAGCATGGTACTGGCATAAAAACAGACACATAGACCAGTGGAACAGAGTAGAGATCCCACATATGGACCCTCAACTCTGGTCAATTAATCTTCGACAAAACAGGAAAAAATATACAGTGGATAAATTACAGTCTCTTTAATAAATGGTGCTGGGGAAACTGGACAGCTGTATGTAGGAGAATAAAACTCGACCATTCTCTTACACCGTACACAAAGATCAACTCAAAATGGATAAAAGACCTCAACGTGAGACAGGAATCCATCAGAATCCTAGAGGAGAACATAGGCAGTATTCTCTACGATATCAGCCACAGCAACATCTTTCAAGATATGTCTCCAAAGGAAAAGGAAACAAAAGGGAATATAAAGGTTTGGGACTTCATCAAAATCAAAAGCTTCTGCACAGCAAAGGAAACAGTCAAAAATAACAAAGAGGCAACCCACGGAATGGGAGAAGATATTTGCAAAGGACAGTACAGATAAAAGGTTGATATCCAGGATCTACAATGAACTCCTTAAACTCAACACACACAAAACAGGCAATCATATAAAAAAAATGGGCAGGGGCGCCTGGGTGTCTCAGTGGGTTAAGGCCTCTGCCTTCAGCTCAGGTCATGATCCCAAGGTCCTGGGATCGAGCCCCGCATCAGGCTCTCTGCTCAGCGGGGAGCCTGCTTCCCCCTCTCTCTCCCTGCCTGTCTCTCTGCCTACTTGCGATCTGTCAGGTAAATGAATAAAATATTTATAAAAAAATGGGAAGAAGATATGAATAGAGACTTCTCCAATGAAGACATACAAATGGCTCTCAGACACATGAAAAAATGTTCATCATCACTAGCCCTCAGGGAGATTCAAATTAAAACCACATTGAGATATCACATTACACCAGTTAGTATATCCAAAATTAACAAGACAGGAAACAACATGTGTTGGAGGGGATGTGGAGAAAGGGGAACCCTCTTCCACTGTTGGTGGGAATGCAAGTTGGTGAAGCCTCTTTGGAGAACAGTGTGGAGATTCTTCAAGAAATTAAATATAGAACTTCCCTATGACCCTGCAATTGTACTTCTGGGTATTTACCCCAAAGATATAGATGTGAAAAGAAGGGCCATCTGTACCCCAATGTTTATAGCAGCAATACCATGGTCGCCAAAGTGTGGAAAAAACCAAGATGCCCTTCAACGGAGGAATGGATAAGGAAAATGTGGTCCATATACACAATGGAGTTATGCTCCCATCAGAATGGACGACTACTCAACTTTTGTAGCAACATGGACGGGACTGGAAGAATTTATGCTGAGTGAAATAAGTCAAGCAGAGAGAGTCAATTATCGTATGGTTTCACTTATTTGTGGAGCATAACAAATAGCATGGAGGACTTGAGGAGTTAGAGAGGAGAAGGGAGTTGGGAGAAATTGGAAGGGGAGGTGAATCATGAGAGACTATGGACTCTGAAAAACAATCTGAGAAGTTTGAAGTGGCGGGGGGGTGGGAGTTTGGGGTACCAGGTGGTGGGTATTATAGAGGGCACAGATTGTATGGAGCACTGGGTGTGGTGAAAAAATAATGAATACTGTTATGCTGAAAATAAATAAATTTATTTTTAAAAAGTACCTATATATCTATAGCTACCTTTATATATAGAGAGAGGACTAGAAAATATAGTTACGCAAATCCTAGATGAGAATTTACCTAATCTGGAGAATGGAAAATAGTGTTCCTATCCTAGAGGCAGAGAGGACACCCCCAAGATCAAGAAGGATAGAGACTGCCATACATGTGATTGTGAAATTCATGAATCATAAATTCAGAGAAATTGTCTTAATAGCAGCTGAGGGGAAGAGATTACTTACATATAGAGGGCGGAACACCAGAATAACCTCAGACCTGTCCACAGAAACCTGGAAAGCAAGAAACAGCTGGCAAGTCATATTCTAAGCACTAAATGAGAAGAACATGCAGCCAAGAATACTTTATCCAGCAAAGCTGACATTCAGAATGGGTGGAGAGATAAAGATCTTCTGAGACTGGCAGAGTCTAAAAGATTATGTGACCACCAAGCTGACACTACATGAAATATGAAGAGGGATTCCATATAAGAAGAGAGACCCCAATAGTGATATAGAACAGAAACTTACAGAGACAAACTATAGGAACAAAGTCCTCGCAACAGAATGACAGTAAAAACATATCTTTCAATAATCACTCTAAATATAAACAGCCTAAATATTGCCATAAAATGGCATGAGATTGCAAATTGGATAATAAGACAGGACCCATCCATATGCTGTCTTTAAGAGATGTATTTTGAACTTAAACATACTTCCAGATTGAAAGTGAAGGGAGGGAGAATAGACCTCAAAAGAAAGCTAAGGTAGCAATTCCCATATCAGACTAATTAGATTTTAAGCTGAAGACCATAGGCAGAGATATAGAAGGACATTTCATCATTCTTAACGGGTCTATCCACCAAGAAGATCTAACAATTGTAAATATTTATGCCTCCAACATGGGAGCAGCCTACTACATAAGCCAACTGTTAATCAAAATAAAAAGACATATTATAAGAATATGTTAATTATAGGGGATCTTAACACACCACTCTCAGCAATAGACAGATCATCTAAGCAGAAAATCAACAAAAAAGAGCTTTGAATGACACATTGGACCAGATGGATCTCATAGATATATACAGAAAATTCTACCCTAAAAGAAGAGAATACTCTATCTTCTCAAGCATACTTGGAACTTTCTCCAGCATAGACCATGTATTGGGTCATAAATCATTTCTCAACTGATACCAAAAGATTGAGAGTGTTCCCTGCATATTCTCAGACCACAATGCTTTGAAACTAGAAAACAATCACAAGAAAAAGTTTAGAAGAAATTCAAACACTTGGAAGCTAAGACCATCCTGCTCAAGAATGTTTGATCAACCAGGAAATCAAAGAAGTTAAACAATTCATGGAAACCAATGAGGATGAAGATACTTTGGACAAAAACCTATAGGATATAGCAAAGGCCCTCCTAAGGGGGAAATACATAGCCAGCCAAATCTCAATAAAAAATAAATAAATAAATAAATAAAAATAAGAAAAAAAAATCCCAAATAAACAACCTCTTTTTACACTTCGAAGAGCTGGAAAACCAACAACGAATTAAGGCTGCCCACCCATGGGAATGAAAATAACTAAGATTAGAGCAGAGATCGACGACTGAAAAGCCAGAGATACAGTAGAACACCTCAAAGAAACTAGAAGCTGGTTCTTTGAAAGAATTGATAAGATCTATAAAACCACTGGTCAGACGAGATTGGGCGCGTTCAGGGTGGTATGGCCAAAATTAACAAAACAGGAAACAACATGTGTTGGAGAGAATGTGGAGAAAGGGGAACCCTCTTACACTGTTGGTGGGAATGCAAGTTGGTGCAGCCTCTTTGGAGAACAGTGTGGAGATTCCTCAAGAAATTAAAAATAGAGCTTCCCTATGACCCTGCAATTGCACTCCTGGGTATTTACCCCAAAGATACAGATGTCGTGAAAAGAAGGGCCATCTGTACACCAATGTCTATAGCAGCAATGGCCATGGTCTCCAAACGATGGAAAGAACCAAGATGCCCTTCAACGGATGAATGATAAGGAAGATGTGGTCCATATACACTATGGAGTATTATGCCTCCATCAGAAAGGATGAATACCCAACTTTTGTAGCAACATTGACGGGACTGGAAGAGATTATGCTGAGTGAAATAAGTCAAGCAGAGAGAGTCAATTATCATATGGTTTCACTTATTTGTGGAGCATAACAAATAGCATGGAGGACAAGGGGCGTTAGAGAGGAGTAGGGAATTTGGGTAAATTGGAAGGGGAGGTGAACCATGAGAGACTATGGACTCTGAAAAACAGTCTGAGGGGTTTGAAGTGGCGGGGGTGGGGTGGGAGGTTGGAGTACCAGGTGGTGGGCATTATAGAGGGCACGGCTTGCATGGAGCACCGGGTGTGGTGAAAAAATAATGAATACTGTTTTTCTGAAAATAAATAAATTGGAAAAAAAAAAAAAAAAAAAAAACACTGGTCAGACTAATCCAAAAGAAGAAAGAAAGGACCCAGATCAAGAAAATTAGGAATGAAAGAAAAGAGGTCACAAATAACACCAAGGAAATAGAAATAATCATCAGAAATTATTGTCAACAGCTATATGCCAATGAGTTAGGCAATCCAGAAGAAATGGATGCATTCCTAGAAACCTATAAACTTCTAAGATTGAAACAGGAAGAAATTGACCACCTGAAAAGACCAATAACTAGTAACAAGATTGAAGCAGTGATCCAAAACTTCCCAAAAAACAAGAGCCCTTACATATTCCCTGGGGAATTCTACCAAACAAGGACAGAAGCAATAATACCTATTCTCTTGAAGCTGTTTCAGAAAATAGAATCAGAAGGAAAACTTCCAGACTCTTTCTATGAAGCCAGTATTACCCTGATCCCAAAGGAGATAAAGACCCCATCAAAAAGGAAAATTTCAGACCAATATCCCTGATGAACATGGATGCCAACATTCTCAACAAGACCCTAGCTAATAGGATCCAACAGTACCTTAAAAAGATGATCCACCATGACCAGGCAGGACTTATCCCTACAATGCAAGGGTGGCTCCACATTCGCTAATCAATCAGTGTGATAGATCAAATGAATAAGAGAAGAACAACATGGTCCTCTCAATTGATGCAGAAAAATATTTGAAAAAATACAGCATCGTTTCCTGATTAAAACTCTTCAGAGTATAGGAATAGAAGGAACGTACCTCAACTTCATAAAATCCATCTAAGGAAAATCTTAAGTGAATATCATTTTCAATGGGGAAAACCTGAGAGCCTTCCCATTGAGATCAGGAACATGACAAGGATGCCCACTCTCACCACTTTTGTTCAATATAGTACTAGAAATCCTAGGAACAGTAATCAGACAATAAAAAGAAATAAAAAGTATTCAAATAGACAAAGAAGTCAAACTCTCTCTCTTCACAGATGACATGATACTTTATGTGGAAACCCAAAACTTCCACCCTGAAATTACTAGAACTCATACAGCAATTCAGTAATGTGGCAGGGTACAAAATCAATGCACAGAAATCAGTTGCTTTCTTATACAATAACAATGAAACTGTTGAGTGGGAAATTAGAGATTGATTCCGTTTACAATAGCACACAAAACCATAAGATATCTTCGATAAACCCAACGGAAAAGGTAAAAGATCCATACTGAAGGAACTGCAGAACATTCGTGAAAGAAACTGAAGACACAATAAGATGGAAAAGCATTCCATGCTCATGGATCAGAAGAATAAACATTTTTGAAATGTCCATGCTGCCCAGAGCAATATAATTTCAATGCCATCTCTATCAAAATGCCAATGGCATTTTTCAAAGTGCTGCAACAAACAATCCTAAAATTTAAAACCCCTTGAGGGGGAGACAAGATGGAGGTGAAGTAGGAGGAGGCACCCTTTCAACCTGTACTCTAAAGTGAGCTGATCACCTTCCAAAGAACTCCGATCACCCACGAAATCAGCCTGAGATCAGAATTATACCCTTCTGGATCTCTACTGGAGCAGAAGATGCTAGTGGGAAGGTAAAGGGGAGTGGGAAAGTCCGACTGATATCAGAAGATAAACAAAAGGGGGAGGGAGCCACCAGAGGTGACCCATTGGAAAGTAATATCCCAATACAAGAGTGCTCTGTGCTTGGGGACCAGCATTAACTCAGGAGTCTGGTAGAAAGCACTCAGAAAGAGCAAAGGATCACCGGGGGGTTAATTGTGGGAATCGGGGTGTTAGGGTCAGGGGCTTAGGTCCCCAGGCCCAGGACAGCCACCCCTGGCACAGAGCCAGAGAGAGTACGGCAGAGAAACCAGGTCTTGGTCCCTGAAACACCAGCGCGCCTGAGAGTGCATGGCGCCCGGATACCTTGAGGGGCTGGGAGCCTCACCAGCTAACAGAAGCACAGCATTTTTGCAGTCCCCATGCGAGTGCCCTGCTGCGCCATCAGAGTCCAAGTCTAGCCCCGCGCCCTCCCCTGAGAGAGGTGCACACAGGTGCCAGCCTGGTGCTCTCGGACCTGAAAGACCAGGCACTCCCAGCCCGGGCCAGTGGGAAAATCTCAGTGTGCGATCACTGCTTGGAACTTCTCTGGCAGTCTGGAGCTGCCCAGACAGCCACCACTGCCATGGTTTGGGGTACAAGCAAAAAATCCTGAGTCCCCAGGGACCGCGACTGGGAACCTGCTCTGCCAGTGGCCAAGGGGTGATTTATTTGCGCTCTGCAGCCAGACTGAGGCTTCTCTCTGAGAGGGAGGTCAGTTTGATTTCCTCTAAACCTACAAAAACCATCAAAAGCGGTCAAGACGAGAGAGAAAAACAAAAGTGAACAAATATAAAAACCTCCAGAGAACAAAAGCCTGAAAAAAACAGTTTCCTTAGAGCCCACACCCTTGAGGGGGGCAGGAGGACTCAAGACAGGGAACATCATTGACTGAAAACCCACGTGGCAGGCCCCTTTCCCAGAAAACAAACCAGGAAAGGAAAAAAAAAAAAAAAAAAAAAAAAAAGACAACAAGAGAACAACCACCACTACTTCATAGGACTATTTTTATTATTAATTCAATCCCACTATTCTGGCACATTTTTTTATATAGATAACTTTTTATTATTATATAGATAATTTTTAACCTATTTACTGTCACAGTAAGATGTCCAGTACATCAAATTCCATAACCTTCTAACCTGAACTTTTTTTTTTTAATAAATTTTTTTATTTTTTATAAATATATATTTTTATCCCCAGGGATACAGGTCTGTGAATCGCCAGGTTTACACACTTCACAGCACTCACCAAAGCACACACCCTCCCCAATGTCCATAACCCTCCCCCTTCTCCCAACCCCCCTCCCCCCAGAAACCCTCAGTTTGTTTTGTGAGATTAAGAGTCATTTATGGTTTGTCTCCCTCCCAATCCCATCTTGTCTCATTTATTCTTCTCCTACCCACTTAAGCCCCCATGTTGCATCACCACTTCCTCATATCAGGGAGATCATATGATAGTTGCCTTTCTCCACTTGACTTACTTCGCTGAGCATGATACGCTCTAGTTCCATCCATGTTGTCGCAAATGGCAAGATTTCGTTTCTTTTGATGGCTGCATAGTATTCCATTGTATATATATACCACATCTTCTTGATCCATTCATCTGTTGATGGACATCTAGGTTCTTTCCATAGTTTGGCTGTTGTGGACATTGCTGCTATAAACATTCGGGTGCACATGCCCCTTTGGATCACTACGTTTGTATCTTTAGGGTAAATTCCCAGTAGTGCAATTGCTGGGTCATAGGGCAGTTCTATTTTCAACATTTGGAGGAACCTCCATGCTGTTCTCCAGAGTGGTTGCACCAGCTTGCATTCCCACCAACAGTGTAGGAGGGTTCCCCTTTCTCCGCATCCTCGCCAGCATCTGTCATATCCTGACCTATTGATTTTAGCCATTCTGACTGGTGTGAGGTGATATCTCATTGTGGTTTTGATTTGTATTTCTCTGATGCCGAGTGATATGGAGCACTTTTTCATATGTCTGTTGGCCATCTGGATGTCTTCTTTGCAGAAATGTCTGTTCATGTCCTCTGCCCATTTCTTGATTGGATTATTTGTTCTTTGGGTGTTGAGTTTGCTAAGTTCTTTATAGATTTAGGACACTAGTCCTTTATCTGATAGGTTGTTTGCTAATATCTTCTCCCATTATGTCAGTTGTCTTTTAATTTTGTTAACTGTTTCCTTTGCTGTGCAAAAGCTTTTGATCTTGATGAAATTCCAATAGTTCATTTTTGCCCTTGCTTCCCTTGCTTTTGGCGATGTTCCTAGGAAGATGTTGCTGCGGCTGAGGTCAAAGAGGTTGCTGCCTATGTTCTCCTCAAGGATTTTGATGGATTCCTTTCTCACATTGAGGTCCTTCATCCATTTTGAGTCTATTTTTGTGTGTGGTGTAAGGAAATGGTCTAATTTCATTTTTCTGCATGTGGCTGTCCAATTTTCCCAGCACCATTTATTGAAGAGGCTGTTTTTTTTCCATTGGACATTCTTTCCTGCTTTGTCGAAGATTAGTTGACCTATAGAGTTGAGGGTCTATTTCTGGCCTCTCTATTCTGTTCCATTAATCTATGTGTCTGCTTTTGTGCCAATACCATGCTGTCTTGATGATGACAGCTTTGTAATAGATCTTGAAATCCGGAATTGTGATGCCACCAACTTTGGCTTTCTTTTTCAATATTCCTGTGGCTATTCGAGGTCTTTTCTGGTTCCATATAAATGTTAGGATTATTTGTTCCATTTCTTTGAAAAAGATGGATGGTACGTGATAGGATTGGAATAAATGTGTAGATTGCTTTAGGTAGCATAGACATTTTCACAATATTTATTCTTCCAATCCAGGAGCATGGAACATTTTTCCATTTCTTTGTGTCTTCCTCAATTTCTTTCATGAGTACTTTATAGTTTTCTGAGTATAGATTCTTAGCCTCTTTGGTTAGGTTTATTCCTAGGTATCTTATGGTCTGGGGTACAATTGTAAATGGGATTGACTCCTTAATTTCTGTTTCTTCTGTCTTGTTTTTGGTGTAGAGAAATGCAACTGATTTCTGTGCATTGACCTTATATCCTGACACTTTACTGAATTCCTGTATAAGTTCTAGCAGTTTTGGAGTGGAGTCTTTTGGGTTTTCCACATAGAGTATCATATCATCTGCGAAGAGTGATAATTTGACTTCTTCTTTGCCGATTTGGATGCCTTTAATTTCCTTTTGTTGTCTGATTGCTGAGGCTAGGACTTCTAGTACTATGTTGAATAGCAGTGGTGATAATGGACATCCCTGCCGTGTTCCTGACCTTAGTGGAAAAGCTTTCAGTTTTTCTCCATTGAGAATGATATTTGCGGTGGGTTTTTCATAGATGGCTTTGATGATATTGAGGTATGTGCCCTCTATCCCTACACTTTGAAGGGTTTTGATCAGGAAGGGATGCTGTATTTTGTCAAAGCTTTTTCAGCATCTATTGAGAGTATCATATGGTTCTTGTTCTTTCTTTTATTGATGTGTTGTATCACATTGACTGATTTGCGGATGTTGAACCAACCTTGCAGCCCTGGGATAAATCCCACTTGGTCGTGGTGAATAATCCTTTTAATGTACTGTTGAATCCTATTGGCTAGTATTTTGGTGAGAATTTTTGCGTCTGTGTTCATCAAGGATATAGGTCTATAGCTCTCTTTTTTGATGGGATCCTTGTCTGGTTTTGGGATCAAGGTGATGCTGGCCTCATAAAATGAGTTTGGGAGTTTTCCTTCCGTTTCTATTTTTTGGAACAGTTTCAGGAGAATAGGCATTAGTTCTTCTTTAAATGTTTGGTAGAATTCCCCCGGGAAGCCATCTGGCCCTGGGCTTTTGTTTGTTTGGAGATTTTTAATGACTGTTTCAATCTCCTTACTGGTTATGGGTCTGTTCAGGCTTTCTAGTTCTTCCTGGTTCAATTTTGGTAGTTTATATGTTTCTAGGAATGCATCCATTTCTTCCAGATTGTCAAATTTGTTGGCGTAGAGTTGCTCTTAGTATGTTCTTATAATAGTTTGTATTTCTTTGGTGTTAGTTGTGATCTCTCCTCTTTCATTCATGATTTTATTTATTTGGGTCCTTTCTCTTTTCTTTTTCATAAGTCTGGCCAAGGGTTTATCAATTTTTTAATTCTTTCAAGGAACCAGCTCCTAGTTTGGTTGATTTGTTCTATTGGTTTTTTTTTTGGTTCTATTTCATTGATTTCTGCTCTGATCTTTATGATTTCTCTTCTCCTGCTGGGCATAGGGTTTCTTTCTTGTTCTTTCTCCAGCTCCTTTAGGTGTAGGGCTAGGTTGTGTACCTCAACCTTTCTTGTTTCTTGAGAAAAGCTTGTACCGCTATATATTTTACTCTCAGGACGGCCTTTGTTGTGTCCCACAGATTTTGAACCGTTGTATTTTCATTAGCATTTGTTTCCATGATTTTTTTCAATGCTTGTTTAATTTCCCGGTTGACCCATTCATTCTTTATAAGGATGCTGTTTAGTCTCCATGTATTTGGGTTCTTTACAAACTTCCTCTTGTGGTTGAGTTCTAGCTTCAGAGCATTGTGGTCTGAAAATATGCAGGGAATGATCCCAATCTTTTGATACTGGTTGAGTCCTGATTTAGTCCTGATTAGGACCGAGGATGTGATCTATTCTGGAGAATGTTCCATGTGCACTAGAGAAGAATGTGTATTCTGTTGCTTTGGGATGAAATGTTCTGAATATATCTGTGATGTCCATCTCATCCAGTGTATCATTAAAGTCCTTTATTTCCCTGTTGATCTTTTGCTTGGATGATCTGTCCATTTCAGTGAGGGGAGTGTTAAATTCCCCTATTATTTTTGTATTATTGTTGATGTGTTTCTTTGATTTTGTTATTAATTGGTTTATATAGTTTGCTGCGCCCACGTTGGGGGCATAGATATTTAAAATTGTTGGATCTTCTTGTTGGACAGACCCTTTGAGTATGATATAGTGTCCTTCCTCATCTCTTATCATAGTCTTTGGCTTAAAATCTAATTGATCTGATATAAGGATTGCCACTCCTGCTTTCTTCTGATGTCCATTAGCATGGTAAATTCTTTTCCATCCCCTCACTTTAAGTCTGGAGGTGTCTTCGGGTTTAAAATGAGTTTCTTGGAGGCAACATATAGATGGGTTTTGTTTTTTTATCCATTCTGATACCCTGTGTCTTTTGATTGGGGCATTTAGCCCATTAACATTCAGGGTAACGATTGAGAGATATGATTTTAGTGCCATTGTATTGCCTGTAAGGTGACTGTTACTGTATATTGTCTCTGTTCCTTTCTGATCTACCACTTGTAGGCTCTCTCTTTGCTTAGAGGACCCCTTTCAGTATTTCCTGTAGAGCTGGTTTGGTGTTTGCAAATTCTTTCAGATTTTGTTTGTCCTGGAAGCTTTTAATCTCTCCTTCTATTTTCAGTGATAGCCTAGCTGGATATAGTATTCTTGTCTGCATGTTTTTCTCGTTCAGTGCTCTGAAAATATCATGCCAGCTCTTTCTGGCCTGCCAGGTCTCTGTGGATAAGTCTGCTACAGTCTAATACTTTTACCATTGTATGTTACAGACTTCTTTTCCCGGGCTGCTTTCAGGATTTGCTCTTTGTCACTAAGGCTTGTAAATTTTACTATTAGGTGACGGGGTGTGGGCCTATTCTTATTGATTTAGAGGGGTGTTCTCTGAACCTCCTGAATTTTGATGCTCGTTCCCTTTGCCATATTGGGTAAATTCTCCCCAATAATTCTCTCCAGTATACCTTCTGCTCCCCTCTCTCTTTCTTCTTCTTCTGGAATCCCAATTATTCTAATGTTGTTTCGTCTTATGGTGTCACTTATCTCTCGAATTCTCCCCTCATTGTCCAGTCGCTGTTTGTCCCTCTTTTGCTCAGCTTCTTTATTATCTGTCCTTTGGTCTTCTATATCACTAATTCTTTCTTCTGCCTCATTTATCCTAGCAGTGAGAGCCTCCATTTTTGATTGAACTTCATTAATAGCTTTTTTGATTTCAACTTGGTTAGATTTTAGTTCTTTATTTCTCCAGAAAGGGCTTTTATATCTCTGGAGAGGGTTTCTCTAATATCTTCCATGCCTTTTTCAAGCCCAGCTATAACCTTGAGAATTGTCATTTTGAACTCTAGATCTGACATATTACCAATGTCTGTATTGATTAGGTCCCTAGCCTTCGGTACTGCCTCTTGTTCTTTTTTTTGTTGTGAATTTTTCTGTCTTGTCATTTTGTCCAGCTAAGAGTATATGATGGAGCAAGTAAAATACTAAAAGGGTGGCAACAATCCCAGGAAAATATGCTTTAACCAAATCAGAAGTGATCCCAAATCGTGAGGGGGGATTTCTCCCCCCTCACGATTGGGTGAGGGATCTCCTCTGATTTGGATCTCCTTTGATTGGGATCTCCCAATCTCTTCTGATTGGGATCTCCCAATCTCTTCTGTTTGGGATCTCTTCTGATTTGGGGATAAAAAGAGGTTCAAAAAGAAAGAAAGAAAAAAAAAAAGAATTAAAAAAAGAGATTGAATTAAAAATTAAATCAAGAATTTAAAAAAGAATTAAGAAAAAAAAGATTGAAGAGATTAGGATCTCTTCTGATTTGGGGATAAAAAGAGGTTCAAAAATAAAGAAAGAAAAAAAAAGAATTAATAAAAAAAGAAAATGAATAAAGAAAAGTATAAAAAAGGAAAAATATATATATTAGATAATCTAGTTAAAAAACGTTAAAAAAGAAAAGGGTAAAAGTTATAAAAAATTTTAGCAGAAGAAGAAAAAAAAATGAAAAAGAAAAAAATTAAATTAACTGCAAGACTAAAAAATCACAGGCAGAAAGCCATGAGTTCCGTGGTTTGTTTTCTCCCCCTCTGGAATTCTGCTGCTCTCTCCTTGGTATTGAAACTGCACTCCTTGGTAGGTGAACTTGGTCTTGCCTGGATTTCTTGTTGATCTTCTGGGGGAGGGGCCTGTTGTAGTGATTCTCAAGTGTCTTTGCCCCAGGCGGAATTACACCGCCCTTACCAGGGGCCGGGCTGAGTGATCTGCTCGGCTTTGCTTTCAGGAGCTTTTGTTCCACCGAGAACCTGGGGTCCCGCTCCCCAGTGCGCCCTCAGCGAACAGCTCCTAGTAACTCACGTCTGCCTAACCTCCGGCCGCGCTCCGAGCTCACCGAGATTGCGACCGGTTCAAGGCAACTCCGAGCTGCGAGCTTACTGTCGGCTCTGTCTCTGCAGCCAGCTTTCCCATTCCAATATCCACAAGCTCTGCGACACTCAGACACCCCCGATCCTTCTGTGACCCCGCGGGACCTGAGGTCACGCCGACCCCGCGTGGGCTTCGCCCCGGTTTAGCCTCCGGAGCGATGTCCCTCAGCGGAACAGACTTTTAAAAGTCCTGATTTTGTGCTCCGTTGCTCCGCTGCTTGCCGGGAGCCGGCCCCTCCCCCCGGGGTCTATCTTCCCGTCGCTTTGGACTCACTTCTCCGCCAGTCCTACCTTTCAGAAAGTGGTTGTTTTTCTGTTTCTAGAATTGCTGTTCTTCTTCTCTTCGATCTGCCGATGGATTTGCAGGTGTTTGCAATCTTTAGATAAGCTCTCTAGCTGATCTCCTGCTAGCTGAGGTAGTCTCAGCCTGCTACTTCTTCGCCATCTTGACTCCTCCCCCTAGTTGTGTTTTCAAAGGTAGGTCTGTGCTTCAAGAAATCAGCTATTAAAAAAGAGGCATTTCTACATAAACAAAAGAAAATAAATGGCTAATAATTAGATAAAAATAAAAATCAGTGTCTATGTGGTAAGCACATTGTATGATTATATTACATATAAAGTTTACATATACGTTTATATATTTATTTATAAATAATTATATTTACATAAGTATATCAATTTATCATTACATACTATCTATGTCTCTCTGCATGTGTACATATGATCACCGAAGCATGCTCAGGAAATTCATACCATTATCACCCATTTAGAAATTAAAAACTGAGGCTTATAGAAATTAAGCAATTAGTTGCCATCAGTACCACCAACACAATTATATGTAAAGTAAATAAGCAGATTCTAAAGAGTAACACAATGAAAATGAGGTGGCAAAATTAATTCCATATATATTAAGAGAGGGTGAAGCCTGTATCCTCAGAGAGTAGAAGAGCCTCCTCAGATCAAACTGACATGATGTTGCTCTGTTCTAAGCACAGGTCACCTAAGAATGTGCCAGAATGGGTTAGAGAGAGCCCTGGAATTAGAGGACATATTTGAATTATGACTTCTACTTGGTGGTTGTGTGGCTAACAGTATATCTCAGTATCTTGGATCTTTGGCTTCCTTTATTCATGAAGCAATAGAACATACAATTACACAAGTATTTTTCACTCTGAAAAGATTTTTATCTATCTTATCTATATTGGTTTGAAGAAATGTACAGAAATATGCAATCTTCCTTTGAAAAGTGCTTTCCAGTGGGTCATTTCATGCTCCCCCTAACCACAAATACATGGATAATATTATTTTAAGGTAGAATTATAGATAATAATGCGATGAAACAATATTTCATACAACAAAAGAGTTAATGTCTGTTAAAAGAAGAAAAAAATCTTAAACCATTAAGGAAAGTTACAAGTATTCGTGATACCCATTACACATATTTTCCAATAAAAATTGGCATTTTAAAAGGAAAGATCTACATGATTATGAAACTTATTTAAGGGCCACCGCAGTCTAGGTGAAATGGTATACCATCAAATGTAGCCTATTAATTACTCATATGTTAATTTTGATGCATCCATTTTTTAAATTAGATTTATTTATTTTCAGCATAACAGTATTCATATTTTTTCACCACACCCAGTGCCTCATGCAATCCGTGCCCTCTATAATACCCACCACCTGGTACCCCAACCTCCCACCCCCCACCACTTCAAACCCCTCAGATTGTTTTTCAAAATCCATAGTCTCTCATGATTCACCTCCCCTTCCAATTTCCCCCAACTCCCTTCTCCTCTCTATCTCCCCATGTCCTCCATGCTATTTGTTATGCTCCACAAATAAATGAAACCATATGATAATTGACTCTCTCTGCTTGACTTATTTCACTCAGCATAATCTCTTCGAGTCCCGTCCATGTTGCTACAAAAGTTGGGTATTCCTCCTTTCTGATGGAGGCATAATACTCCATAGTGTGTATGGACCACATCTTCCTTATCCATTCATCTGTTGAAGGGCATCTTGCTTTTTTCCACAGTTTGGTGACCGTGGCTATTGCTGCTATAAACATTGGGTACAGATGGCCCTTCTTTTCACGACATCTGTATTTTTGGGGTAAACACCCAGGAGTGCAATGGCAGGGTCATAGGGAAGTTCTATTTTTAATTTCTTAAGGAATCTCCACACTGTTCTCCAAAAAGGCTGCACCAACCTGCATTCCCACCAACAGTGTAAGAGGGTTCCGCTTTCTCCACATCCTCTCCAACACATGTTGTTTCCTGTCTTGCTAATTTTGGCCATTCTAACTGGTGTAAGGTGATATCTCAATGTGGTTTTAATTTGAATCTCCCTGAGAGCTAATGATGATGAACATTTTTTCATGTGTCTGATAGCCATTTGTATGTCTTGATTGGAGAAGTGTCTGTTCATATCTTCTGCCCATTTTTGATATGATTGCCTGTTTTGTGAGTGTTGAGTTTGAGGAGTTTTTTTTTTTTTTAAGATTTTATTTATTTATTTGACAGAGAGAGATTACAAGTAGGCAGAGAGGCAGGCAGAGAGAGAGAGAGGAGGAAGCAGGCTCCCTGCTGAGCAGAGAGCCCAATGCGGGACTCGATCCCAGGACCCTGAGATCATGACCTGAGCCGAAGGCAGCAGCTTAACCCACTGAGCCACCCAGGCACCCGAGGAGTTCTTTATAGATCCTGGATATCAACCTTTTGTATGTACTGTCATTTGCAAATATCTTCTCCCATTCTGTGGGTTGCCTCTTTGTTTTCTTGACTGTTTCTTTTGCTGTGCAGAAGCTTTTGATTTTGATGAAGTCCCAAAAGTTCATCTTTGCTTTTGTTTCCTTTGCCTTTGGAGACATATCTTGAAAGAAGTTGCTGTGGCTGATATTGAAGAGATTAATCCCTATGTTCTCCTCTAGGATTCTGATGGATTCCTGTCTCACATTGAGATCTTTTATCCATTTTGAGTTTATCTTTATGTACGGTGTAAGAGAATGATAGAGTTTCATTCTTCTACATATAGCTGTCCAGTTTTCCCAGCACCATTTTTCCACTGTATATTTTTTTAAGTTATAGTTTTTTATCCAAAAAGTTTATAATTCAAAATAATTACTTATTCTCCCCTAATACTTCCTCACTTCAAAATGTTCTCCATTTGTACTTTGTATACTATAGTAACTGAGTGGTTACTGAGTGGTTGATTTGGGGGATGAAGTGTATCTACTTCTATTTTAGAGACATTATAAATTTTATCTTTATTTACTGATAATTCACATGGCTCTAACTATTTTGGGCATATAGGAATTTATTACTAGGCAATTTGTACAGATATAGGATCAGGCTCTAAGCTTGGGCTCCTATGAACAGGAAAGCAGCCACTGTCACTGAGGGAAGCTGTCAACTCAGGAAACTTCTGGTTGCAAATCTCCAATTTTTCTACCATGATCTTTTTCTCAATATAGTTTGCTTAGTGACCTTCTTTCTTTTTCTCTCCTAAGTCAGATATGAATTCAATTCTCCTGAACATACTGATGAAATAAGTATCACAGTCAGTGAGGAAGTCTGAAAAACATGATATTAACATTTTAGGCTCTGCAGGGCAATCCATTAGACAAGAGTTTCACATCCTCAGTGCTATGGGTATTTTAGGCCAGATAATTCTTTGCTGAATGGAGCTGTGCTATTGATTGTAAGATGATTTCTACCCATTCATTACTCTCCTCATTGTGACAGTCAAAATATCTACAAACATTGCCAAATATCCACCAGGAGAAAAAACCACTGCAATTGAGAACAATTAGTGCTTTGCATTCTGCAGGTCACCACACATTAGAGTGTTATAAAATCACTATTTGAAAAACACATATAGGTTAGAAAAAAGTGTATAGAATATCTTACTATACTAAGCTATACTATAGAAAGCACAGGTATTATAATAGGTAGGTATTGTTTCATAATATTTTCAGTTCTGTCAAAGTGTGTGACTGTGTGTTTACTGAACTCAAGGACTAATATATTTCCTATTATGAATATTAGTGCATTTATATTGTAGATGCTTGTCAAAAGTTTGAAAACAACTAGTTTACAAGATGGCAAAAGAAGTAGATCCACAGCATACCCAACAATACTTTTTACTCTAAATATGACCAAAAGAGATCAATTAGCATTTCTTCCACTTCTTGCACTATATCCCTACCTATATAAAATTCAGCATTATTGAACTTGTTTGTCTAATCTTTCTCTACTACTACTATACCACCTATAATCTCCTTTTTATAAAAATATTTTATTTATTTATTTATTTGAAAGAGAGAGGGAGAGAGTGCTAAAGCAGTGGAGAGGGGTAGAGGGAGAAGCAGACTTCCTGCTGAGCCGGGAGCCCCATATAGGGCTAGATCCTAGGGCCTTGGAATCATGACCTGAGCTGGAGGCAGAGGCTTAGGCAACTGAGCCACCAAGGCACCCCTACCTATAATCTTTTACATGTGCTCTATGACAGAAATTTTGTCCCATAATTTTCACAAATATAAGTATATTTGGCCTTAAATATTGGTAAGATTATATGGGATGACTATGATAAGAAATAACATCTTGTCCTATTCTTATGACTGAAAAAGAAACCATATTGTTAAAGAAGATTTTATACTTAAGACTCAAAGTTATGGGCACCTGGGATGCTCAGTACTTAAGCTTCTTCCTTTAGGCCTCCCTGCTCAGCAGGAAGCCTGCTTTCCCTCTGTTTGTGTTCCTGCTCTTCTTGTCTCTCTTTGTGTGAAAAATAAATAAATAAATAAAACCTTAAAAAAAAAAAAAGACTCAAAGATGCATATTGATGTGTATGCATGCAGTTAGGTATCTGGAAATACCCGTGGATAAGCCACAGCATGGTTAATCTGTATAACTGTGATAAACATGGGAATGATTAGAGCCAGTCTGTTTTGTAGGATATGCTTTGGCTACTGTGCAAATATAATATAATGTCCATAGCAAAGAGTATAACTCAACAAGTGCATTAGATAGAATCCTACAAAGGCTAAATATTTTTGAAATAAAGTATTTACATTACAAAAATAGCCACAGATAATTTTGTGATGAAAATATTTTAATCCTTAAAAGTATTTTGAAATTTCATATCTCTCATAGGAAACCAATGTTAAACAATGTTTGTTCATTTCAACACTTCTATTCAATGCATAGTGCTTTACTTAAGTTAATCCAGCATTAAACCTTATAATACAAAAATAAAACCACCATGATGCAGATTTACATAATGGTTCTCCCTTAAGGAAGCTGTTAATCTCTACATGATTCATTTTAATATTCAATAATACCCTAATAATAATAAAATAATAAAGTTCAATTTATACTATTAAGAAAAAGTCTTATTATTAAAGATGTTAGTTATGTATTTAATGCAAAGAATACAGCTATACTAGACAATATCACATGTTGAAAAATGATGTTCTAGGTGCCTTTTTTTTCTGGTACTTCATTAAGTTCATTCTTTTAAAAAGAACATCTTGCAGCAATGGCCACAGTCGCCAAACTGTGGAAAAAGCAAGGATACCTTCAACAGATGAATGGATAAAGAAGATATGGTCCATATATACAATGGATATTATGCCTCCATCAGAAAGGATGAATACCTTTTTTGTATCAACATGGACGAGACTGGAGGAGATTCTACTGAGTAAAATAAGTCAAGCAGAGAAAGCCAATAATCATATGGTTTCACTTACTTGTGGAGCATAAGGAATAACACGGAGGACATTGGAAAAAGAGAGGAGAAGTGAGTTGAAGGAAATCAGATAGGGAGATGAACCATGAGAGACTGTGGACTCTGAGAAACAAACTGAGGGTTTTGGAAGGGAGAGGGATGGTGGGGGTCGGTGAGCCTGGTGGTGGGTATTAAGGAGGGCACGTATTGCATGGAGCACTGGGTGTGGTGCATAAACAATGAATCTTGGAACACTAACAAAATAAAATTAAGTTAAAGAAAAGAACATATTGCTAGTGATAAAATTATGATATGAAGTCATTCTTTTAATTAATTAATACTTCTTGTTTTCTCAAATCTTGACTCTATTTCACTTGCCTGTATGAAATAAATGTTAGTTCCCTATCAGTTATGTTCAACAATCCTAAAAGGTTTAAGGGCCCTTTCATTCCAGCATAACAATTTCTGCATAATAAGTCTGCATTTAATAAATCTATTTTTCATGGCCCTCATGTTGAAGTGATGTTGACAGGATTCATTGAATTCCAGAATTTTTGATGACTGCATTTGTCACCAGATCCTAAAGTCTCACATTTTTCCAGTTCATGTGTTAGGTCTCAGGGGACTCCAGAGTTAAATAATTCAATGCCAGTACTTGTTTTATGGACATATCATCAAGTCTTGTCATGACTTTATATCAATGGAAGCATTTTCCACAGTGTTTAACTCTCTCACCCTATGCCATGTGGTCCTTTACTGCATTTTCTTGTAAGTCAGGAAACATTCTGCAATCATAGGAAAAGTATTGCTGTCAGTTGACTGAAGCAGGACTGTGAATATCACCCCATAATTTCAAGTAAGAGAAATGAAATTAGAGACATTTTCCATTTTCTCTTCTCCCTCAGGGCTGGTTTTAAGCTATATTATGAAATAAATTTTAGCAGCTCCCAGAATTCCACTTCTGACCCTTGCTCTGTGTCATAAGCACAGCAACTTCTTAAGGTTTATTTTGTATAATTCTTCAAGCAAGTTTAGAACTTGACACCTAACTTAGTATACATTGTCCATGCATTCAAATAGTGCTGTGACATGACTCTAGATGTAGAGACTGAATAAGTAATGGTTTATTCTTTGCTACTTTATATCTTGTGGTAGCATAATTGATATTACCTTCTACTGTAGTTAGGTTCTTTGTACCCATTTTATCCCACTGAATGAGATTATTGTGAATGATTGCTTGTTCTGCAGAGAATGCATTAGCCTCCTACCATCCAAAATGGCATGGGATTTTCACTTGGTGATAGTAAATACATAAGATTAACAAAAATGATGCTTGATAGACCAAATTAATATTAAAATGTCTGTGACCAGTTTGGCTTGATGCAGTGCAGTTATGTGTGATTAAAATTCCAATTCCAGAGGGGGGCAAGATGCAGAAGAAGATGCTATTTCAACTCATCCCCTAAAGTGAGCTGATTATCTACCAGAACACTCTGAACACACATGAAATCAGCCTGAGATGTAGGATTATACAATTCTGGATCTCTATGAGGGCAGAAGACACCAGTGGACAGGTAAAGCTGAGTGGGAACATGGGACTGATATCAGAAGATAAACAAAAGGGGGAGGAAGCCACCAGAAGCGACCCATTGGAAAGTAATATCCCAATATGAGAGTGTCCCTGTGATTGGGGACCAGCATTAACTTGGAGTCTGGGTAAAAGCACTCAAAAAGAACAAAAGATCTTAAGGGGAAATTGATGGAATTGGGTGGTTAGGGGCACGGGCTTAAGCCCACAGACCCAGGATGGCCACCACTGGCGCCATGCCAGAGAGAGTGTGGCAAAGCATCCAGGCCTGGTCCCTGAGCCACTGACACATGTAAGAGTGTCTGGGTGGTGGTGCACATAAGAGTCCGGTGTGGACACCAGCCAGTGTCCACACCGTGGACTCTCCAGAACCACAACCTTTTGTACTCTACATGCGGGCTTTGAGACCTCATTCTGAGCCACACTCCACATCCTCCCCTGAGTGGGCGTTAGTCAGTGCTCTCTAGTACCAGTGAGAGTCTGAACACACCCAGCCCCTGCTGACAGGGAAATCTCAGTGTGCTATCTCTGGTTGGGAGAGATAGACCTGCCCAGACAGCTGGGGCAAAGGCAGTCACTGGAAGCCAGCTCTCTGGACTAATACTGCTCGCCATTTTAGTAGCACCACAGTACAAGTTGTAGCTCCTGCGACCCCTGAGACTGTGGCTAGGGAGGTGCTCTGCAAGTGGGAAGTGGCAAAGGGGAGTGTGTGTGCTCTGGACCACCCAGAGGGGAAAAGACTGAGACTTTGCACTGAAAGGGAGGTCTGGGTGCAGTTTGCTTTCCTCTAAACCTCCAAAGAACCACCAAAAGCTGCCAAAGGGAGAAAAACAAAACAAAAACAAACAAACAAAACCTTTAGAGAACAAAAGCCTGAAAAACTGGTATCCTCAGAACCCAGCCCCTTGATAAGGGGCACAAAGACTCAACTCTATCAAGACTGCCTAAAAAACCATGCAGCAAACCCCTCCCCCAGAAAGCCAGCCCCCCCAAAAAAAATCCCACAAAAAAACCCCAAGAGGACAACCACCACAGGGTCCCCATAAAACTGCAAACCCCAATATCAGGGGAAAATAAAATATTAAGCTCCTGGTATTGCCCTAAAACCTGTATATTTCATAAATACAACTTTTATTTTTTAATTCATTGTCACTATTCTCTTTTTTTAATTTTTAAACAATTTTTAACTTATTTATTGTCACAATGAGAGGTTCAGGACAACAAAATCCATAATAACTGGGTTAAAGCCATAATAACTTTTTAACTTGAAATTTTTTGATACATATTCCTGTGTTTTTGCTTTTGGGTTTTGGTTTGCTTGTTTGTTTGTTTGTTTTTGCTTTTCTATTTTTTTTAGTAATCATATAGAGATAAGTTTCAAGATAAGTTTCCTATTTCCGTAATCAATACTACCCCTAAATATAAACCAGTTTTAATCCCCCTTTATCTCGGGAAAGTTGAGTCCTTTAACAAAGATATCAAGATACACCCAGGAAGAATCAAAATAAACTTCTTCCCCCACACTGAGAATTTATAACCACGCTCCCATCTTTTTCTTCTGTCAGTGTTTCTGTGTATTTGTTTTTGTTCTGGTAGTATATAAATCTTATACTTGGGATTAATTTTGGTTGGGTTCTTCTTTTTTTTTTTTTTTTCTTTTCTTTTCATTTACTTTTGTCATTCTTTTTGTTTGTCTGTTGTTATTTGTGTACTTTATAAATCATACCATTGGGGCCCATTCAGGCTGGGCTTCTCTACCCCTCTTTTCCTGTCTCTCTCTTTCTCTCTCTTTTTTTCTTTCTTCTTTCTTTTTTGTAGGGTCTCCCAATTGCTCAGAAGTGTTCCACGGTGCACCTTCCCTGGATTACAGTTGGTACATTTAGTTACACATCCCCTCAGCCATCTCTCACCAAAATGGCCAGGAGGAGGAATGCCCAACAGAGGAAAAAGCCAGAGACTGTGCCCTCTCCATCAGAGCAATTGGATATGGACATAAACATTATGTCAGAAAGGGAATTCAAGCTAACAATTATCCAGGAAATGGCTAGGAGGAGAAAAGCACTAATGACAACATGGAATTTATAAGCACAGAAGTGAAAGCCACCAGGGAAGATGTTAACAATGCTCTCAGTGAGTTCCAATCTAATCTAAATTCTCTCAAAGCTAGGGTAACCAAGACAGAAGATAGAATTAGTGATCTAAAGGGCAAACTGGTAGAGAAAAAGGATCAGGGGGAAGCCTGGAACAAATAGCTTAGAACCCATGAAAACAGAATTAGGGAAATAAATAACACCATGAAACGTTCCAATGTCAGAATTACTGGAATCCCTAAGGGAGAGGAGAAAGAAAGAAGACTAGAGTATATAGTTGAACAAATTCTCCATAAAAAATTTTCCAATCTGAGGAACCAGCTTTTGTGTCGTAGAGGCAGAAAGGCCTCCCCCCAAGATCACAGAATCTAGAAAAACCTCGTGACACGTCATTGTGAAACTGATGAATCATAATTTTAGACAGGAGCTCTTGAGAGCAGCTAGGGGGAAGAGATTCCTTACCTACCAAGGAATGCTCATCAGAATAATGTCAGCCCTGTCTACAGAAACCTGGCAAGCCAGGAAGAGCTGGCAAGACATATGCAGGCACTAAATGAAAAGAACATGGATCCAAGAGTACTTTATCCAGCAAGACTGACATTCAAAATGGATGGGAAGATAAAGAGCTTCCAAGACTGGTAAGGTTTAAAAGAGTATGTGACCACCAAGCCAACACTACAAGAAATATTAAGGGGGGTCCAATAAAGAAGAAAGAACCAAAGAGTGCCATTGAACAAAAATTTATGGAGACAATCTATAGAAAAAAGAACTTCACAGGCAACATAATGTCAATAAAAACATAACTCTCAATAATTACTCTCAGTGTGAATGACCTAAATTCTCCCTTAAAAAGGCACAGGGTTGCACATTGGATGAAATGACAACACCCATCCATATGTTGTCTATAAGAGACCCATTTTGAACCTAAGAATACATCCAAACTGAAAGTGAAGGGATGGAGAAACATCTTTCCTTCCAGTGGGCCTCAAAAGAAGTCTGGGTAGCAATTCTCATATCAGATAAATTAGATGTTAAATTAAAGACCATAGCCAGGGATACATAAGGACACTACATCATTCTTAAAGGGTCTGTCCACCAAGAAGATCTAACAATTGTAAATATTTATGTCTCCAATATGGGAGCAGCCAGCTACATAACACAACTGTTAATCAAAATAAAGAGTCATATTGGTATGAACACATTAACAGTAGGGGATCCTAACACACCACTCTCAGTAATAGACATATCATCCAAGCAGAAAATCAATAAAGAAACAAGAGCATTGAATGACACATTGGACCAGATGGACCTCAAAGATATATACAAAACATTCCACCCTAAAATGAGAATACTCATTCTTCTCGAGTGCAGATGGAACTTTCTACAGAATAGACCACATACTGGGTCACAAATCAGGCCTCAAATGGAACCAAAAGCTTGAGATTATTCCCTGCATATTCTCAGAACACAATGCTTTGAAACCGGAACTCAACCACAAAAAAAAGTTCAGAAGGAATTCAAATGCCTGGAAGCTAAAGACCACCTTGCTTAAGAATGTTCAAAAGCTTCTGCAGAGCAAAGGAAACAGTCAAAAAAACAAAGAGGCAACCCACGGAATGGGAGAAGATATTTGCAAATGACAGTACAGACAAAAGGTTGATATCCAGGATCTATAATGAACTCCTCAAACTCAACCCACACGAAACAGACAAACACATCAAAAAATGGGAAGAAGATATGAACAGACACTTCTCCAATCAAGAAATACAAATGGCTACCAGACACATGAAAAAATGCTCATCATCATTAGCTCTCAGGGAGATTCAAATTAAAACCACATTGAGATATCACCTTACACCAGTTAGAATGGCCAAAATTAACAAAACAGGAAACAACATGTGTTGGAGAGGATGTGGAGAAAGGGGAACCCTCTTACACTGTTGGTGGGAATGCAAGTTGGTGCAGCCTCTTTGGAAAACAGTGTGGAGATTCCTCAAGAAATTAAAAATAGAGCTTCCCTATGACCCTGCAATTGCACTCCTGGGTATTTACCCCAAAGATACAGATGTCGTGAAAAGAAGGGCCATCTGTACCCCAATGTTTATAGCAGCAATGGCCACGGTCGCCAAACTATGGAAAGAACCAAGATGCCCTTCAACGGATGAATGGATAAGGAAGATGTGGTCCATATACACTATGGAGTATTATGCCTCCATCAGAAAGGATGAATACCCAACTTTTGTAGCAACATGGACGGGACTGGAAGAGATTATGCTGAGTGAAATAAGTCAAGCAGAGAGAGTCAATTATCATATGGTTTCACTCATTTGTGGAGCATAACCAATAGCATGGAGGACAAGGGGCGTTAGAGAGGAGTAGGGAATTTGGGTAAATTGGAAGGGGAGGTGAACCATGAGAGACTATGGACTCTGAAAAACAGTCTGAGGGGTTTGAAGTGGCGGGGGGGTGGGAGGTTGGGGTACCAGGTGGTGGGTATTATAGAGGGCACAGCTTGCATGGAGCACTGGGTGTGGTGAAAAAATAATGAATACTGTTTTTCTGAAAATAAATAAATTGGGAAAAAAAAAAGAATGTTTGGATCAATCAGGAAATCAAAGAGGAACTTAAATGATCCATGGAAACCAATGAAAATGAAGACACTTTGGTCCAAAGTCTATGGGATACAGCAATAGTGTTCCTACGGGGGAAATACATAGCCATCGAAGCCTCCCTCAAAAAATTGAAAATTCCAGAATACACCAGCTCTCTTTACAACTTAAAGACCTGGATAATCAACAACAAATTAATCCAACCCCACAAACAAGAAGGAAAAGAACCAAGATTAGAGCAGAGATCTATGATATAGAAACTAGAGCTACAGTAGAACATACCAAGAAGCTAGAAGATGGTTTTTTGAATCAATAAGATCGATAAACCATTGGCCAATCTAATCCAAAAGAAAAGAGAGAAGACCCAAATTAATAAAATTAGGAATGAAAGGGGAGAGATCATGACTAACACCAATGAAATAGAAGCAATCGTCAGAAATTATCAACAGTTATATGTCAAAAAGTTAAGCAACCTTGAAGAAATGGATGCATTCTGGGAAACCTATAAACTTCCAAGACTGAATCAGGAAGTAATTGACAACCTGAATAGACTGATATCTAGTAATGAATGAGATTGAAGCAGTGATCAAAAACCTCCCAAAAAACAAGAGCCCAGGAGCTGACAGATTCCCTGGGGAATTCTACTAAACATTCAAGGAAGAAATAATACCTATTCTCCTGAAGCTGTTTCAAAAAATTGAAACAGAAGGAAAACTTCCAGACTCTTTTTGAAGTCAGCATTACCCTGATCCCCAAACCAGGCAAAGACTCCACCAAAATGGAGAATTTCAGACCAATATCACTGATGAATATAGTGTTAAGATTCTCAACAAGATCTTAGGTAATAGGATCCAACAGTACATTAAAAAGGTATTCCACCATGACCAGGTGGGATTTATCCCTGGGTTGCCAGGGTAGTTCCACATTCACAAATCAATCAGTGTGATAGAACACATCAATAAGAGAAGAGAGAAGAACCACATGGTCCTCTCAATTGAAGCAGAAAAGCATTTGACAAGATACAGCATCTGTTCCTGATTAAAATGCTTCAGAGTATAGGGATAGAGGGAACATTCATCAACTTCATAAAAATCTATCTATGAAAAACCCACAGTGAAAATCATTCTCAATGGGGAAAATCTGACAGCCTTCCCTTTGAGATCAGGAACACAAAAAGGATGCCCACTCTCACCACACTTGTACAACATAGTGATAGAAGTCCTAGCAACAACAGTCAGAAAACAAAGAGAAATAAAAGTTATTCAAATTGGCAATGAAGAGGTCAAAATCTCTCTCTCTTCACAGATGACATGATACTTTCTATGGAAACCCCAAAGACTCCATTCCTAAACTACTAAAACTCACACAGAAATTTAGTAATGTGACAGGATACAAAATCAATGTACAGAAATAGGTTGCTTTCTTATACACTAACAATGAAAATAAAGAAATGGAAATAGATTCCATTTACTATAGCAGCAAGAATCATAAGATACCTGGGAATAAACCTAACCAAAGTGGTAGAGGATCTGCACTCCAAGAGCTGTAGAACACTCATGAAAGAAACTGAAGAAGACACAAAAAGATGGAAGAGCATTCCATGCTCATGGGTCAGAAGAATAAATATTGTTAAAATGTATATACTGCTCAGAGCAATCTATACTTTCAATGCCATCCCAATCAAAACCAGTATTTTTCTAAGAGCTGGAACAAACAATCTTAAAGTTTATATGGAAACAGAAGAGATCCCGAACTGCTAAGGAAATGTGGAAAGAGAAAAACAAAACTGGGGGCATCACGTTGCCTGATTTCAGGCTTTACTACAAAGATGTGATCACCAAGACAGCATGGTGCTGGCACAAAAACAGACACATAGTCCTGTGGAACAGAATAGAGATCCCAGATATAGACCCTCAAATTTATGGTCAACTAGTCTTCAACAAAGCAGGAAAAGATATGCAGTGGAAAAAAGATAGTCTCTTCAAAAAACAGTGCTGGGGAAATTGGACAGCTATGTGTACAAGAATGAAACTTGACCATTCTCTTACACCATACACAAAGATAAACTCGAAATCAATAAAAGTCCTCAACATCAGGCAGGAATTCAGCAAAATCCTAGAGGAGAACATAGGCAGCAATCTCTTTGACGTTGGCCACAACAGCTTCTTTCAAGATATGTCTTCAAAGGGAAAGGAAACAAAAGTGAAAATGAAGTTTTGTGACTTCAACAAGATCCAAAGCTTCTGCACAGCAAAGGAAACAGTCAACAAAACAAAGAGTCAACCCATGGAATGGGAGAAGATATTTGCAAATGACACTACAGACAAAGGGCTGATAGCCAAGATCTATAAAGAACTCCTCAACTCAACACACACAAAACATAATCACATCAAAAAATGGACAGAAGACATGAGCAGATACTTCTCCAAAAAAGACATACAAATGGCTAACAGACACATGAAAAAAAATGTTTATCACTAGCCATCAGGGAGATTCAAATCAAAACCACATTGAGATACCACCTTACACCAGTTAGAATGGCCAAAATTAAGAAGACAGTAAACAGGGCGCCTGGGTGGCTCACTGGGTTAAGCCACTGCCTTCGGCTCAGGTCATGGTCTCGGGGTCCTGGGATCAAGTCCCGCATCGGGCCCTCTGCTCAGCAGGGAGCCTGCTTCCTCCTCTCTCTCTCTCTGCCTGCCTCTCTGCCTACTTGTGATCTGTCTCTGTCAAATAAATAAAAAAAAAATTAAAAAAAAAGAAGACAGTAAACAACATGTGTGGGAGAAAATGTGGAGAAAGGGGAACCCTCTTATACTGTTGGTGGGAATGCAAGTTGGTGCAGCCACTTTGGAAAACAGTGTGGTGATTCCTTAAGAAATTAAAAATACAGCTTTCCTATGACCCTGCAATTGCACTACTGGGTGTTTACCCCAAAGATTCAGATGTAGTGAAAATAAGGGCCATCTGTACCCCAATGTTCATAGCAACAATGGCCACTTTCACAAGAATGGAAAGAACCATGATGCCTTTCAGTGGATGAATGGATAAAGAAGATGTGGTCCATATATACTATGGAGTATTATGCCTCAACCAGAAAGGATGAATACCCAATTTTTGTATCAACATTGATGGGTCTGGAAGAGATTATGCTGAGTGAAATAAGTCAAGCAAGAGAGACAAATGACAAGAGAGTCAATTATCTTATGGTTTTGCTCATTTGTGGAGCATAAGGAATAACATGGAGGACATGGGGAGATGGAGAGGAGAAGGGATCTGGGGGAAATTGGAGGGGGAAATGAACCATGAGAGACTATGGACTCTGAGAAATAAACTGAGGGTTTTGGAGGGGGGGGTTGGGTGAGCCTGGTGGTGGGTATTATGGAGGGCACATATTGCATGGAGCACTGGGTGTGGTGCATAAACAATGAATTCTGGAACATTGAAAAGAAATTTTAAAAATTTTTTAAAATTAAAAAAAAAAACCTCTAAAATAAAATATTCCAATTCCAATTAAACCCCATCTTCTCAGAGCACCTGATGGTCTAACATACCAGTAAAAGTTAATCTTATAATTGGAATAGAGAGAAGTGAGTAGCTGCGTTGAGGTTCAATAAGTTTAAATCTGGTATTTTAAATAATGAGCCACTTTATCAGAGCCTGATAATTTCTGAATATAAAGGGCCTTTCTTATTAAAGAAAGAAATCACTTATGTGCAATAACTCTACCCTACGGGTAGGCTCTGCCTAGCAGATTTTTTTTTTTTTTTACATAATTAGATAACCAACTTCATCTGGTACTGTGTTTTCACTCATGTGAAATTATATAACTAGTTAGTATAATTATCAAATCATTTTAAGGAATTAATAAACTCAAGCAAACTTCCAGACATGGTGAAACAGAAAAAAATGTAGCCTCTAGGGCCTTCAAGATATTTGCAATCCAGTTAGGGAGACAGATTATAAAATATAGAAAGTTGAATAGTTCATTGGTTAATTATAATAAGACCGAACAGTATGTGGAATATTGTGAGGTGTTTACTAATTAAGTGGGAAATTTAAACTGTCATCATTTAGGGGCATCTGGGTGGCTCAATGGGTTAAAGCTTCTGCCTTCAGCTCAGGTCATGATCCCAGGGTCCTGGGGTTGAGCCCCACACCAGACTCTCTGCTTGGCAGGGAGCCTGCTCACTACCCCCCCCCCAATCTCTCTGCCTGCCTCTCTGAGTACTTGTGATCTCTCTCTGTCTAACAAATAAAACCTTTTAAAAAAAGTCATACTTTGACTCTTTTGGCTTAAATAAACAACTAAGAGTAAAATACAGTGAATGAATCATTGTATCCACTCACTTGATTCCAATGTATAGAACACAGCTCTAGTAGAGAAAACCACATGCTAAAGAATGACATTCTGGGTGCCTGTTTTTTCTGGTACTCCATAACTGATGCAGTTTTTCGAATCATGACTCTAAGATCCCAGGTCTGTCAGGTTTCCCAACACAGCTTTGTAATTGTTGTAACAAGAAGCTCAGACTGCTTGCATAAAATATATATATATATATATTATATATTATAATATTTATATATATATATATATATATTATAATATATAATATATATATTATAATTAGAATCCAAATCCACATTTAGAGTACTAATGTCATGATTCTTCTTATGCAAGTTGTTGGATGTAAGATGTGACAGAAGAAGGGGTTATTAAAACTTTTGTAATCTGAACTTTACTTTCTGAAATTGAAGTGCAAGTATTTTAATTAAGGATCAAGGTATAATGCAACAAAACACTCTGCTTATATTTCCTGTTTAAGTGAAGTTATCAAACACTACTTGAGAATTCAGAAGTGGTATTCACTTCAGAAAGCTTTTAATAATTTAAAACACAAAGCATTTAAAGTTATGTCTATGTGACACTAGAACATGTGAAAATTTCAAACAGTAATTTGGACATTCTTTATACGTCAAATGACTGGACATTTGGAAATATAAATAATGTTTTTTAATATTATGTAAATACTTATGAAAAACTTCTCATTGTGATATTTTGGGGCATGAAAAATAGACATTAGTGCTTTGATAACACACTTACTTTTCTAACTAGAAACAAACTCTAAAGACAAAGTTAGATCTACACACAGTATCTTTAGAAAGCTAAACTTAAAGGTAGCTAAAATGTAACATACGATATTGTCCACAATCACAGTAACAAAAAATACAATTTCTTAGTATAAATCCTTGGAAAAAATCTCTTGTCAGTGTATATACAGAAGTTTGTGATTTTTAATTTCTTGAAGTAGGGTGAGGGGTGGATTGAAAAGGAGTGATTCACAGCCATCTAAAAAGATACATGTTGATGTTCTTTCTGTAATTCTCCACCATCACCAAGGCACGGAGAAGATGGCTCCTTTACCAGTCCTACGAATGCAGCTGTTTGAAGCGAGACAGACAGTAGTGACAGGGCTTCATCAGGAAATACAAATGAGATACCAAATCTGCCCTGGTTAACCTGATAGTCTCAAGAGTTTATGCAGCATTCTTAACCAAAGCAAAAGATTACCATAGATGCAGGTGGTACAAAGCTGAAAGCAGACCACTTTAAGTCCCTGTGCATTTACTTTTTGGATGATGTATGTTTTATTGGCTTTGCAAATAAAACACAGGTGTTCTCACAAAACAAAACTCCTGTTTTATTACTTCTTTCTTCATCTCCACTTGTTCTTTTCTTTATTTCTTTTCTCTTCCTTCCCTTTCTCTGAAATTTATTCTTGGTAGTGACCAGGAAAGAGAAGGGCAAAGAGAATCCTTCCTTCTGACCATGACATTCCTTTTCTTATATTTTGATTTTATGTCATGTTTGTGTATAATTTTTTTTGGAAATGGGCTAGTATAATATATTCCTTTTGAAAAATCGTTCATGACATGTGGACTCAAGGGACAAGAAAATGGAAAAAAAATAGTGTGGAGGGGGAAGAGACTGAAACTGTTTCTTGCTCTAGGTATCTTTCAGTTTTTATTCATCTATTAACTAAAAAAAATAAACATTTGTATGTTTCACTTGGTCTCACAGGTGGTCTCAGAATATAAAAGTGCCATTGTTTGCATATTTTCTGTTTCTTATTTGATAATGTTGCACGTTGGCTTCAGATGTCAGAGGACCAGGTACCATATGTTTCCTTACATACTTTACTTCTTAATGTTAGTTTCATGTGGCTACATTATGGAATACCAAAAGTCCTAATCCATTCTGAGTATTGGATCTTCTATCATTTTTGCATAAAGACATTTTTACATCTGCTTTACTGCTACAAGAAGCATGGTGCAAAATGCACACCCATGCTTAATGAGATGCCTTAAAGTGAATTCCCAGCTTTTTTTGTTTGTTTCCTAACTTGTGCACAAAGTTGGGAAATTCTCTACACAATACATCATTTTGACCAAGTCCATTTTTTGATTTTTCCTAAGTAAAGCATCTACCCAAAAAAAGACATTCAAATTTGAGCCAGTTGGTTCAGAGAGTGATGCCAGTAGAATCAGTAACCAAGTATTTATAATTCTATAATGTAAACAAAAAAATATTCCATGTGTTTTCATGCCTTTCTATTTTTATTGGCATTTATCTAGTTTAGGCAAATTCTTGTTCAAGACCACTGCAACAAACTTTCAAACAGCTCTGGTGGCCTCCATTCTCATTTGCTTTCAACCCATTTTCTACACTGTTGTCAACACCAGTCTTCCATATTGCAAATATAATTATATTATCTTCAAAAAGGAGAACAATATCTTTCCATTTTTAAAAATTTTATAGTTTTTTAAAAAAAATTTAACATCTTAATTTAATTTAATTTTTTTCATGTTCCAAGATTAATTGTTTCTGCACCACACCCAGTGATACATGCAATATGTGTCCTCTTTAATACCCACCTACCCAAAGGTAGGCTCACCCATTCCCCTACCTTTCTCCCCTCCATATTTGTGACACATCTATCCTTTGCCTGATTCTTCTGCCTCATATTTGGCAAAATGCTTTTCAGTCTACATGACCTTTTTTGGCCTACACTATTTAGCCTCTGAATGTTCACGCTCTATCTACAACATCCAACTTCCCCAAGCTGAGTGCCCTATTTTATATGTTTCTGTATCATCCCCTTCCTTTTTCTTTATAGCTCTTATCACACTTTATTTGTAGTTACTAACAGAACTCTTGTCTTCAGTGGTAGAAAGCTCCTTGAATGTAGGGACATTGTTGGCCTCCTCTGGTTTAATATCATCTCACAAAGGAAGTGGCACACAAAAAGAATGTTCAATATTTTTGAATAAATAAAGAATATGCTGTACATTCATACTGTGCCTTCTTGGCCTCCTCTATATGAGGAAGTCAAGTAGCCAGTTATCAGGAAGATAAAGAAGGAAAAAAATATACACACACACACACACACATATGTGTGTATGTATACATATATATTTTATATATGTACTTATATATATTTTATATATATATTTCAGCTTAAATTCTCAAGACTCTTTTTTTTCCTCCCTAATGTTCTATGATCTGGTTAAACAAGTATGCACCTTATCCATAACATTCATGCTATCAAAGATTTTATTCATATCTGCTTTAATTGTTTCAAAACTTAAAAATTCTTATCCTTACTTTTTTTTTGAATAGTAGTAGTTCAAACCATTAATGATTTTGGTTGTCCTAAATAATCCAAGTACTATTAGGGGAAAAATGCCACCATGTTTTACTTTTCCTTTCATGACAGTTAAGTTTGTAATATTTTTGTTTTGTGAAAAGTCAAGATTTTTTTTATAATTCACTTATTTTTATGTAATCTAAATGCACAGCATAGTAGAATAGTTTTTCTAAGAAGGCTAATGCTTTTAAAATCACCTGTCCAAATACAATGTAGTTTTAAAAATTCTAGTTATTTCTTGTTGCACTCATTCATGAATGCATTTAATTATTGCTAAATTATTTATAAATTATAAAGTATTTGTAAGTTATAAATTATTAAAACTACTTAACTTTAACACTAGTATAACTTTGGGGTTAGTAGAAAATACATACAAAAATATAGACAAGGAATGCCTGGATGGCTCTGTTGGTTAAGCATCTGCCTTCACCTCAGGTTGTGATCCAGGAGTTCTGGGATTGAGCCCCACATGGGGCTCCTGCTCAGTGGGGAGCCTGGTTCTCCCTTAAACCCTGAACCCCTCCAAGCTTTGTCTCTCTCTCTCTCTCTCTCTCTCTCAAATAAACAAATAAAATCTTTAAAAAAAAAAACTTACAGACAAGGAAACAATGTCAGCACAATGGTGAAATAAGATGTCATTTATTTTGTCCTCTTTGACAAAAACAAGAATGAAAAGTGTGAAAAAATCTGCATGGTTGGGGCGCCTGGGTGGCTCAGTGGGTTGGACCTCTGTCTTTGACTCAGGTCATGATCTCAGGGTCTTGGGATTGAGCCACACATTGGGCTCTCTGCTCAGCAGGGAGACAGTTTCCCCCTCTTTCTCTGCCTGCCTCTCTGTCTACTTGTGATCCCTCTCTCTGTCAAATAAATAAATAAAATATTTTCTTAAAATCCTGTATGATTACCTTCAAAAGTACATTTTTTTGTTTTATCAAAGTTCCAACAGATGAACAGGAGGAAAAGAGGGAATAAAATGTAATTTAAAAAATAATGGCTAGGAACTTCCTGAATCTAGGGAGATATTTGTATAGCTACAATTATGAATTTCATAGGTCCAAAAAAAAAAAAAAAGCCAACAACAATCAACTTAAAGAGATCCTCTCAAAGACATATTATAATAAAAATGTCAAAAATAAAGGCAACAAGAGAATCTTAAAACCAGCAAAGGAGACAAAAAACATATAACTTAGAAGGGAATCTCCATAACATTCTTAGAGGATTTCTAAGTAGAAATCATACAGGACAGGAGATAGTGGAGTGATATATTCAAAATGCTGGAAAAAAAAAAAAAAAGTCCACAACTGCCAATTTTTAGCAGCAAAGTGACCCATTAGACATGAAGAAATAAGAACTTTTCCCAAACAAACAGAAGATGAGGAAATTCATTACCAGTAGAACTGACTTATGAGAAAAGCTAAAATGAGTTCTTCAAGTAGAAATCAAAGAACACTAATTCATAACATGAAAACATATGACTATATACAAAAGACTGGTAAAGATAAGGATGTACGCAAAGTCAAAATACTTTAATATTGTAATATGTTCTAGTGCAAATCACTTAAATTTAGTACAAAGGTTAAAGTACATAAGTATTGAAAATAGCTATAACTACAAAAACTTACTAAATACAGTGTAAACAGCAAATTGTGACAGCAAAGACAGTAAAGAGAGGAGTGAAAAGGCAGAGGTTTTGTATATGGTCAAAGTTATTTAAGTAAAAAGACCTATCTACAAGAAGTTTATGTAAGCCTCACGGTAACCACACAACAGAAACCTACAGTAGATTTATAAGAGAGGGGAGCAAAAATACACCACTACAGACAACCATCAATTCACAAAGAAAGGCATCAAAAGAGGGAAAAAAAAAACTGCAAAACAGCCAGCAAACAATAAGACATTTTTAATGAAATTCTACCTATCAATAATTATTACAAATGGAAATGGATTAAATTCTCCAATCAAAAGTCATGGAGTAGTTTGATAGAGTAAAAAAAAAAAAAAAGAGAGAAAGAAAGAAAAAGAAAAAAGACCACACAAAATGCTGCCTGTGGGAAATTGAACTCACTTTAAGGAAAACACATAAGGATATATTTCAAATTGGAGAGCTGGAAAAGGATATTCATGAAAGTAGAAATCAAAAGAGAAAAACTGTAGCTATACTTATATGAAAGAAAATATACTTTAATTCAATAATGGTCACAAAAGTTAAAGAGGGTGATTATATAATACAAAGGGGTTAATTTATCAGAAAGATATAATAAATATAAATATATATGCACCCAACATTGGAGCACATAAATATATAAAGTAAATGCTAACAGACAGGAAGGAAGAAATAAAAATGATACATCAGTAGTAGAAAAATTAAATATTGACTTTCCACAATGGATAGGTCATGTATAGAAAAATCAATTAAAAAAAAACATTGAAATTTGACCACACTTTAGGCCAAATGGACTTAGAGAACATACACAGAAGATTCCTTCCACAGTAGCAGAATACACATTTTTCTCAAATGCACACAGAACACTCAAAATAGATCAAATTCTATCACAAAACTGTCTTAGCAAATTTAAGATGATTGAAATTATAGGAAGTGCCTTTTCTAACCACAGTGCTATAAAACTAAAAATCAGTAAGAGAACAAAACTCCACCATTCACAAATATGTGGAAATTAAGCAACACACATACATCTAAACACCAATGGATCAAAGAAGAAATCAAAAGAGGAATTAAGGAAATACCTTAAAACAAAAATTAGAAACACAGCAAACAAAAACCTATGAGATATAAACCAATTTTTTTAATTGAAAAAATTAATGAAATGTATTATTTGTTTCAAGGGCACAGGTCTGTGATTAATCAGTCTTTCACAGTTCACAGCACTCACCCTCCCTATTGTCTATCACACAGCCACCCCTTCCCTCCCACCCCCTTCCATCCAGCAACCCTCAGTTTTGTAAACACAGTCTTAAGATGGTATTTTATAATGATAAATGCCTATATTAAGAAGAAAAGAGAGATTTCAAATAAACAATGTAACTTTATGCCTCCAGGAACTGTGGAAAAATAAAACAAAGGAAAGCCTAGAGTTAGCAGAAGGACAAAAATAACAAAAAACTAGAGTAGAAATAATTGAAAATAGAGCCCAGAAAAAAAAAATTAGAAAAGATGAACCAAACTGAGAAGTAGTTCTTTGAAATAAACAACATTAACAAAACTTTCACTAGACTAAAAAAAAAAAAGACTCAAATAAATAATATTATAAATAAAAGAAGATACAACTGACACTCAAAACACAAAGCATTTTAAGACACTATTATGAATAATTATATACCCATAAAATGGATAAACTAAAAGGTGCAAGTAAAGGTCCAGAAACATATACTCTACCATAACTGAATTATGAAGAAATAGAAAATATGAATAGATCAATGATGAATTAAGAGATTGAATCACTAGTAAAAGTCTCAAAAAAAAAAGTCCAGGACCAGATGTTTTCTCTATTGAATTTTACCAAATATTGAATAAAGAATTAACAGCAATCCTTCTCAAAAGCTTCTAATTAAAGAGCATGGAACACTGCCAGACTCATATTATGAAGCCAGTATTACCTTAATACCAAAGTCAGATAAGGAGACTAAAAAAAAAGAAAGAACAATATAACTCAATATTCCGGATGAATATAGAAAAAATTCTCAATATTAACAAACCAAATCTGACAGCACATCAAAAAGCTCAGACACCACAGTCAAGCAGAATTTAACCCTGGAATGCAAGGACTGTTTAATATATGTGAATCAATGAATGTGATACACCACATTAATAAAATGAAAGATAAAAATCATATATTTCTCTCAAAAGGTGCAGGCAAATCATTTGATAAAATTCAGTATCTCTTTATGAAAAAAAGCTCAACAATTGGGTGTGGGAAGAGCATACCGCAACAAAATAAATGCCAGGTACAACAAACTCACAGCCAACATATTCAATAATGAAAAGTGCAAAGCTTTTTCTCTAAGATCAGAAACAAGAGTAGGGTGCTTATTTTCACCACTTCTATTCAACATGATACTAGAAATCCCAGCCAGAATAATGAGGAAATAAAAGGCATCCAAATTAAAAAAAAAAATTGTCTTTCAAAGATTATTTGTTCTTATATATAAAAATTCTTAAAGACACCACCCAAAAAAAACTATTAGAAGTAATAAATTAAGTGAACTTGTAGTATACAAAGTCAACATAGAGAAACCAGTCACATTTCTATACACTAAAAATGAAGTATCTTAAAAAGAAATAAAGAAAACCTTTACTCAGTAATACCAAAACTAATAAAAAACTGAGAAATAAATTTAATTAAGGATGGTAAAGGTCTGTGTACTAGGAACTACAAAACATTGGTAAAAGGAATTGTAGAAGACATAAGCATTAAGAAAGGTATTCTGTGTTCATGGATCAGAATTAATATTGCTAAAATGTCCATATGGAAATTCCAATGGCATTTTTTACAAAAACACAAATGACAATCCTAAAATTTGTGTCGTACTGGAGAAGAGTCTGAATAGCAAAAGAAATTCTGAGAAAGAAAAACAAAGCTAGATGCATCACATTTCTTGATTTCACCTATTCTACAAAGAAAGCTATAGTATCGAAATAGTATGGTGTTGACATAAATATAGACACATAGACCAATGGAAGAGACTCAAGATCCCCAAAACAGACCCTCATTTAGAAGATCAAATTATATTTGACAAGAATGGCAAAAAATATTAGATGGGATAGGACAATCATTTCAATAAGTGGTGTTGGAAAAAACACAACCACAGCAAAAGAATGAAATTTAAACCTTACATTACATAACTTACAAATATTAACTTTAAATGGATTAGAGAATTAAACATGAAACTGAGAAACCCCTGGAAGAAAACATAGGGAAAATCTCCTTAATTTTAGTCTTTGCAGAGAGCTTTTAGATATGATAGCAAAAACGCAAGAAAAGAAAGTAAAAATATAAATAACTGGAGGCACATCAAACTAAAAATATAGTGGATAACAAAAGAAACAATCAACAAAATGAAAAAATGAAAAGGCAAACTACAGAGAGAAAATATGTGCAAATCCTATATCTACTAGAGATTAACAGCCAAAATAATAAGGAACTCATACAACTCAATAGTAGGGGAAAAAAAAAAAAAAAGGAAAAAGAAATGAAAAAAAAAAATCCAGTTTAAAAATGTGCAGAGGAACTGAACACTTTTCCAAAAAAGACATACAAATGGTCAGTGAGTGCTTGCAAATGTGCTTGACATCATTAATCATCAAGGAAATGCAAATCAAATCTAGAATGAGATTTCTTCTCATACCTATTTGAATAGTTATTGTCAAAAGACAGGAAATAAGTCTTGACATGATATGATATGATAGCTTAATAAATGTATGGAAATAAATAAGAAAAAAAGCAAATACAGGCAGTTTTATCTACACTTATCATATAGTCCCCTATACTTTAGGATCTAAAAGCAACAACAAATAATCACTCATTTCAGAACTATATTTGCTAACTACAGTAGACTGAAATTCCCACATTAATTCCTTGTCCATTTGAGATATTAAAAAGCTTTATGAAATGTTATCATCAGTTAATATTTGAGAACCTATATTAAATATTCCCAATCTTTCAATATGTCTTAGCAGCTTTTCACTTCTAGAGGCACAAACTGAAATATCTATATATACAAATTAACATCATGAGGCTACCCAAGGGAAAAAAAACTTAAGGGTCAACCTATCTACTGATTTATTTGCAGGAAAAAAAATGAGAATTGAGTACTTACTCAATGAGAGAAAGAGTCCTACAATGAAACAAATAAACTGCTGCAGGGGCACCTGGGTAGCTCAAGTCAGTTAAGCATCTGCCTTCTGCTCAGGTCATGATCCTGGGATCCTGGGATCCAGCCCTGCATCAGTATGGAGTCTGTTTCTCACTTTCCCTCTCCCTCTCCCCCCAACTTATTCTCTCTTTTGCTCTCTCTCAAATAAGTCAAAAAAAAAAAAGTTTCAAAGTGGTACAAAGACAAGCATCACCTATTATAAACACAGCCTGGGACCAAAGAAACTATCTGTCAAAAGCTGTACTTCATTACCCAAATTTATCTGAAAGATAAATGTATCCTATGGGAAGATATTGAATAGTGGTCAATATCTTTCTACTATACATGATCAATAATTACAGTCTTAATCTTCCTTGGACAATCTAAAGCCTAATAATAATAACTATTCATAGTGCCTTCCAGGCATAGTTCCATTATCTTCATTAAACCTTGAACCGACACTTCTCTGATGAAGACATAAAAATGGCTAACAGATATGTGATAAAATATTCTTCATCATTAGCCATCAGAGAGAGTTAAATCAAAACCACACTGAGATACCACCTTACACCAGTTAGAGTGGCAAAAATTAACAAGGAAAGACATAACAAATGCTGGAGAGGATGTGGAGAAAGGGCAACCCTCTTACACTGTTGGTGGGAATGCAAGTTAGTGCAGCCACTTTGGAAAACAGTGTGGCAATTCCTCAAAAAATTAAAAATAGAGCTACCCTCTGACCTGGCAATTGCACTACCAAGTATTCACCCCAAAGATACCAATGTAGTGAAAAGAAGGGCCATATGCACTCCAATGTTCATAACAGCAATGCCCACAATAGCCAAATTGTGGAAAGAGCTGAGATGCCCTTTAACAGATGAATGGATAAAGAAATGTGGTCCATATACAAAATGGAAAAAAAAAAGTCCGCCATCAAAGGATGAATACCCAACTTTTGGATCAACTTGGATGGGACTGGAGGAGGATATGCTGAATGAAATAAGTCAAACAGAGAAAGTCAATTATATGTGGTTTCATTTACTTGTGGAACATAAGGAATAAAATGGAGTGCACTAAAAGAAGAAAGGAAAAAATGAAGAAGGAGAAATCAGAGTGGGAGACAAACCATGAGACTGTGGACTCTAAGAAACAAACTGAGGGTTTTAGATGGGGGTGAGGGTGGGGGGATGGGTTGGGCCAGTGATGGGTATTAAGGAGGGCACATATTGCATGGAGCACTGGTTGTTATATGTAAACAATAATTCTTGGAACATTACATCATAAACTAATGACATACTGTATAGTGACTAACATAATGTAATAAAAAAATAAGAAAAATACAATATTGGAGGAAGGCAAGATGGCAGAGGAATAGCAGACTGAGATGACATATAAGTTGCAGGAGTTCAGTTAGATAGTTATCATATCATTCCAAACACCTACAAACTCAACAGGAGATAGAAGAGAAGGAGAACAGCAATTTTAGAAACAGAAAATCAATCACTTTCTGAAAGGTAGGACATTCAGAGAAGTGAATCCAAAGCGATGGGAAGATAGACTGCAGGGGGAGGGGCTGGCTCCCAGCAAGAGGTGGAACAGTGGAGCACAAAATCAGAACTTTTAGAAGGCTGCTCCACTGAGACACATTGCTCCAGTGGCTAAGCGGGGTGGAGCCCTCATGGGGACAGTGTGGTCTCAGGACCTGCGGGGTCACTATAGGATTGGGGGTGCCTGAGTGTAGCAGAGCTCACAAGTATCAGAGTGGGGAAGCCAACTAGAGAGATGGAGCTGAGGAGTGAGCACTCAGCTCAGGGTTACCTTAAACCATGACCCAAGGCACAGTCAGACCACTGCACTTTGAGCAGAGACACTACAAGTGGCAGATCCAGGGATACTCACCTTTCTCCTCTGGAGAAGCATGGCAGGAATCTGCTGGGTTTGGAGATTCCAAATGGGGCTGTGTGCAACAGACAGAAATGCTTGGTCACAGGCCAGGTGAGCACACCCAGAGATCAGGGAGACAGGAGTGACTGACTGCTTTTATCTGAGGGCACACTGAGGAGTGGAGTCCCAGCACTCGACTCCTCCAGGTTGGGGATTGAGAGGCCGCCATTTTCATTCCTGTCCTCCAGAGCTCTATAGAAAGCATTTAAGGAACAAAAGTTCCTGAGAGCAAACCCCAGAAGATTACTTAGCCTGGCCCCTGGAAAGGGCAGTGCAATTCTGCCTCTGGCAAAGACATTTGAGAATCACAGCAACAGGCCCTTCCCCAAGAAGATTACCAAGAACATCCAGAGAAGACCAAGCTCACTGATCAAGGAGAAGAGCAGAACTTCAGAGCTAAGGGAAAGCAATGCATGGAATTCATGGCTTTCTCCCCATGACCCATTAGTCTTGCAAAGTTAAATTATTTTTTTAATTGTATTTTTTTCTTATTCTAATTTTTTTAACTTTCCCTCTTTTCTCTTTTAATGTTTTTTAACTAGTTTATCTTAATACCTTTCTAAATTTTTTAAAACTTTCATTATTATAGTCATATTTTATTTTATATTGTATTTAACCTTATTTTTTGTGTACATAGATTTTTTTTCCTAAAATTTTTTGGAATTCAATTTCTTCTAATAGATCAAAATATACCCTAAATCTAGCACAGAGCTTTGTTCCAGTATCCAGTATGAGCACATTCTCTCCACTTTTCCTTTTTTTTTTCTTTCTTTTTCCAACCAACTTATCAATTCTTTTTTAGATTTTTTTTTTGTTTCATCTTTACAATCATGTTCTATTCCTTCATCACATTTACCCTTATTTTTGTATATATATGTTTTTCTTTCTTTAAAATTTTGGGAAGTAGTTTCTCCCAAGAGACCAAAATACACCCTAAATCAAGTGGGTGGCTCTGTTCTATTCACCACTCTAATATATAGTTTCTTTTTACCCACTTTCTTCCCCCCCCCCACGATTTTGGGTCTCTAATAAGTTGGTTAGCAAACTCTGCGATCTTTGTCACCCTGTTAGTATTTTATTCTCTTGTTTATATATTCTTATTGGGATAAAATGACAAGGTGGAAAAACTCACCAAAAAAACAAACAAAACAAACAAACAAACAAAAAAAAAACAAAAAAAACAAAAAAAACAAGAGACAGTATTGAAGGCTAGGGACATAATCAATATGGACATTGATAATATGTCAGACATGGAGTTCAGAATGATGATTCTCAAGGTACTAGCTGGGCTTGAAGAAGACATGGAAGATATTAGAGAAACCCTCTCTGGAGAAATAAAATCCCTTTCTGGAGAAATAAAAGAACTAAAACCTAACCAAGCTGAAATGAGGTTCAATAAAAATGGAAGATATTAATGCTAGGATAAATGAGGCAGAAGAAATAATTAGTGATATAGAAGACCAAATGATGGGGAATAAAGAAGCTGAGCAAAAGACAGACAAACAACTACTGGACAACGAGGGGGGAATTCAAGAGATAAGTGATACCATAAGATGAAACAATGTTAGAATAATTGGGATTCCAGAAGAAGAAGAAAGAGAGAGGGGGGCAGAAGGTATATTGGAGTGAATTATAATAGAGAATTTCCCAAATATGACAAAGGGAACAAGCATCAAAATCCAGGAGATCCACCCTCAAAATCAGTAAAAATAGGTACACAACCCATCATCTAATAGTAAAACTTACAAATCTTACTGACAAAAAGAAAATCCTGAAAGCAGCTCAGGACAAGAAGTCTGTCACATACAATGGTAAAAATATTAAATTGGCAGCAGATTTATCCATAGAGACCAGTCGGGCCTGAAAGAATTGGCATGGCATGGGGCAAAACAAGATGGCGGAGAAGTAGGAGGAGGCACCCATTCAACCTGCACCCTAAAGTGAGCTGATTACCTTCCAAAGATCTCCAATCTCTCACGAAATCAGCCTGAGATCAGAATTATACATGTCTGGATCTCTACTGGAGCAGAAGACGCCAGTGGGCAGGTAAAGCGGAGTGGGAAAGTCAGATTGATATCAGAAGATAAACAAAAGGGGGAGGGAGCCACCAGAGGCGACCCGTTGGAAAGTAATATCCCAATACGAGACTGCCCTGTGCCTGGGGACCAGCATTAACTCAGGAGTCTAGTAGAAAGCACTCAAAAAGAGCAAAGGATCACCGGGGGAGGGGGGGAAATTGCGGGAATCGGGGTGTTAGGGTCGGGGCTTAAGTCCCCAGACCCAGGACAGCCACCCCTGGCACAGAGCCAGAGAGAGTGCGGCAGAGAAACAAGGTCTCAGTCCCTGAACCACCAGCGTGCCTGAGAGTGCGTGGCGCCCGGCTCCCGTGAGGGGGCTGGGAGCCTCGCCAGCCAACAGAAGCACAGCCTTTTTGCAGTCCCCACGCAAGTGCCCTGCTGTGCCATCAGAGTCTGAGTCGTGCCCTGCACCCTCCCCTGAGAGAGGTGCACACAAACACCAGCTGGGTGCTCTGGGACCTGAAAGACCAGGCACTCCCAGCCCGGGCCAGTGGGAAAATCTCAGTGTGCAATCCCTGCTTGGAACTACTCTGGCATTCTGGAGCTGCCCAGACAGCCACCGCTGCCATGGTTTTGGGTACAAGCAAAAAATCCTGAGACCCCAGGGACCGCGACTGGGAACCTGCTCTGCCAGCGGCCAAGCGGGGATTTATATGGGCTCTGCAGCCGGACTGAGGCTTCTCTCTGAGAGGGAGGTCAGGGTGCAGTTTGTTTTCCTCTAAACCTACAAAAACCATCAAAAGCGGTCAAGGCGAGAGAGAAAAACAAAAGTGAACAAATATAAAAACCTCTAGAGAACAAAAGCCTGAAAAACACAGTTTCCTCAGAGCCCACCCCCTTGAGGGGTTGGGAAGACTTAGCTGAGAGAACTTCAGGGACTGAAAACCCACGTGGCAGAGCCCTCCACAAGAAAACCAACCAGGAAAGGGAAAAAAAAAAAAGACGACAAGAGAACAACCACCACTACTTCATAGGACAATTTTTATTATTAATTCGATCCCACTATTCTGGCTCATTTTTTTATATAGTTAATTTTTATTATTATATAGATAATTTTTAACCTATTTTCCATCACAGTGAGATGTCCAGTACATCAAATTCCATAATAACCTCCTAACCTGAACTTTTTGATACATACACCTGTTTTCCTTTTGCATTTCTACTTTCTAAATTTCTTTTTTTTATTTTAGTTTAGTTTAGTTTATTCCTTTTCTAAATTTTTATTTTCTAATATTCATATAGAGTTAAACTTCAAGGTAATCCCTTTCCCCAATCAATGCCACCCCTAAAGGTAAATCAATTCCTAATCCCCCCTTCTCTTAGGAAAGTTGAGTCCTTTAACAAAGATATCAAGATACATCCAGGAAGAATGAAAACGAACTTCCTCACCCACACTGAGAATTTACAACCACTCTCCCATCTTTTTCTTCCACCAGTATTTCTGTGTTTTTGTGTTTTTCCTGATAGTATATAAATCTTACACTCAGGGTTCTTTTTGACGAGGTTCTTCCTTTATTTGCATATATGTATTATATATATATATATATGAAAATATATATATGTTATATTTTTTCTCTTGTTATATACTTTTATCAGTATTTTTGTTTGTCTGTGTCTGTTTGTATACTTCATAAATCTTACCTTGGAGCCCATTTGGGCTGAACCTTCTCTTTTATCTCACCTATCTTTCCTGTCTCTCTCCCTCTCTCTTCTTTTTTTCTTTTTCTTTTCTTTTTCCTCTCATTTGGGTGGGGAACCCTGATTGCTCAGAAGCATCCCAGGGTGCACCTTGACTTCACCACAGTCGATACACCCAGCTACACCGGTTCAGCCATCTCTCACCAAAATGACTAGGAAGAGGAATGCCCAACAGAAGAAAAATACATAGGATGGACCTTCTGCAAAAGAGCTAATGGCTATCACCATAGAAAATATGTCAGAAAGAGAATTCAGGCTAAAAATTATCCAAGCAATAGCTAGGTTGGAGAAAGCCATGGGTGACCAAACGGAATTGATTAGGGCCGAACTGAAAACGACCAGAGATCATGTTTTCAATATTAGGCAAGAGCTGAAAGCTACCAGGGATGAGATTCACAATGCTCTCAATGAGTTCCAATCTAATCTAAATTCTCTCAACGCTAGAGAGACTGAGACAGAAGATAGAATTAGTGATCTGGAGGACAAACAGATAGAGAGAAAGGATCAGGAGGAAGCCTGGAACAAACAGCTTAGAAGCCACGAAAACAGAATCAGGGAAATAAATGATGCCATGAAATGTTCTGACGTCAGAATTATTGGAATCCCTGAAGGGGAGGAGAAAGAAAGAAGTCTAGAAGATATAGTGGAACAAGTTCTTCATGAAAATTTTCCAAATCTCGTGAATGGAACCAGCCTTAATGTACTAGAGGCAGAAAGGTTTCCACCCAAGATTACAGATTCTTGAAAGTCCTCGAAGCACCTAAGTGTAAGAATGAAGAATTATAATTGTAGGCAGAACCTCTTGAAAGCAGCTAGGACAAAGAGGATCCTTACGTACAGAGGAAAGCCCATCAGAATAACGTCAGACCTGCCCATAGAGACCTGGCAAGCCAGAAAGGACTGGCAAGATATATTCAGGACACTAAATGAGAAGAACATGCAGCCAAGAATACTTTATCCAGCAAGACTGACATTCAAAATGGATGGAGAGATAAAGAGTTTCCAGGACCGGCAAGGCTTAAAAGACTATGCAACCACCAAGCCGATACTGCAGGAAGTATTAAGTGGGCTTCTTTAAAGGAGGAAAAAGCCCAGGGATAGCATTGAACAGAAATATAGAGACAATCCACAAAAAGAAAGACTTCAAAGGTAACACGATGCCAATAAAAACGTATCTATCAATAATCACCCTCAATGTGAATGGCCTAAATATGCACCCATAAAATGGCACAGGGTTGCAGACTGGATAAAACAACAGGAACCATCCATATGTTGTCTACAAGAGACCCATTTTGAACCTAATGATACACTCAGACTGAAAAAGAAGGGATGGAGCAGCATCTTTCATGCCAATGGGCCTCAAAAGAAGGCTGGAGTAGCGATTCTCATATCAGACAAATTAGATTTTAAACTAAAGACTTTAGTCAGAGATACAGAAGGACACTACATCATTCTTAAAGGGACTATCCACCAAGATGATCTAACAATTGTAAATATCTATGCCCCCAATATGGGAACAACCAATTACATAAGAAAACTGATAATCAAGTTAAAGAGTCATATTGATATGAATACACTAATCGTTGGAGATCTTAACACACCTCTCTCAGAAATAGACAGATCATTGAAGCAGCAAAATCAATAAAGAAACAAGAGCATTGAATGACACATTGGACCAGATGGAACTCATATATATATACAGAACATTCCACCATCAAACAACAAAATACTCATACTTCTCAAGTGCACATGGAACTTTCTCCAGAATAGACCACATACTGGGTCACAAATCAGGACTCAACCAATACCAAAAGACTGAGATGATGCCCTGCATATTCTCAGATCACAATGCTTTGAAACTGGAGCTCAATCACTAGGAAAAGTTCCGAAGGAACTCAAACACCTGGAAGCTAAAGACCACCTTGCTTAAGAATGCTTGGATCAACCAGAAGATCAATGATGAACTGAAAAAATTAATGGAAACCAAGACAATGAAGACACTTCAATCCAAAACTATGGGATACAGCAAAGGCGGTCCTAAGGGGAAAATACATAGCCATCCAAGCCTCCCTCAAAATAATTGAAAAATCCAGAACACACCAGCTGTCTCGACACCTTAAAGAACTGGAGGATCAACAACAAATCAAGCCAACTCCACACATAAGAAGGGAAATAATCAAGATTAGAGCTGAGATTGATGAGGTAGAAACCAGAGATACAATAGAATGTATCAATGAAACTAGAAGCTGGTTTTTTGAAAGAATCAATAAGATCGATAAACCATTGGCCACACTAATCCACCAGAAACGGGAGAAAGCCCAAATACATAAAATTATGAATGGAAAGGGAGAGATCACAATGAACACAAAGGAAGTAGTAACAATCATCAGAAGTTATTATCAACATTTTTATGCCTATAAGCTAAGCAACCTAGATGAAATAGATGCATTCCTGGAAAACTATAAACTCCCAAAATTGAATCAGGAAGAAATTAACAACCTGAATAGACCAATATCTAGTAATGAGATTGAAGCGGTAATCAAAAACCTCCCAAAAAACAAGAGCCCAGTACCTGATGAATTCCCCGAGAATTCTACCAAACTTTCAAAGAAGAAATAACACCTATTCTCCTGAAGCTGTTTCAAAAAACTGAAGCAGAAGGAAAACTTCCTGTCTCTTCTCTGAAACCAGCATTACCCTGATCCCCAAACCAGGCAAAGACCTTACCAAAAAGGAGAATTTCAGACCAATATCACTGATGAATATGGATGCCAAGATTCTCAATAAGATCCTAGCAAACAGGATCCAACAGCACATTAAAAAATTATCTAACATGATCAGGTGGGATTCATCCCTGGGCTACAAGGATGGTTCAACATTCGCAAATCAATCAATGTGATAGAACAAATTAATAAGAGAAGAGAGAAGAACCACATGGTCCTCTCAATTGATGCAGAAAAAAACATTTGACAAAATCCAGCATCCGTTCCTGATTAAAATGCTTCAAAGTATAGGAATAGAGGGAACATTTCTGAACTTCATCAAGTCTATCTATGAAAGTCCCACAGCAAATATCATCCTCAATAGGAAAAAGCTTGTGTCCTTCCCATTGAGATCAGGAACACAAGAATGCCCACTCTCACTCTTGTTCAACATAGTATTAGAAGTCCTAGCAACAGCAATCAGACAACAAAGGTAAATAAAAGATATCCAAATTGGTAATGAAGAAGTCAAACTCTCTCTGTTCGCAGATGGCATGATTCTTTATATGGAAAACCCAAAAGACTCCACCCCCAAACTACTAGAACTCATACAACAATTCAGCAACATGGCACGATACAAATTCAATGTACAGAAATCAGTGGCTTTCTTATACACTAACAATGAATATACAGAAAGGGAAATTAGAGAATCGATTCCATTTACTATAGCACCAAGAACCACAAGATACCTGGGAATAAACCTAACCAAAGAGGTAAAGGATCTGTACTCGAGGAACCACAGAACACTCATGAAAGAAATTGAAGAAGACACAAAAAGATGGAAGACCATTCCATGCTCTTGGATCAGAAGAATAAACATTGTAAAAATGTCTATACTGCCTAGAGCAATCTATACTTTTAATGCTATTCCGATAAAAATTCCACTGGTATTCTTCAAACAGCTGGAGCAAATAATCCTAAAATTTGTATGGAATCAGAAGAGACCCCGAATCGCTAAGGTAATGTTGAAAAACAAAAATAAAATGGGGGGGGGGGCATCACGTTACCTGATTTCAAGCTTTACTACAAAGCTGTGATCACCAAGACAGTATGGTACTGGCATAAAAACAGACACATAGAACAGTGGAACAGAGTAGAGATACCAGATATGGACCCTCAACTCTATGGTGAAATAATATTCAACAAAACAGGAAAAAAACTACAGTGGAAAAAAGACAGTCTCTTCAATAAAAGGTTATGGGAAATCTGGGCAGCTATATGTAGAAAAATGAAACTCGACCATTCTCTTACACTGTACACAAAGATAAACTCAAAATGGATAAAAGTCCTCAAAGTGAAACAGGAATCCATCAGAATCCTAGAGGAGAACATAGGCAGTAATCTCTTTGATATCAGCCACAGCAACTTTTTTCAAGATATGTCTCCAAAGGCAAAGGAAACAAAAGCGAAGATGAGCTTTTGGGGTTTCATCAAAATCAAAAGCTTCTGCACAGCAAAGGAAACAGTCAAGTAAACAAAGAGGCAACCCACAGAATGGGAGAAGATATTTGCAAATGACAGTAGAGACAAAAGGTTGATATCCAGGATCTATAACGAACTCCTCAAACTCAACACACACAAAACAGACAATCATATAAAAAAAAAAAAAAATGGGCCGAAGATATGGACAGACACTTCTCCAATGAAGACATACAAATGGCTATCAGACACATGAAAAAATGTTCATCATCACTAGCCATCAGGGAGATTCAAATTAAAACTACATTGAGATATCACCTTAGATATCTCATACCAGTTAGAATGGCCAAAATTAGCAAGACAGGAAACAACATGTGTTGGAGAGGATGTGGAGAAAGGGGAACCCTCTTCCACTGTTGGTGGGAGTGCAAGTTGGTGCAGCCTCTTTGGAGAACAGTGTGGAGATTCCTCAAGAAATTAAAAATAGAACTTCCCTATGACCCTGCCATTGCACTCCTGGGTATTTACTCCAAGGATACAGATGTAGTGAAAAGAAGGGCCATCTGTACCCCAATGTTTATAGCAGCAATGGCCACGGTCGCCAAACTATGGAAAGAGCCAAGATGCCCTTCAACGGATGAATGGATAAGGAAGATGTGGTCCATATACACTATGGAGTATTATGCCTCCATCAGAAAGGAGGAATACCCAACTTTTGTAGCAACATGGACGGGACTGGAAGAGATTATGCTGAGTGAAATAAGTTAAGCAGAGAGAGTCAATTATCATATGGTTTCACTTATTTGTGGAGCATAACAAAAGCATAGAGTACATGGGGAGATAGAGAGAAGGGGGTTGGGGTAAATTGGAAGGGGAAGTGAATCATGAGAGACTATGGACTATGAAAAATAATCTGACGGGTTTGAAGTGGTGAGGAGTTGGTAGGTTGGGGTACCAGTTGGTGGGTATTGTAGAGGGCACAGATTGCATGGAGCACTGGGTGTGGTAAAAAAAAAAATAATGATACTGTTATGCTGAAAATAAATAAATGAAAAAAAATAGAAAGTTATATGATAAAAAAAAAAAAAAAAGAACTGGCATGGCATATTCAGAGCACTAAATGAGAACAATATGCAGCCAAGAATAATATATACAGTTAGGCTGATATTGAAAATAGAAGGAGAGATAAAAAGCTTCCAGGACAAACAGAAACTAAAAGAATTTGCATACTCCAAACCAGCCGTACAGAAAATACTGAAAAGGTCCTCTACAAAAAGAGATGGCCTGAGAGTAGTAGACCAGAAAGGAACAGAGACAATATACAGGAGCAGTCACTCTCCAGGCAATACAATGGCATTAAGTTCATATCTTTCAATAGTTACCCTGAATGTAATGGGCTAAATGACCCAATCAAAAGACAAAGGGTATCAGAATGGAAACAACAACAAAACCCTCAGTATGCTGTCTATAAGAAACTCATTTTAGACCCAAAGAAACATCCAGATTTAAAGTGAGGGGGCAGAAAACAATTTACCATGCAAATGGACATCAAAATAAAGCTGTGGTGGCAATCCTTAGATCAATTAGATTTTAAGCCAAAGACTATAGATGAGGAAGGACACCATATCATATTCAAAGTGTCTGTCCAACAAGATCTAACAATTTTAAATATCTATGCCACTAACATGGGGGCAGCCAACTATATAAATCAATTAATAACAAAATCAAAAAAACACATCAACAATAATACAATAATAATAAACACATCAACAATAATACAACAATAATATAAAAATCACATCAACAATAATACAATAATAATAATAATAATGCTATAATAATAATAATAATAATAATAATTAATACCCCCTTCATTGAAATGGACAGATCATTCAAGTAAAAGACCAACAAGGAAATAAAGGCCTTAAATGGCACACTGGACCAGATGGACATCACAGATATATTCAGAACATTCCATCCGAAAACAACAGAATATACATTCTTCTCTAGTGCACAAGGAACATTCTCCAGAATAGATCACATCCTGGGTCCAAATCAGGTCTCAACTGGCACCAAAAGATTGGGATTATTCCCTGCAAATTTTCAGACCACAGTGCTTTGAAACTAGAACTGAACCACAAGAGGAAAGTTGGAAAGAACTCAAATACATGGAGGCTAAAGAGCATCCTACTAAAGAATGAGTGGGTCCACCAGGAAATTAAAGAAGAACTTTAAAAATTCATGGAAACAAATGAAAATGAAAACAAAACTCTTCAAAATCTCTGGGACACAGCAAAGACAGTTCTGAGTTGAAAGTATATAGCAGTACATGACTTTCTCAAGAAACAAGAAAGGTCTCAAATACACAACCTAACTCTACACCTAAAGAAGCTGGAGAAAGAACAGGAAAGAAAGCCTGAACGCAGCAGGAGAAAGAAATCATAAATATCAGAGCAGAAATCAATGAAATAGAAACAAACAAACAAACAAAAAAAAACAGTAGAACAAATAAACAAAACTAGGAGCTCGTTCTTTGGAAGATTAATAAGATTGATACACTGGCCAGACTTATCAAAATGAAAAGAGAAAGGACCCAAACTAATAAAATAATGAATGAAAGGGGAGAGATCACAACTAACACCAAAGATATACAAACAATTATAAGAACATATTATTATCAACTATATGTCAGCAAATTTGACAATTTGGAAGAAATGGATGCATTCTTAGAGATGTATAAGCTACTGAAACTGAACCAGGAAGACATAGAACACCTGAACAGACCCATAACCAGTAAGGAGATTGAAGCAGTCATCAAAAATCTCCCAAAAAACGAAAGCCCAGCGCCAGACAGCTTCCCATTTAAAGAAGAATTAATACCTATTCTCCTGAAAATGTTCCAAAAAATAGAAATGGAAGGAAAAGTTCCAAACTCATTTTATGAGGCCATCATTACCTTGATCTCCAAAACCAAAGACCCCATCAAAAAGAGAATTATAGACTAATATCCTTGTTGAACATAGATACCACAATCTCACCAAAATTCTAGTCAATAGGATCCAACAGTACATTTAAAGTAACATTCACCATGAACAAGTGGGATTTATTCCTGGGCTGCAAGGTTCTTTCAACATCCATATATAAATCAATGTGATACAATACATTAATAAGAAAAAGAACAAGAACCATATGATACTCTTAATAGACGCCGAAAAAACATTTGACAAAATATGGCATCATTTTTTGATCAAAACTCTTCAAACAATATGGATAGAGGGTACATACCTCAGAATCATCAAAGCCCAGAGCGAATATTATTCTCAATAGGGAAAGACTGAGAGCTTTTCGTCTAAGGTCAGGAACACATCAGGGATATCCATTATCACCACTGGTATTTAACATAGTAATAGAAGTCCTATCCTCTGCAGTCAGACAACAAAAAGAAATTAAAAGCATCCAAATTGGCAAAGAAGAAGTCAAACTCTCACTATTTGTAGATGATATGATACTTCATGTGGAAAGCCCAAAAGAACCCATTCCAAAACTGCTAGAAATAGTACAGGAATTCTATAAAATGTCAGGATATAATATCAATGCATAGAAGTCAGTTGCATTTTTTTTCTTTTTTTGAGTTTTTTTTAAAAATTTGATTTATTTTCAGCATAACAGTATTCATTGTTTTTTCACCACACCCAGTGCTTCATGTAATCCATGCCCTCTCCAATAACCACCACCTGGTTCCCCCAATCTCCCAGCCCCTGCCCCTTTAAAACTCTCAGATTGTTTTTCAGAGTCCATAGTCTCTCATGGTTCACCTCCCCTTCCAATTTCCCTCATCTCCCTTCTCCTCTCCATCTCCCCTTGTCCTCCATGCTATTAGTTATGCTCCACAAATAAGTGAAACCATATGATAATTGACTCTCTCTGCTTGACTTATTTCACCCAGCATAATCTCTTCCAGTCCCATCCATATTGCTACAAAAGTTGAGTATTCATCTTTTCAGATGAAGGCATAATACTCTGTAGGGTATATGGACCACAACTTCCTTATCCATTTGTCCATAGAGGGCATCTTGGTTCTTTCCACAGTTTGGCGACTGTGGCCATTGCTGCTACAAACATTGGGGTGCAGATGGCCCTTCTTTTCACTACATCAGTATCTTTGGGGTAAATACCTAGGAGTGCAATTGCAGGGTCATAGGGAAGCTCTATTTTTAATTTCTTGAGGAATCTCCACACTGTTCTCCAAAGTGGCTGCACCAACTTGCACTCCCACCAACAGTGAAAGGGGGTTTCCCTTTCTCCACATTCTCTCCAATATACGTTGCTTCCTATCTTGCTAACGTTGGCCACTCTAACTTGTGTAAGGTGGTATCTCAATGTGGTTTTAATTTGAATCTCCCTGACAGCTAGTTATGACGAACATTTTTTTATGTGTCTGATAGCCATTTGTATGTCTTCATTGGAGAAGTGTCTGTTCATATCTTCTGCCCATTTTTTGATATGATTGTCTGTTTTGTGTGTGCTGAGTTTGAGGAGTTCGTTATAGATCCTGGATATCAACCTTTTGTCTGTACTGTCATTTGTAAATATCTTCTCCAATTCTGTGTGTTGCCTCTTTGTTTTCTTGACCATTTTCATTGCTGTGCAGAAGCTATTGATCTTGATGAAGTCCCAAAAGTTCATCTATGCTTTTGTATCCTTTGCCTTAGGAGACGTATCTTGAAAGAAGTTGCTGTGGCTGATATCGAAGAGATTACTGCCTATGTTCTCCTCTAGAATTCTGATGGATTCCTGTCTCACGTTGAGGTCTTTTATCCATTTTGCGTTTATCTTTGTGTACAGTGTAAGAGAATGGTCGAGTTTCATTCTTCTACATATAGCTGTCCAGTTTCCCCAGCACCATTTTTTGAAGAGACTTTTTTTCCACTGTATTTTTTTTCCTGTTTTGTCAAAGATTAGTAGACCATAAAGTTGAGGGCCCACATCGGGGCTCTCTACTCTGTTCCACTGGTCTATGTGTCTGTTTTTATGCCAGCACCATGCTGTCTTGGTGATCACAGCTTTGTAGTATAGCTTGATCCAGTAACATGATCCAGTTTTTGTTTGTTTGTTTGTTTTGTTTTGTTTTTCAACATTTCCTTAGTGATTCGGGGTCTCTTCTGATTCCATACAAATTTTTGGATTATTTGCTCAACTCTTTCAAAAACATTAGTGGAATTTTGATTGGAATGTCATTAAAAGTATAGATTGCTCTAGGCAGTATAGACATTTTTACAATGTTTATTCTTTCGATCCAAGAGCATGGAATGGTCTTCCATCTTTTTGTGTCTACTTCAATTTCTTTCCTGAGTGTTCTGTAGTTCCTCAAGTACAGATCCTTTACCTCTTTGGTTAGGTTTATTCCCAGGTATCTTATGGTTCTTGGTGCTATAGTAAATGGAATCGATTCTCTAATTTCCCTTTCTGTATTTTGTTGTTAGTGTATAAGAAAGCCACTGATTTCTGTACATTGACTTTGTATCCTGCCAGGTTGCTGAATTGCTGTATGAGTTCTAGGAGTTTGGGGGTGGAGTCTTTTGGGTTTTCCATATAAAGGATCATGTCATCTGTGAAGAGAGAGTTTGACTTCTTCATTGCCAATTTGGTTACCTTTATTTCTCTTTGTTGTCTGATTGCTGTTGCTAGGACTTCTAATACTGTGTTGAACAAGAGTGGTAAAAGTGGGCATCCTTGTCGTGTTACTGATCTCAATGGGAAGGACACAAGCTTTTTCCCACTGAGGATTATATTTGCTGTGGGTCTTTCATAGATAGATTTGATGAAGTTCAGGAACGTTCCCTCTATCCCTATATTTTGAAGTGTTTTAATCAGGAACAGATGCTGGATTTTGTCAAATGCTTTTTCTGCATCGATTGAGAGGACCATGTGGTTCTTCTCTCTTCTCTTATTAATTTGTTCTATCACATTAATTATTTTGCGAATGTTGAACTGTCCTTGTAGACCAGGAATGAATCCCACCTGGTCATGGTGGATAATCTTTAATGTGCTGTTTGCTAGGATCTTGTTGAGAATCTTAGCATCCATATTCATCAGTGATATTGGTCTGAAATTCTTTCTGGTAGGGTTTTTGCCTCGTTTGGGGATCAGGGTAATGCTGGCTTCATAGAAAGAGTCTGGAAATTTTTCTTCTTCTTCAATTTTCTGAAACAGCTTCAGGAGAACAGGTGTTATTTCTTCTTTGACAGTTTGGTAGAATTCCCAGGGAATCCATCAGGTCCTGGGCTCTTGTTTATTGGGAGGTTTTTGATCACTGCTTCAATCTCATTACTAGATATCGGTCTATTCAGGTTGTCAATTTCTTCCTGGTTCAATTTTGGGAGTTTATGATTTTCCAGGAATGCCTCCATTTCATCCAATTTGCTTAGCTGATTGGCATATAACTGTTGATAATAACTTCTGATTATTTTTTTCTACTTCCCTGGTGTTCATTGTGATCTCTCCCTTTTCATTCATAATTTTATGAATTTGGGCTTTCTCTCTTTTTTTCTGGGTTAGTGTGACCAATGGTTTATCGATCTTATTGATTCTTTCAAAAAACCAGCTTCTAGTTTCATTGATACATTCTACTGTATCTCTGGTTTCTCCCTCATTGATCTCAGCTCTAATCTTGATGATTTCCCTTCTTATGTGTGGAATTTGTTTGATTTGTTGTTGATTCTCCAGTTCTTTAAGGTGTAGAGACAGCTAGTGTGTTCTGGATTTTTCAATTTTTTTGAGGGAGGCTTGGATGGCTATGTATTTCCCACTTAGGACTGCCTTTCCTGTATCTCATAGTAGTTGGTCCGAAGTGTCTTTCTTCTCATTGGTTTCCATGAATTGTTTCAGTTCTTCTTTGATCTCCTGGTTGATCCTAACATTCTTAAGCATGGTGGTCTTTAGCTTCCAGGTGTCTGAGTTCGTTCTGAATTTTTCCTTGTGATTGAGCTCCAGTTTCAAAGCATTGTGATCTGAGAATGTTCAGGGAATAATCTCAGTCTTTTGGTATCAGTTGAGTTCTGATTTGTGACCCAGTATGTGGTCTATTCTTGAGAAGGTTCCATGTGCACTTGAGAAGAAGTAGTATTCTGTTGTTTGAGGGTGGAATGTTCTGTATATATCTATCAGGTCCATCTGGTCCATGTGTCATTCAATGCTCTTGTTTCTTTATTGATTTTCTGCTTCGATGATCTGTCTATTTCTGAGAGAGGTGTGTTAAGAGCTCCAACGATTAGTGTATTCATATCAATATGACTCTTTATCTTGATTAACAGTTTTCTTAAGTAATTGGCTGCTCCCATATTGGGGGCATAGATATTTATAATTGTTAGATCATCTTGGTGGATATGCCTTTAAGAATGATGTAGTGTCCTTCTGGATCTCACTACAGTCTTGAGTTTCAAATCTAATTTGTCTGATATGACAATTGCTACCCTGGCCTTCTTTTGATGCCCATTGGCATGAAAGATGCTTCTCCATCCCTTCACTTTCAGTATGAGTGTATCTTTAGGGTCAAAATGGGTCTCCTGTAGACAACATATGGATGGGTCCTGTCGTTTTATCCAATCTAAAACCCTGTGCCATTTTATGGCTACATTTAGGTCATTCACATTGAGAGTGATTATTGATAGATACGTTTTTATTGACATCGTGTTACCTTTGAAGTCTTTCTTTCTGTAGGTTGTCTCTATATTTCTGTTCAATGCAATTCTTAGAATTTTTCCTCTTTTATAGAACCCCCCATAATATTTCCTGCAGTGTCGGCTTGATGGTTGCATGGTCTTTTAAGTCTTGCTGGTCTTGGAAACTCTTTATCTTTCCATCCATTTTGAATGTCAGTCTTGCTGGATAAAGTACTCTTGGCTGCATGTTCTTCTCATTTAGTGCCCTGAATATATCTTGCCAGCCCTTTCTGGCTTACCAGGTCTCTGTGGACAGTTCTGTTATTCTCTTGGGCCTTCCTCTGTAAGTAAGGAGCCTCTTTGTCCTTGAGGCTTTCAAGAGATTGTATCTACTTTTATGATTCTTCAATTTGACTGTCAGATGCCTTGATTTTTTTTGGAATCTATAATCTTGTGTGGAGACTATTTGGCCTCTAGTACATGAACGTTGTTTCCATTTGCGAGATTGGGAAAGTTTTCATGAAGAACTTGTTCCACTTTATAGTCTAGACTTCTTTCTTTCTCTTACCTTCAGGGATTCATGTAGTTCTGATGTTGGAATGTTTCATGGCATCATTTATTTCCCTGATTTTGTTTTCATGGCTCCTCAGCTCTATGTTCCAGGCTTCCTCCTGATCCTTTCTCTCTATCTGTTTGTCCTCCAGATCATTAATTCTATCTTCTGTCTCAGTTACCCTAGCTTTGAGAGAATTTAGATTAGATTGCAACTCATTTAAAGCATTGTGAACATCATCCCTGGTGGCTCTCAGTTCTGCCCTAATCAATTCCATTTGTTCTTCCATGGCTTTCTCCAACCTAGCTACTGCCTAGATAATTGTTAGCCTGAATTCTCTTTCCAACATATTGTTTATGTTGATAGGTGTTAGGTCTGATGCAGAAGGCCCATCCTCTGTATTTTTCTTCTGTTGGGCATTCCTCCTCCTAGTCATTTTGGTGAGAGATGACTGAATGGATGTAGCTGGATGTATCAACCATTGTGCAGTCAAGGTGCACCCTGGAATATCTGAGCAATCAGGATTTCCCACCCAAATGAGAGAAGAAAGAAAAGAAAACAAAAAAGAAAAGAGAAGGAGAGAGAGGGAAAAAAAGGAAGATAAAAGAGAAGGTTCAGCCCAAATAGGTCCCAAGGTATGATTGATGAAGTATGGAAACAAAAACAGACAAACAAAAGGACTGATAAAATTATATGACAAGAGAGAACAAAACAAAACAAAAGAAAAAAATATATATATGCAAATAAATGAGGAACCGCATCAAAACGAAATCCAAGTGTAAGATTTATATACTATCAGGACAAACATAAAAACTCAGAAACACTGGTGGAAGAAAAAGATGGGAGAGTGGTTATAAATTCTCAGTGTGGGCGAGGAAGGTTGCTTTGATTCTTGCTGGACGTATCATGATATCTTTGTTAAAGGAATTAGCTTTTCTAAGATAAAGGTAGATTAAAAATTGGTTTATCCATAAGTGACTCTTAATCTCACGAAACAAACTGTGGGTTGCTGGGGGGAGGGGGGTTGGGAGAAGGGGGGTAGGGTTATGGACATTGGGGAGGGTATGTGCTTTTGGGTAAATTGGAAGGGGAGATGAACCATGAGAGACTATGGACTCTGAAAAACAATCTGAGGGGTTTGAAGTGGCGGGGGGGGTGGGAGGTTGGGGTACCAGGTGGTGGGTATTATAGAGGGCACAGCTTGCATGGAGCACTGGGTGTGGTGAAAAAATAATGAATACTGTTTTTCTGAAAATAAATAAATTGGAAAAAAATTGGTTTATCTATAGGGGTAGCATTGATTGGGGAAAGGGGATTACTTTGAAGTTTAACTCTATATGAATATTAGTAAATGAAAATTAAAAAGGAATAAACTAGACAAAGCTGAGCTAAATTTAAAAAAATAAAAAAATAGAAATGCAAAAGAAAAACACAGGTGTATGTATCAAAAAGTTCAGGTTAAAAGTTTATTATGGAATTTAATGTACTGGACATCTCACAGTGATGGTAAATAGGTTAACAAATTATCCATATTAAAAAAAAAAAACAGAACAGTGAGAACGAGTTAAAAATAATAGTTGTCCTATGAAGTAGTGATGATTATTCTCTTGTAGTCTTTTTTTTTTTTTTTTTCCTTTCCTGGTTGGTTTTCTGGGGGAGGGGCCTGCCACGAGGGTTTTCAGTCAATGATGTTCCCTGAGTTAAGTCCTCCCGTCCCCCTCAAGGGGGTGGGCTCTAAGGAAACTGGTTTTTTCAGGCTTTTGTTCTCTGGAGGTTTTTATGTTTGTTCAATTTTTTTTTTCTCTTGCCTTGACCACTTTTGATGGTTTTTGTAGGTTTAGAGGAAAGCAAACTGCACCCTGACCTCCCTCTCAGAGAGAAGCCTCATCCTGGTCCCTTGTGGGTGCTGTAGAGCCCATATAAATTCCCTCTTGGCCGCTCCAGAGCAGGTTCCGAGTCATGGTCCCTGGGGATGCAGGATTTTCTGCTTGTACCCAAAACCACAGCAGTGGTGGCTGTCTAGGCAGCTCCAGACCACCAGACAGGTTCCAAGCAGTGATTGCACACTGAGATTTTCCTGCTGGCTGTGGCTGGAGTATCTGGTCTTTCTGTGTCTAAGAGTGCGGGCTTGCGTGCACCTCTCTCAGGGGAGGGTTTGGGGCACACCCGCATCTCAGGCTCTGTTACAATGCCGCTGGTCAGAGAGCACCAGGCTGGGCCTTCGCACACCTCTCCCAGAGGAGGGCAAGGGGCATGCGCATCTCAGACTCTGTTACCATGGCTCTGTGTTCTGCTGTCTGGTGAGCCTCCCAGCCCCTCACAGGAGCCGGAACCCATACATTCTCGGACATGCTGGTGGCTTAGGGACCAAGACCTGGTTTCTCTGCCACATTCTCTGGCTCAGTGCCAGGAGAGGCTGTCCTGGGTCTGGGGACTTAAGCCCCTGTCCCTAGCCCCCCCGATTACCATAATCCCCTCCCCCCCATGATCCTTTGCTTTTTGGAGTGCTTTGAACCAGTCTTCAAGGTAATGCTGGTCCCCAGATGCAGGGCACTCTTGTATTAGGGGTATTACTTTCCAATGGGTCGCCTCTGGTGGCTCCCTCTCCCTTTTGTTTATTTTCCAATATTAGTCCGATGTTCCCACTCTGCTTTACCTGCCCACTGGCGTCTTCTGCCCCTGTAGAGATCCAGACATGTATAATTCTGATCTAAGGCTGATTTCATGGGTTATCAGAGTTCTTTAGTAGGTAATCAGCTCACTTTAGGGTACAGGTTGAAACGGTGTCTCCTCCTACTTCCCTGCCATCTTCTCCTTCCTCATCAGTTGCATTTCTATACACCAATAGCAAGACAGAAGAAAGAGAAATGAAGGAGTTGATCTCATTTAAACTGTACCTAAAACCATAAGATACCTAGCATAAACCTAATAAAAGAGGCAAGGAATTCTTATTCAGAAAACTATAAAGTACTTATGAACGAAATTGAGGAAGGCACAAAGAAATGGAAAAACATTCCATGCTCATGGATTGGAAGAACAAATATTGTGAAACTCTGTGCTACCTAAACCAATCTACACATTCAATGCTATCCCTATCAACATACTACCAGTTTTTTATGGACATCTGGGTGGCTCAGTAGGTTAAAGCCTCTGCTTTCACCTCAGGTTATGACCCCAGGGTCCTGAGATGGAGGCCTTCACCAGGCTTTCTGCTCACTGGGGAGACTGCTTCCTTTTCTCTCTCTCTGCCTGCCTTTCTGCCTACTTGTGATCTCTGTCTGTCAAATAAATAAATAAATAAAAATCTTTTAAAAATACCATCAATTTTTTTTTTCAAAGAGATGGAACAAATAATCCTAAAATTTATATGGAACCAGAAAAGACCCTGAATAGCCAGAGGAATGTTGAAAACGAAAGCCAAAGTTTGCGACATCACAATTCCAGGCTTCAAGCTCTATTACAGGGCTGTAATCATAAAGACAGTATGGTACTGGAATGAAAGCCAATACATAGATAAGTGGAACAGAATAGAGAGCCCAAAAGTAGACCCTCAACTCCATGGTCAACTAATCTTTCACAAAGCAGTAAAGAATGTCTAATGGAAAAAAGAGAGTCTCTTTAACAAGTGGTGTTGGGAAAATTGGACAGGCACATGCAGGGGAATGAAATTGGACCATTTACTTACACCACACAGAAAAATAGACTCAAATGGGTGAAATGCCTCAATGTGAGCACAAGTCCATCAAAATCCTTGAGGAGAACACAGGCAGCAACCTCTTTGACAGCAACCTCTTCCTAGGAATATGGCCAAATCAAGGAAATCAAGGGCAAAAATGAACTACTGGGACTTCATTAAGATCAAAAGCTTCTGAACAGCAAAGGAAAAAGTCAACAAAACCAAAAGATGACTGACAGAATGGGAGAAGATATTCACAAATGATATAGCAGATAAAGGGTTAGTATCCAAAAATCTATAAAGAACTAATCAAACTAAACACCCAAAGAACAAATATTCCAATCAAGAAATGACCAGAAGTCAGAAATAGACACTTCTGCAAGGAAGACATCCAGAGAGCCAACAGACACATTAAAAGGTGCTCAACATCACTTGGCATCAGGGAAATAAAAATCAAAACCACAATGAGATACCACTTCACATCAGTCAGAATGAGTACAATTAACCACTCAAGAAATGACAGATGTTGGAGAGGATGTGAAGAAAGGGGAAGTGTCCTACACTGTTTTTGGAAATGCAAGTTGGTTTAGCCTCTCCGAAAACAGCATGGATTTTCCTCAAAAAGTTGAAAATAAAGCTACCCTAGGACCCAACAATCACAATATTTTCCCTAAAGATACAAATGTAATTATATGAAGGGGCATGTGCACCTGAATGTTTATAGTAGCAATGTCTGCAATAGCCAAACTCTGTAAAGAACCTAGATATCAGAGGAGTCAAGATGGTGGAGAAGTAGCAGGCTGAGACTACTTCAGCTAGCAGGAGATCAGCTAGATAGCTTATCTAAAGATTGCAAACACCTGCAAATCCATCAGCAGATAGAAGAGAAGAAGGACAGCAATTCTAGAAACAGAAAAACAACCACTTTCTGAAAGGTAGGACTGGCGGAGAAGTGAATCCAAAGCGACGGGAAGATAGACCCCGGGGGGAGGGGCCAGCTCCCGGCAAGCAGCAGAACAACGGAGCACAAAATCAGGACTTTTAAAAGTCTGTTCCACTGAAGGACATCGCTCCAGAGGCTAAACCGGGACAAAGCCCATGCGGGGTCAGCATGGCCTCAGATCCCGCAGGGTCACAGAAGGATCAGGGGTGTCTGAGTGTCGCAGAGCTTGCGGGTATTGGAACAGGAAAGCCGGGTACAGAGACAGAGCCAACAGTAAGCTCACAGCTCGGGGTTACCTTGAACCGGTTGCAGGCTCAGTGAGCTTGGAGCATGGCCGGAGGTCAGGCAGACGGGAGTTACTGGGCACTGTTCTCTGAGGGTGCACTGAGGAGTGGGGTCCCGGGCTCTTGGCTCCTCCGGGCTGGAGACCAGGAGGCTGCCATTTGTATTCCCGTCCTCCAGAACTCTACGGAAAAAGCTCAGGGAGCAAAAGCTCCTGAAAGCAAACCTGAGCAGATTACTCAGCCCGGCCCCTGGTAAGGGCGGTGCAATTCTGCCTGGGGCAAAGACACTTGAGAATCACTACAACAGGCCCCTCCCCCAGAAGGTCAACAAGAAATCCAGGCAAGACCAAGTTCACCTACCAAGGAGTGCAGTTTCAATACCAAGGAGAGCAGCAGAATTCCAGAGGAGGAGAAAGCAAACCATGAAACTCATGGCTTTCTCCCTGTGATTTTTTAGTCTTGCAGTTAATTTATTTTTTTTCTTTTTTATTTTTTTTCTGTTCTTTTGCTAAAATTTTTTTTAACTTTTACCCTTTTCCTTTTTAATGTTTTTAACTAGTTTATCTAATATATATATATTTTTCTTTTTTATACTTTTCTTTATTTGTTTTCTTTTTAAATTCTTTTCTTTTTTTTTGATTTTTACCTTTCTTTCTTTTTGAACCTCTTTTTATCCCCTTTCTCGCCCCTCAAGATTTGGGATATCTTCTGATTTGGTTAAAACATATTATCCTGGGGTTGTTGCCACCCTTTTACTATTTTACTTGCTCCTTCATATACTCTTAGCTGGACAAAATGACAAGTAGGAAAAATTCACCACAAAAAAAAAGAACAAGAGGCATTACTGAGGGCTAGGGACCTAATCAATACAGACATTGGTAATATGTCAGATCTAGAGTTCAGAATGACAATTCTCAAGGTTCTAGCCGGGCTCAAAAAAGGCATGGAAGATATTAGAGAAACCCTCTCGGAAGATATAAAAGCCCTTCTGGAGAAATAAAAGAACTAAAATCTAACCAAGTTGAAATCAAAAAAGCTATTAATGAAGTTCAATCAAAAATGGAGGCTCTCACTGCTAGGATAAATGAGGCAGAAGAAAGAATTAGCGATCTAGAAGACCAAATGACAGAGAATAAAGAAGCTGAGCAAAAGAGGGACAAACAAATACTGGACCACGAGGGGAGAATTCGAGAGATAAGTGACACCATAAGACGAAACAACATTAGAATAATTGGGATTCCAGAAGAAGAAGAAAGAGAGAGGGGAGCAGAAGGTATACTGGGGAAATTATTGGGGAGAATTTCCCCAATATGGCAAAGGGAATGAGCATCAAAATTAGGAGGTTCAGAGAACGCCCCTCAAAATCAATAAGAATAGGCCCACACCCCGTCACCTAAGAGTAAAATTTTCAAGTCTTACTGACATGGAGAAAATCCTGAAAGCAGCCCGGGAAAAGAAGTCTGTAACATACAATGGTAAAAATATTAGATTGGCAGCTGACTTATCCACAGAGACCTGGCAGACCAGAAAGAGCTGGCATGATATTTTCAGAGCACTAAACGAGAAAAACATGCAGCCAAGAATACTATATTCAGCTAGGCTATCACTGAAAATAGAAGGAGAGATTAAAAGCTTCCAGGACAAACAAAAACTGAAAGAATTTGCAAACACCAAACCAGCTCTACAGGAAATACTGAAAGGGGTCTTCTAAGCAAAGAGAGAGCCTAAAAGTGGTAGATCAGAAAGGAAGAGAGACAATATACAGAAACAGTCATCTTACAGGCACTACAATGGCACTAAATTCATATCTCTCAATAGTTACCCTGAATGTTAATGGGCTAAATGCCCCAATCAAAAGACACAGGGTATCAGAATGGATTAAAAAAAACAAAACCCATCTATATGTTGCCTCCAAGAAACTCATTTTAAGCCCGAAGAAACCTCCAGATTTAAAGTGAGGGGGTTGAATAGAATTTACCATGCTAATGGACATCAGAAGAAAGCAGAAGTGGCAATCCTTATATCAGATCAATTAGATTTTAAGTCAAAAACTACAATAAGAGATGAGGAAGGACACTATATCATACTCAAAGGATCTGTCCAACAAGAAGATCTAACAATTTTAAATATCTAGGCCCCCAACCTGTGAGCAGCCAACTATATAAACCAATTAATAACAAAATCAAAGAAACACATCAACAATAATGCAATAATAGTAGGGGACTTTAACACTCCCCTCACTGAAATGGACAGATCATCCAAGCAAAAGATCAACAAGGAAATAAAGGCCTTAAATGACACACTGGACCAGATGGACATCACAGATATATTCAGAACATTTCATCCCAAAGCAACAGAATATACATTCTTCTCTAGAGAACATGGAACATTCTCCAGAATAGATCACATCCTGGGTCCTAAATCAGGACTCAACCGGTATCAAAAGATTGGGATCATTCCCTGCATATTTTCAGACCACAATGCTCTGAAGCTAGAACTCAACCATAAGAGGAAGTTTGTAAAGAACCCAAATACAGAGGAGGAGTCAAGATGGCGGAGAAGTAGCAGGCTGAGACTACCTCAGCTAGCAGGAGATCAGCTAGAGAGCTTATCTAAAGAGTGCAAACACCTGCAAATCCATCGGCAGATCGAAGAGAAGAAGAACAGCAATTCTAGAAACAGAAAAACAACCACTTTCTGAAAGGTAGGACTGGCGGAGAAGTGAATCCAAAGCGACGGGAAAATAGACCCCGGGGGGAGGGGCCGGCTCCCGGCAAGCGGCGGAGCAACGGAGCACAAAATCAGGACTTTTAAAAGTCTGTTCCGCTGAGGGACATCGCTCCGGAGGCTAAACCGGGGCGAAGCCCACGTGGGTTCAGCGTGACCTCAGGTCCCGCGGGGTCACAGAAGGATCGGGGGTGTCTGAGTGTCGCAGAGCTTGCGGATATTGGAACGGGAAAGCCGGCTGCAGAGACAGAGCCGACAGTAAGCTCGCAGCTTGGAGTTGCCTTGAACCAGTCGCAGGCTCGGTGAGCTCGGAGCGCTGCCGGAGGTTAGGCAGACACGAGTTACTAGGAACGGTTCAGTGAGGGCGCACAGGGGAGCGGGGCCCCGGGCTCTCGGCTCCTCCGGGCCGGAGACCAGGAGGCCGCCATTTCTGTTCCCGTCCTCCGGAACTCTACGGAAAGCGCTCAGGGAACAAAAGCTCCTGAAAGCAAAGCCGAGCAGATCACTCAGCCCGGCCCCTGGTAAGGGCGGTGTAATTCCGCCTGGGGCAAAGACACTTGAGAATCACTACACCAGGCTCCTCCCCCAGAAGATCAAAAAGAAATCCAGGCAAGACCAAGTTCACCTACCAAGGAGTGCAGTTTCAATACCAAGGAGAGAGCAGCAGAATTCCAGAGGAGGAGAAAACAAACCACGGAACTCATGGCTTTCTGCCTGTGATATTTTAGTCTTGCAGTTAATTTAATTTTTTTCTTTTTCATTTTTTTTCTCTTCTTCTGCTAAAATTTTTTATAACTTTTACCCTTTTCTTTTTTAACGTTTTTAAACTAGATTATCTAATATATATATATTTTTCTTTTTTATACTTTTCTTTATTCATTTTCTTTTTTTTAATTTTTTTTTCTTTTTTTTCTTTCTTTCTTTTTGAACCTCTTTTTATCCCCAAATCAGAAGAGATCGTAATCTCTTCAATCTTTTTTTTTCTTAATTCTTTTTTAAATTCTTGATTGAATTTTCAATTCAATCTCTTTTGTTTATCCTTTTTTTTTTCTTTCTTTCTTTTTGAACCTCTTTTTATCCCCAAATAAGAAGAGATCCCAATCAGAAGAGATTGGGAGATCCCAATCAGAAGAGATTGGGAGATCCCAATCAAAGGAGATCCTAATCACAGGAGATCCCTCACCCAATCGTGAGGGGAGATTTGGGATCTCTTCTGATTTGGTTAAAGCATATTTTCCTGGGATTGTTGCCACCCTTTTAGTATTTTACTTGCTCCTTCATATACTCTTAGCTGGACAAAATTACAAGGCAGAAAAATTCACAACAAAAAAAAAGAACAAGAGGCAGTACCGAAGGCTAGGGACCTAATCAATACAGACATTGGTAATATGTCAGATCTAGAGTTCAAAATGACAATTCTCAAGGTTATAGCCGGGCTTGAAAAAGGCATGGAAGATATTAGAGAAACCCTCCCCAGAGATATAAAAGCACTTTCTGAAGAAATAAAAGAACTAAAATCTAACCAAGTTGAAATCAAAAAAGCTATTAATGAAGTTCAATCAAAAATGGAGGCTCTCACTGCTAGGATGAATGAGGCAGAAGAAAGAATTAGCGATATAGAAGACCAAATGACAGAGAATAAAGAAGCTGAGCAAAAGAGGGACAAACAGCTACTGGACCATGAGGGGAGAATTCGAGAGATAAGTGACACCATAAGACGAAACAACATTAGAATAATTGGGATTCCAGAAGAAGAAGAAAGAGAGAGGGGAGCAGAAGGTATACTGGAGAGAATTATTGGGGACAATTTCCCCAATATGGCAAAGGGAACGAGCATCAAAATTCAGGAGGTTCAGAGAATGCCCCTCAAAATCAATAAGAATAGGCCCACACCCCGTCACTTAATAGTAAAATTTACAAGCCTTAGTGACAAAGAGCAAATCCTGAAAGCAGCCCGGGAAAAGAAGTCTGTAACATACAATGGTAAAAGTATTAGATTGGCAGCTGATTTATCCACAGAGACCTGGCAGGCCAGAAAGAGCTGGCATGACATTTTCAGAGCACTAAACGAGAAAAACATGCAGCCAAGAATACTATATCCAGCTAGGCTATCATTGAAAATAGAAGGAGAGATTAAAAGCTTCCAGGACAAACAAAAACTGAAAGAATTTGCAAACACCAAACCAGCTCTACAGGAAATACTGAAAGGGGTCCTCTAAGCAAAGAGAGAGCCTACAAGTGGTAGATCAAAAAGGAACAGAGACAATATACAGTAACAGTCACCTTACAGGCAATACAATGACACTAAAATCATATCTCTCAATCGTTACCCTGAATGTTAATGGGCTAAATGCCCCAATCAAAAGACACAGGGTATCAGAATGGATAAAAAAACAAAACCCATCTATATGTTGCCTCCAAGAAACTCATTTTAAACCCGAAGACAAATCCAGATTTAAAGTGAGGGGGTGGAAAAGAATTTACCATGCTAATGGACATCAGAAAAAAGCAGGAGTGGCAACCCTTATATCAGATCAATTAGATTTTAAGCCAAAGACTATAATAAGAGATGAGGAAGGACACTATATCATACTCAAAGTGTCTGTCCAACAAGAAGATCTAACAATTTTAAATATCTATGCCCCCAACGTGGGCGCAGCAAACTATATAAACCAATTAATAACAAAGTCAAAGAAACACATCAACAATAATACAATAATAGTAGGGGACTTTAACACTCCCCTCACTGAAATGGACAGATCATCCAAGCAAAAGATCAACAGGGAAATAAAGGCCTTAAATGATACACTGGATGAGATGGACATCACAGATATATTCAGAACATTTCATCCCAAAGCAACAGAATACACATTCTTCTCTAGTGCACATGGAACATTCTCCAGAATAGATCACATCCTCGGTCCTAATCAGGACTAAATCAGGACTCAACCAGTATCAAAAGATTGGGATCATTCCCTGCATATTTTCAGACCACAATGCTCTGAAGCTAGAACTCAACCACAAGAGGAAGTTTGGAAAGAACACAAATACATGGAAACTAAACAGCATCCTTCTAAAGAATGAATGGGTCAACCGGGATATTAAAGAAGACCAATATCCTTGAAAAAAATTATGGAAACAAATGATAATGAAAATGCAACGGTTCAAAATCTGTGGGACACAACAAAGGCAGTCCTGAGAGGAAAATATATAGCGGTACAAGCTTTTCTCAAGAAACAAGAAAGGTCTCAGGTACACAACCTAACCCTACACCTAATGGAGCTGGAGAAAGAACAAGAAAGAAACCCTAAGCCCAGCAGGAGAAGAGAAATCATAAAGATCAGAGCAGAAATCAATGAAATAGAAACCAAAAAAACAATAGAACAAATCAACCAAACTAGGAGCTGGTTCTTTGAAAGAATTAATAAAATTGATAAACCCTTGGCTAGACTTATCAAAAAGAAAAGAGAAAGGACCCAAATAAATAAAATCATGAATGAAAGAGGAGAGATCACAACTAACACCAAAGAAATAAAAACTATTATAAGAAAATACTATGAGCAACTCTACGCCAACAAATTTGACAATCTGGAAGAAATGGATGCATTCCTAGAAGCATATAAACTACCAAAATTGAACCAGGAAGAAATAGAAAGCCTGAACAGACCCATAACCAGTAAGGAGATTGAAACAGTCATTAAAAATCTCCAAACAAACAAAGGCCCAGGGCCAGATAGCTTCCCGGGGGAATTCTACCAAACATTTAAAGAAGAACTAATTCCTATTCTCCTGAAACTGTTCCAAAAAATAGAAATGGAAGGAAAACTCCCAAACTCATTTTATGAGGCCAGCATCACCTTGATCCCAAAACCAGACAAGGATCCCATCAAAAAAGAGAGCTATAGACCAATATCCTTGATGAACACAGATGCAAAAATTCTCACCAAAATCCTAGCCAATAGGATTCAACAGTACATTAAAAGGATTATTCACCACGACCAAGTGGGATTTATCCCAGGGCTGCAAGATTGGTTCAACATCTGCAAATCAGTCAATGTGATACAAGACATCAATAAAAGAAAGAACAAGAACCATATGATACTCTCAATAGATGCTGAAAAAGCATTTGACAAAGTACAGCATCCCTTCCTGATCAAAACCCTTCAAAGTGTAGGGATAGAGGGGACATACCTCAATATCATCGAAGCCATCTATGAAAAACCCACCGCAAATATCATTCTCAATGGAGAAAAACTGAAAGCTTTTCCACTAAGGTCAGAAACACGGCAGGGATGTCCATTATCACCACTGCTATTCAACATAGTACTAGAAGTCCTAGCCTCAGCAATCAGACAACAAAAGGAAATTAAAGGCATCCAAATCGGCAAAGAAGAAGTCAAATTATCACTCTTCGCAGATGATATGATACTCTATGTGGAAAACCCAAAAGACTCCACTCCAAAACTGCTAGAACTTATACAGGAATTCAGTAAAGTGTCAGGATATAAGATCAATGCACAGAAATCAGTTGCATTTCTCTACACCAACAACAAGACAGAAGAAAGAGAAATTAAGGAGTCAATCCCATTTACAATTGCACCCCAAACCATAAGATACCTAGGAATAAACCTAACCAAAGAGGCACAGAATCTATACTCAGAAAACTATAAAGTACTCATGAAAGAAATTGAGGAAGACACAAAGAAATGGAAAAATGTTCCATGCTCCTGGATTGGAAGAATAAATATTGTGAAAATGTCTATGCTACCTAAAGCAATCTACACATTTAATGCAATTCCTATCAAAGTACCATCCATCTTTTTCAAAGAAATGGAACAAATCATTTTAAAATTTATATGGAACCAGAAAAGACCTCGAATAGCCAAAGGGATATTGAAAAACAAAGCCAAAGTTGGTGGCATCACAATTCCGGACTTCAAGCTTTATTACAAAGCTGTCATCATCAAGACAGCATGGTACTGGCACAAAAACAGACACATAGACCAATGGAACAGAATAGAGAGCCCAGAAATAGACCCTCCACTCTATGGTCAACTAATCTTCGACAAAGCAGGAAAGAATGTCCAATGGAAAAAAGACAGCATCTTCAATAAATGGTGTTGGGAAAATTGGACAGCCACGTGCAGAAAAATGAAATTGGACCATTTCCTTACACCACACACAAAAATAGATTCAAAATGGATTAAGGACCTCAATGTGAGAAAGGAATCCATCAAAATCCTTGAGGAGAACACAGGCAGCAACCTCTTCGACCTCAGCCGCAGCAACATCTTCCTAGGAATATCGCCAAAGGCAAGGGAAGTAAGGGCAAAAATGAACTTTTGGGATTTCATCAATATCAAAAGCTTTTGCACAGCAATGGAAACAGTTAACAAAACCAAAAGACAACTGACAGAATGGGAGAAGATATTTGCAAACGACATATCAGATAAAGGACTAGTGTCCAAAATCTATAAAGAAATTAACAAACTCAACACCCAAAGAACAAATAATCCAATCAAGAAATGGGCAGAGGACATGAACAGACGTTTCTGCCAAGAAGACATCCAGATGGCCAACGGACACATGAAAAAGTGCTCCATATCACTCGGCATCAGGGAAATACAAATCAAAACCACAATGAGATATCACCTCACACCAGTCAGAATGGCTAAAATCAACAAGTCAGGAAATGACAGATGCTGGCGAGGATGCGGAGAAAGGGGAACCCTCCTACACTGTTGGTGGGAATGCAAGCTGGTGCAACCACTCTGGAAAACAGCATGGAGATTCCTCAAAATGTTGAAAATAGAACTGCCCTATGACCCAGCAATTGCACTACTGGGAATTTACCCTAAAGATACAAACGTAGTGATCCAAAGGGGCACGTGCACCCGAATGTTTATAGCAGCAATGTCCACAATAGCCAAACTATGGAAAGAACCTAGATGTCCATCAACAGATGAATGGATCAAGAAGAAGTGGTATATATACACAATGGAATACTATGCAGCCATCAAAAGAAACAAAATCTTGCCATTTGCGACAACATGGATGGAACTAGAGCGTATCATGCTTAGCGAAATAAGTCAAGCGGAGAAAGACAACTATCATATGATCTCCCTGATATGAGGAAATGGTGATGCAACATGGGGGCTTAAGTGGGTAGGAGAAGAATCCATGAAACAAGATGGGATGGGAGGGAGACAAACCATAAGTGACTCTTAATCTCACGAAACAAACTCTGGGTTGCTGGGGGGAGGGGGGTTGGAAGAAGAGGGGTAGGGTTATGGACATTGGGGAGGGTATGTGCTTTTGGGTAAATTGGAAGGGGAGATGAACCATGAGAGACTATGGACTCTGAAAAACAATCTGAGGGGTTTGAAGTGGTGGGGGGGGTGGGAGGTTGGGGTACCAGGTGATGGGTATTATAGTGGGCACAGCTTGCATGGAGCACTGGGTGTGGTGAAAAAATAATGAATACTGTTTTTCTGAAAATAAATAAATTGGAAAAAAAAGAAAAAAGAACCCAAATACATGGAGACTAAACAGCATCCTTCTAAAGAATGAATGGGTCAACCGGGAAATTAAAGAAGAACTGAAAAAATCATGGAAACAAATGATAATGAAAATATAACGGTTCAAAATCTGTTGGACACAACAAAAGCAGTCCTGAGAGGAAAATATATAGCGGTACAAGCTTTTCTCATCAAACAAGAAAGGTCTCAGGTACACAACCTAACCCTACACCTCAAGGAGCTGGCGAAAGAACAAGAAAGAAATCTAAGCCCAGCAGGAGAAGAGAAATCATAAAGATCAGAGCAGAAATCAATGAAATAGAAACCAAAGAAAAATAGAACAAATCAACAAAACTAGGAGCTGGTTCTTTGAAAGAATTAATAAAATTGATAAACCCCTGGCCAGACTTATCAAAAAGAAAAGAGAAAGGACCCAAATAAATAAAATCATAAATGAAAGAGGAGAGATCACAACTAACATCAAAGAAATACAAACTATTATAAGAACATACTATGAGCAACTCTACGCCAACAAATTTGACAATCTGGAAGAAATGGATGCATTCCTAGAAGCATATAAACTACCACAACTGAACCAGGAAGAACTAGAAAGCCTGAACAGACCCATAACCAGTAAGGAGATTGAAACAGTCATTAAAAATCTCCAAACAAACAAAAGCCCAGGGCCAGATGGCTTCCCGGGGGATTTCTACCAAACATTTAAAGAAGAACTAATTCCTATTCTCCTGAAACTGTTCCAAAAAATAGAAATGGAAGGAAAACTCCCAAACTCATTTTATGAGGCCAGCATCACCTTGATCCCAAAACCAGACAAGGATCCCATCAAAAAAGAGAGCTATAGACCAATATCCTTGATGAACACAGATGCGAAAATTCTCACCAAAATACTAGCCAATAGGATTCAACAGTACACTAAAAGGATTATTCACCACGACCAAATGGAATTTATTCCAGGGCTGCAAGATTGGTTCAACATCCGCAAATCAGTCAATGTGATACAACACGTCAATAAAAGAAAGAACAAGAACCATATGATACTCTCAATAAATGCTGAAAAAGCATTTGACAAAGTACAGCATCCCTTCCTGATCAAAACTCTTCAAAGTGTAGGGATAGAGGGCACATACCTCAATATCATCGAAGCCATCTATGAAAAACCCACCACAAATATCATTCTCATTGTAGAAAAACTGAAAGCTTTTCTGCTAAGGTCAGGAACATGGCAGGGATGTCCATTATCACCACTGTTATTCAACATAGTACTAGAAGTCCTAGCCTCAGCAATCAGACAACAAAAGGAAATTAAAGGCATCCAAATCGGCAAAGATGAAGTCAAATTATCACTCTTCGCAGATGATATGATACTCTATGTGGAAAACCCAATAGACTCCACTCCAAAACTGGTAGAACTTGTACAGGAATTCAGTAAAGTGTCAGGATATAAGATCAATGCACAGAAATCAGTTGCATTTCTCTACACTAACAACAAGACAGAAGAAAGAGAAATTAAGGAGTCAATCCCATTTACAATTGCACCCCAAACCACAAGATATCTAGGAATAAACCTAACCAAAAAGGCATAGAATCTATACTCAGAAAACTATAAAGTACTCATGAAAGAAATTGAGGAAGACACAAAGAAATGGAAAAATGTTCCATGCTCTTGGATTAGAAGAATAAATATTGTTAAAATGTCTATGCTACCTAAAGCAATCTACACATTTAATGCAATTCCTATCAAAGTACCATCCATCTTTTTCAAGGAAATGGAACAAATAATTCTAAAATTTATATGGAACCAAAAAAGACCTCGAATAGCCAAAGGGATATGGAAAGAGAAAGCCAAAGTTGGTGGCACACAATTCCGGACTTCAAGCTCTATTACAAAGCTGTCATCATCAAGACAGCATGGTACTGGCATAAAAACAGACACATCGATCAATGGAACAGAATAGAGAGCCCAGAAATAGACCCTCAACTCTATGGTCAACTAATCTTCAACAAAGCAGGAAAGAATGTCCAATGGAAAAAAGACAGCCTCTTTAATAAATGGTATTGGGCAAATTGGACAGCCACATGTAGAAAAATGAAATTGGACCATTTCCTTACACCACACACAAAAGTAGACTCAAAATGGATGAAGGACCCCAATGTGAGAAAGGAATCCATCTAAATCCTTGAGGAGAACACAGGCAGCAACCTCTTTGACCTCAGCCGCAGCAACATCTTCCTAGGAACATCGCCAAAAGCAAGGGAAGCAAGGGCAAAAATGAACTATTGGAATTTCATCAAGATCAAAAGCTTTTGCACAGCAAAGGAAACAGTTAACAAAATTAAAAGACAACTGACATAATGGGAGAAGATATTTGCAAACGACATATCAGATAAAGGACTAGTGTCCAAAATCTATAAAGAACTTAGCAAACTCAACACCCAAAGAACAAATAATCCAATCAAGAAATGGGCAGAGGACATGAACAGACATTTCTGCAAAGAAGACATCCAGATGGCCAACAGACATATGAAAAAGTGCTCCATATCACTCGGCATCAGAGGAATACAAATCAAAACCACAATGAGATATCACCTCACACCAGTCAGAATGGCTAAAATCAACAGGTCAGGATATGACAGATGCTGGCGAGGATGCGGAGAAAGGGGAACCCTCCTACACTGTTGGTGGGAATGCAAGCTGGTGCAACCACTCTGGAGAACAGCATGGAGGTTCCTCCAAATGTTGAAAATAGAACTGCCCTATGACCCAGCAATTGCACTACTGGGTATTTACCCTAATGATACAAAGGTAGTGATCCGAAGGGGCACGTGCAACCGAATGTTTATAGCAGCAATGTCCACAATAGCCAAACTATGGAAAGAACCTAGATGTCCATCAACAGATGAATGGATTAAGAAGAAGTGGTATATATACACAATGGAATACTATGCAGCCATCAAAAGAAATGAAATCTTGCCATTTGCAACAACATGGATGGAACTAGAGCGTGTCATGCTTAGTGAAATAAGTCAAGCAGAGAAAGACAAATATCATATGATCTCCCTGATATGAGGAAGTGGTGATGCAACATGGGGGCTTAAGTGAGTATGAGAAGAATAAATGAAACAAGATGGGTTGGGAGGGAGACAAACCATAAGTGACTCTTAATCTCACAAAACAAACTGAGGGTTGCTGGGGGGAGTGGGGTTGTGAGAAGGGGGGTGGGGTTATGGACATTGGGGAGGGTATGTGCTTTGGTGAGTGCTTTGAAGTGTGTAAACTTGGCGATTCACAGACCTATACCCCTGGGGATAAAAATATATGTTTATAAAAAATAAAAAAAATTTTAAAAAAATGAACCTAGATATCCATCATGTATATGGCTATCCATGATCTCCATAGGTATATGGATATATATATCTGGATATATCCATATGTATATATGGATATATACATATATCCATTCATATATATATATTTATATATATATATGATGGATATCTAGGTTCTTTACAGAGTTTAGCTATTGTGGACATTGCTATATATATAGCATATATATGCTATATATATGTTTATGTATATATAACATATATATACATGATGGAATACTATGCAGCCATCAAAAGAAATGAAATCTTGCCATTCACAACTACATGGATGGAAATAGAGGGTATTTTCCTGAGCAAAATAAGTCAACCAGAGAAAGACAAATATCATATGCTCTCTCGATATGTGGTATTTGAAAGGCAGAGTGGGCAGTTTGGGGGGTTGGGAAGGAAAAAAATGAAACAAGATGGGATTGGGAGAGAGAAAAACCATAAGAGACTCTTAATCTCACAAAAAAAAAAAAAAAAAACAAAACTGAGGACTGCTGGGAAAGGAGTGTTATGGAGAGGGTGGTTGAGGTAAGGACATTAGGAAGGGTATGTGATACGGTGAGTGCTGTGAAGTGAGTAAACCTGACAATTCACAGGCCTTTACCCCTGTGGCAAATAATATATTACATGTTAATAAAATAAATTAATAAAATAATAATATTAATAAAATAATAATAATTAAATAAATAATAAACTACATGTTAATAAAATAATTAATTAAAAATAAAATCTAAAAAGTTAAATATTATCCTTATTTTATGGAAAATAAAATTGAGACTTTCAGTTATTGATACCTTTTCACACAATTAATCCCAAGAAACTAAGAATGTTTTCTTTTAAAGACTGAGCTTCCAAATATGATGTTATACTCTGATCTCATTAATTTATCTTCCAATAAATATCGAACATCCATTTTGAGTTAGACACTGATCTTGAGATATATATTTTTACAAAGAATTATGTTAAATATAACATGCAATATTTTTTACTTGTTCATGAATATTTTTCACATAAAAATGATTTTAGTTGATGTTTTTTCATAAAGAAGTGATTTAGTATATTTGATACCAGTCTCTGTTCACAGTACACATATTTTCTGTTAGTTCACTTCATGTCATTAAGATTGAAAATTAACATAATTATTGAACATCTGTTTCATGTCTTGGACTTTGCTATGTTAGGTGTTAAAAACAAAGATCTCTGTCCTCATGGGATCTATTGTGAAGAGTTAAAACATGAAAAATGGATTTACCTTACAGTGCAAGATGTGCCACAACAGGAGAAAAACAACAATCAAATAGAAATAGCTACAACAGAAGTCTGAGCTCATTAGGGAAGTCTTCCTAGAAAACAGGAAGTATAAGGAGTTAGCTATATTTTCCCTTTAGAAAGGAAAAAATAAAAAGAGTAAGGAAAGTATGTGAGATATCTGAATGAGAGAAAGAAGACACACTCTGGGAAAGGATTGAAGTTGAGTGGGTCAGGATTGTGGAGCCAAGGGAGTATGGAGAAAGATACACAGGAAAAAAACACTGAGATACAGGCCCAACTCTTGTGCAAGCCAGGCTAAGAAGATAGGATCAGGAGTTCTGAAACTTTTTTTATCTACTTTAAAACCATGTTTCTTTGCTTTATCAAGTTTAAAAAATAACAAGTGATACCTTGTTCTGAATGGTATGCATTTAGTTAACTTATAGTCACTATTCCATAATGTCTTATATGTATACATATGTGTATATGTGCACATGTGTGTACACATATACAAACATGCATGCACTTTGTTTACATTGGTTTCACTGTTGGTTTCATTTGTAATTATAAATAATATTTTTAAATCTCTAATTTTAATGCTGAAAGCATTTGAATGTCTCTTTACAGGCTGTGGATATTAGTATTGTAAACTTGTCATACCCTAAATTTTTCTAGGCTCCACTTAGGATAATAGTATCAACATTAAGCTATTAAAATGATGATTTTTTTTTCTGTTTTGTCTATAAACTGATTAAGAATTGTACATAAAATATATACATTATCATGATTACATAGATAGTGTTTAATGATGTGCTATGACTAAAATTCCTTTTCCCTGTGTATACCAGACTCATGTGTAAAGAGTTTATTTGCCAAAAAAAAGTGTTTATTTGCCTTTCATAAAAGCCAACAGTTAATAATCATGTTACATGTTATTCTACTTCATATTTCAATCAAGTCTTTGTTGAAGAATTTTTTCCTGTAGTTTCTAATTCTCTTTTACTTTCCATTTTTGCAACAATTATCTTTACATAATAAATCTCTACTGAGATCTCCAAGATTTCCCTCTTGGAGTCCTCTAATCTCCAACTTCAATTTGGTCTGGTAAGTAGCTTCCACCTGGGAAATTCCTTCAGCTATCTCTTGGTTTGGAGCTGCTATTAAAATGAAGGACCAAGTTTAGCTTGATTTGAATGTATGGTTAGTAGGAATTTATATATACTAGTGTGGAGATTATTTAATTATGTGCAGTCATCAGTTTTGTTGAAATTAACCAGTGAAAACACAATACAAAATTCTGATAGTAACATACAGTAATATATGTGCAATATTAGTTATTTTATTAATCCAAGTATTAATTGAGATAATTGTTTCTTCATGATTCAATGACATTAGCTCATTACAGAAAAAAATGTTATTATGCAGACAAATAGAATTATTGATGTAGCCATTATACTCTGACATTCAAGTAATCAGTCCAGAAAACAATGCTAATCATATATATTCTAACGTTTAAATATACTTTATTTTCAAAACAAAGGAAATGAAATGGATTTTTGAAAAAACTGCTCATTTGATTTCCATTATAAATTGTGGCTGCTTCAAAATGTTGACTTTTTCTTTCAATTATGTTTTTACATTATATATTTAATTAGTAGTTTTTCTTCCCACTGACACAAGGAAATACACATTGGGTGTTTTTTACACATAGTTTGCAGGTCCATATATATATTCACACTAAAAATGAACTAAAAATAATTTACTTCCAGGCTATAGTATTTATGTTATCAAGGCTCTATCTGAATATAGACACCCACCAACACACTTCAACTAATCCCTTTAAGCTGATATTTACCTCATTTGAAATATATCATAAGTGGATTTATTATATATATAGTACTTTATTTACATTTCGTGTATAAGCTTGAATTAGTTAAACTACACATAGGCAAATTTAAAGAGCAACTGTTTCAGATAAAGAGTACTTCTGCAAAGGAGCAGTTCATCACAAAATCAAATATCTTTTCTGTATTCTTTTTAGGTAAAAAAAATCTTTTTTTTTATATTATTTGGATCTTACATATTAAATTTCAGGTTAAATTTTTTCTTCTATCTTACAGTGAGCAGTGGGGGAGGGACTTAAAATGGAAGACTAAAAATGTTTAAACAAACAAACAAAAAAAAACCACAACTCCTATATAAATTGCTGATGCAGCAACATTGCATGTACCTTTTATCCAACAATTTACAGACTAATGAACTCGTCATTATATAGACTATTAATGGTATGTGTCTTATACATTTTTAGAGGTCGTTTAAGCACATTGCGAAACTACAAATTGATTTTGCTAATAATTAATAATGGGAAGAAAGTGATCTGGAGATAGTCTTAAAGAGTAAGTGACTAACCTTCAAACTGTAATTAAAGTGTTTCTATTAGGATTACTATGAGCTGGCAGCAAGAGAAAAGCTATCTAATAACAAAAATACTGTAACTGAGCTGACAGGTTCTTGACAAGCAGTTTCTGGATAGTTCTAATTTCGTGTATATAAAACCCGTGCTTTTTTTGCCCAGGCTAATCATATGTAAAATCATAAGCAAGTATGATGAGGCAATTAATTCTATCTCTTTGTTGACAATTTTGAAGCAAGATATAAAGACCAAATTATTCCAAGCCTGCTTTTCACTTTGCATTTAGAAAATAACTAGGTTACTGAAGTGAACTTTCTCAGAATCAAACATAGCAAAGAATTGGGAATTTATTTAGTCTAGAAGAGGCACAATTATTCCACAAGATTTCATTATACTACTGACATTTATGTTTTTATAAGTGAAAAGGCAATTTGGTTTTAATTATGTCACTTTTATCAAAACTTCAAGCAGTTAATTACAAAAAATGATGCACTTTAAAGGTTGAAGAACATACTATTTTAAATAAATTGGTATGTATTAATTATTATCTATATAATAGAACATACCAATCAAGATAATTGCTTTAAAACTTCTAGTACTCTGGCTACAGACAGCTTTGTTTTTGCATATGTATGAGAGAGACAACACTTTCCATAATGTATATAATGTATAAGACTAATAGTCTTTCATTTATGTTTGCAATTGACTATTCCTTAAATTCATGTTTAAATTAGTTTTACTATAAAGGACTATCACATAAATTCAAATGACTTACCACAAAGTTCTTCTAAGTCTCAAAGTATATTTCATAGAAGATTTGCTTTAAATTCACATGAAAAATTAATTGATGTATCTTTCATTTATTTATTCAATAAGTTAAAACTAAGCATGTGTTCTGTATCAGGTTCTGGTCTAGATGGTTTGTATACTTCAGTGAACCAAGGAATAAACAATCACCTCTATAATGTGCAAATTCTAAAGAAAATAGATAAGAAATATATTGTATAGCATGACAGGACACAATACCACTATGGGAAAAAAAGAGAAAGTAGAGTGGGAAAAAGGGTTTGAGGTGTATAAAACAGGCAGATTATATTATTAAATGGGGTAATCAGGTGAGATGATGCTAGGAAAAGAAATACTGTAAGGGAGCTGACCATGGCCAAGAGAAACTTTCAGGTAGAACCAAGCTCTGAGATGGGATAACAAGACTGACATATTCAAAGACTCTAGAAAGTCAAGGTGTCTAAAGCCAAATGAGCTTAAGAAGGGGTAGTCAGAGATGACAGTGGAGGAGTAACTGTGGTCCAGATCCAAAAGACCCTGTTGTAAATCATTTTAAGGATATTCACTATCATTTAGCAGAACCATAAAACCTTTTTAAAAATAGGAGTGCCATGACTTTATTAATATCTCAGAGGAATCATTAACTATATTTCAGAAAGATTAACATGGGGCTAGATGGGAGCTAAGAGATCAATTAAGACAAAATTATAATATTAGATCAGAGTACTAGTAGGGAAGATATACCAAAGTATAAATTCTGAATAAATCTTGGAGACAGAGCCAGCAAGATATCCTGTTGTATTGACTGGTTGTAATGGAAAGAATAGTCAGGAATGGGTCCATGGATTTTAACTTGAGAAGACCAGAAGGATGAATTCCATTTCTACAGACTGAGGTAAAGTCTGTAAGTAAAGCAGTTTGAAATGAATTCATCTGGAAACCTAATTTGGAAATGCTAAATTTGAAAACACTAGTTTACATTAAAGTGATGATTTAACTGGGTTTCATAAAGATGTGTGGGCCAGAGACAAATATTTACAAAATATTGGCAGATATATAGCATTTAACCATAATAATATGAAATTAAATTATCAAAGAACTTACTATGACTAGAGAAGTAAGTCAAAAACTAAAATCCTGGCACAACTTCTTGACAAGAGGTTGAAAAGTCAAAAGATGAGACTGTGAAAGGGCATTAATGTGGTTGGAAGAAATCTATGAATGTGTAGGGAGGTCCTGAAAGTCAAAGGGAGAGACAGTATTAAGAAAAGTAAGTGGTAACTGTGTCTAATGTTATCAGTAATTCAGGTAAAAAGAAAACTGAAAATTGACTGTCAATTTAGCAAAGTGAAGGTCACTGTTGATCTTCACCAAACGATTACAAAAATGGTTTTGTAAAACGATTGGGGTAAAAGCCAGATTGGAATAAAATTCTACAAATTTTTTTCTGTCCCATATTTTACAACTATAGTTTTTATACCTTATTGAATTAATTCCTTCCATTTTCCACAGAACATAGTTCAATTTAACAAAATGGAAGAATTCACTGACCTTATGGATACCTTATGAGCAATGATAATTCTATGTTAATTTTTTAAATATATGTTTATATATTTAACTTACAACTTTAGTTCATAAATATCTCCACTCTTACAAATGGATATGGCTATTATAAGGTCTATCAAGGAGGATGGTGCCTTCTAAGAGTGTACCAATGCTAACCCAAGTTCAGAACAGTGCTCTTTTTTTTTCTTTTCAAATATTCCCAGAAGCCTTGGAATGAACAGAATTCACCAGACTGCACTCTTAACTAAATGAAAAGTCTCTCCTATAGTCTAAAATGAAATTCTTGTAAAGTCTATAGTGTATAAGAGCCTGTGTAAAATTTGAACCCTATCAAACAAATAAACTAGTAACTTGCTTCAGAAAAGATGAAAGACTGATATTGTGTTTTAAATATATTTAACAAAAAATAACAGCAAGTTTTTCTCCAATTAATTAGACAAGCTTAAAATGAAGGGAAATAGCCAGGGACCACAAAGAGAGAGGTAAAAGATAGAGTGTGTTAAGGGAGTTAAAGCTTGCAAGACATAGAGAAACTAGAATAAAGGGCCTAAAAGCTTGAACTTTGTGTTCCTGTGCTTATATAGGAACAGAGGATATAAGCTTACATAAAAACGAGGAGCTAGAACTCAGCTCCCCACCATTATAATAAAGACCTTAAAATATTCTTTCATATAAGCTAGAAAACAATACACAATAATCTGGAAAAAGCAGCTGGAAATCTTGCTGTCTATGTAGTATTTGAAGATGGGAAAATTTCCACTACAATAAAAAATACTCATATTCAAAAACTAAATATATTTTTCAGACATTCCAATATCATAATTAGAAATTACAAATCTTTTTAAAAAATGTCTATTGTGTTATGTTAGTCACCATACAATACATTATTAATTTTTGATGTAGTGTTCCAAGATTCACTGTTTACATTGTTTACATATAACACACAGGGCTGCATACAATATATACCCACCCCACGCCCTTACCCTCTAAAACCCTCAGTTTGTTTCTTAGAGTCCACAGTCTTTGATGGTTCACCTGCCCCTCTTCACTTTTCCTTTCCTTCTAATGTCCTCCGTGTTATTCCTTATATTCCATAAGTAAGTGAAACCACATGAAAATCGACTCTCTCTGCTAGACATATTTCACTCAGCATAATCTCCTCTAGTCCCATCTATATTGATGCAAAAGTTAGTTATTCATCCTTTCTGATGGTTGAGTATTATTCTATTGTGTATATGGACCACATCTCTTTATCCATTTGTTTGTTGAAAGGCATCACAGTTCTTTCCACAATTTGGTTATTATGGACATTGTTGCTATGAACATTGGGGTATATATGGCCTTTCTTTTCACTACATCTGTATTTTGGGGTAAATATTTGGTAGTTCAATTGCCAGGTCAAAAGGTAGCTCTACTTTAACATTTTGGGGGAATCTCCACAGTTTTCCAAAGTGGCTGCACCAACTTGCATTCCCACCAACAGTGTAAGATGGTTAGTCTTTCTCCACATCCTCTCCAACATTTTTTATTTCCTGCCTTGTTAACTTTTGGCCATTCTAACTTGTGTAAGGTGGTATCTCAGTGTGGTTTTGATTTGAATTTTCCTGATGGCTAATGATGATGAACATTTTATCATATGTCTGGTAGCCATTTGTATGTCTTCCTTGGAGCAGTGTCTTTTCATGTCTTCTGCCCAATTTTTGACTTGATTATTCACTTTTTGGTGTTGAGTTTAAGAAGTTCTTAGTCAAACAAGTCAGTCAGAGAAAGACAAATGCCATATGATTTTACTCATACATGGAATATAAGTAAAAATCAAATGAACAAAAGAAAAAAGAGAGACAAAACAATATATTTAAGACAGACTCTTAAATATATAGAACAAATTGAAAGTTACTGTAAAGAAGGTGGGAAGGGGATGAGTGATAAAGGTGAAAGGGATTAAGAGTATGTTTATTGTGATGAACACTAAGTAATGTATAGAATTGTTGTATCGCTATATTGTATACCTGGAACTAACACTGTAAGTTAATTAAACTGGAATTAAAAAAAATAAAAATAAAAAAGTGAAAAAAATAATTATCTGAATGAGAAAACCCTCAACAATGCCTATCTGATTCTAGAAGGAAGAAATCATAATTAAAAGTGTTCTGCAATCAATATTTTAGTTGCTTCTCAATTTGGGGCAATAACTTTAATAGTTTAGTACCTAGTGAGTTTCTATTTCCCATTACTTACATGAGGTAAGATGCTTTAGTTGGATAAAAGGTTAGGAGGTAAATGGTTTGCAAGCATTTAACTGTAGTTTTCCACATTAGAATTATCAGGAATGAGGGAGGAGGAAAATGAAGTAGAGAAGGAAAATAAAGAAGAAAGAGGGCAGAGGAAGAGATGTAGAAGAACAGGAAGAGGAGAAATATTATATCTCATGAGCTGTCATTATGTTTCCAGTCTCTGGCTACATGAGTCATATGATGGGGAAAGCTTGCGGTAGAGAATCTACCTGAGAGGCCCAAGAATTCTTCAAGAACCTCAGATGGACTTATATTAAGCTTTGATTTATAACAGGAAACATCTATGATTTTACTTCAGGATTAATTGATGTGAAACCACAGACACTTTGAAATTCCAGCCTAAAATGGTTTTATTATTGCATCATTTAAGATTATTAAACTCTCTTATAAAAGGAAAAACAAATTAGGAGGTTAGATAAAACTAAGTATACATAATAAGTAGTTTCTGAGAATTGTTAGACACAGATAAAGTAGGTTCAGCCTAAGTGGGACAACATATATAGGAGGGGAGAAAAGTACCAAGTACTAACTATTCATCAACATTTGCTGATACTTATTCTGGTTGCATATATCTCCAACCTGAGATATGTATGCTGATAAAACCCAGGGCTGTTCAGCAGGTTCTCAGTGAATTACAGCTACTGGCCAGGAATCAGCGGACCTGGGCCTCTCTACTGTTTAAAGTAAGTGCTGGCTTCCAGGCTTTTACTGAACCTCTCATTTGCCCAATAATCAGGTTGTTGAAACCACACCATGGCAAACAAAGGAAAGGACTAGTGTCCAGGATCCAGGTCCTGCAGTCTTTACATTCTGCTTGCTCCATTTTGTAAGCTTTTTAACATACTCTTTCTCTTTCTTCTTGAATTGGCTATATGATTTAACAGAACATATGACTTGAGCATCTTAATTTAGTTTGATAACATTTCTGTTCCATGGCCTCATGTATAATTTGCTTATAGTACACTAAGACTTCAAGAATATATCCCACCACATGATATATAACTGAGCTCATCTGGTGATGTTTCTGGATTAGTGAAAAAAAAAAAAAATGGTTTCTCACATTCACATTAGGCTTTTTTAGAAAAATAAATAAATAAATAAATAAAATAACCACAACCCAGTGAACTACTCCTGGCCAATGATAGTAGTCATTTCTTCTATTTTGTTTGAGTCAGTTATCACCACAATGTTTAAATTATATCCTTAGTTCCATTGGTGTCAAAATGTGTACTATCTTCAAGAATTTGCCACACAAAAGTCTCATCAAAACTCCATGACCTTACAGAACTTTCTTTTACAATGTTTTCCCAGATGCTCTAATAATGTGAATGGGCAGTAGCATCATGTGTGGCATGGTAAGTAATGGAACTTCTAGTGGTGTATGCAAAATACTTACATCCTCAAACAGAAAAATAGAAATTGGTATTTCCTTCTTCACCTTCCCTCTCCATGATCCCAGTGTATGGACTCACCATTCTCAAGCTCTGGGAAAACTTAACTGACTCTTGACTAGGGTTTTTATGAAGTGACAAATAACTTGGTATTGCTGATATCATACCTAGGCACTCCAAATCATTTTGTTATGTTTTGGGAACTATGCAAAGCTAGTGTCTCTAGAATAGATAGTTAATATCAATTGGGTTGATGAAGTGCAAATTATGCCATTTAAAATTCAATGCCATAGTTACAAGGCTAAATTGAATGTAAATTTAGATGAAAAAAGAAAACAAATTGCAATCCAAGCAAAACAAAACAATCTAGCCCTTATTAAATAAATTAAAATATAAGATTTACTGGATATATATGTTCCTCCCTCTAATGGGTGATAAAATAGCACTTTTCTTTTTTAAGAACTGATGATTGGTTTGGTCATCCAATTAAACTAGCAATAGCTATTTATTGAATGCCTACTATATGTACCATATAATAGTTTAAAGTAGTTCAATTGTCTAAAGTACCAAAACCCTTCTCAATTTTATGGGAATAGCTAGTACAATTTCTAAACACATTTTTTAGCTCTACTTTTCTGAAGTCTTATGTATACCTAAGAATTCTTGAGAAAATTATAAAAATACCATTCACAGATTAACCTCTCCTTTATTACATGTATGAATGACCATAATGGAAACAGGAAAACCCCTAAATACATAGATACAACACACTGATTACTTCTAGTCATAATTATGGTTCTTTGGGATACTACAAAAAAATCCATATAGTCTAAGCATTTAGCCGATTCATCACCTGACTTGACTTCAGCTCAGGTCATGATCTCAGGGTTATAAGATTGAGCCTCACATGCTGCTGTGCACTGAGTATGGAGCCTGCTTAAGATTCTCTCTTTCCCTCTCCCTTTACCCCTTCCCCACTCCAGCTCCACACACACACTCTCTTTCTCTAAAAAACAAACAAACAAACAGAAGTTTTTTATCAACTTATGTATGATGTAATTGTTGTCAATGAATCAAAGTAAACTCTGAAACTCATCCTAAAAATGTATTATTAAAAGCCAAACTATGGAAAGAACCAAAATGCCCTTCAACGGATGAATGGATAAGGAAGATGTGGTCCATATACACTATGGAGTATTATGCCTCCATCAGAAAGGATGAATACCCAACTTTTGTAGCAACATGGATGGGACTGGAAGAGATTATGCTGAGTGAAATAAGTCAAGCAGAGAGAGTCAATTATCATATGGTTTCACTTATTTGTGGAGCATAACAAATAGCATGGAGGAAAATGGGCTTAGAGAGGAGAAGGGAATTTGGGTAAATTGGAAGGGGAGGTGAACCATGAGAGACTATGGACTCTGAAAAACAATCTGAGGGGTTTGAAGTGGCAGGGGGGTGGGAGGTTGGGATAACAGGTGGTGGGTATTATAGAGGGCACGGCTTGCATGGAGCACTGGGTGTGGTGAAAAAATAATGAATACTGTTTTTCTGAAAATAAATAAATTGGAAAAAAAAGAAGTTAATCTCTTTGCAAAAGAGTTGAACTATGAATCTGGGACTCATAGATTTATAAATAGTCACTTTGATTACTTTATTCACCATAGAAAAGGTCATTTCACACAAGCCAAGGTAAACCACTCTGAAACTCATTCTAAAAATGTATTATTAAAAGTTAATCTCTTTGCAAAATAGTTGAACTATCAATCTGGGAAGTGAATCTTCAAGAAGTGAACATTATCTCCAACTAAGTCTAACAGTGAAGCACCCACCTAGCCCTCTCTTGACCTCCCAAACTGCTGAGTGCAGTGTATTTTCACGGCCTAATTTTTCACATTTTTTTTAGTGCTGAAAATATTTCACTATCTAGATATACAATTTATTAATACATTCACTGGCTGAAGAGCATCTTGGTTGCTCCTAAATTTTGGCAATGATCGAAAAATCTACTATAAATATCTCTTTTAGGTGTTTTGTGGACAGTCTTTAACTTTTTCAAGCAATCATCAAGAAATGTGTTTGCTGGATCTTATGTTAAGATCTTATCTTTTTAATTCTAAAAGAAATTTCCAAACTATCTTCCAAAGTGGCTTTACCATTCTGCATTCCCATTAGCAATGAATGAAAGTTCCCATTGCTCCAAATCCTTTTCAGCATTTAGTGGTGTCAGTTTTTCAGACATTTGCCATTCTAGTAAGTATACAATGGTATATTTCATTATTTTTTTAATTTGAAATTCCATACACACACACACACACACACACACACACATATATATATACATACATATAGTGATAGAGAGAGATTGAAAGAGAGGACATAAACTTTATACCCTTCAAAAAAATTAACTCAAAATGCATCATCTACTTAAATGTAAAAACAGAATTATACAAATCCTTGAAGAAAGCAGTGGGAAAAAAACAACAGATGACCTTGTGTATGGCAATGAACTTCTATACATAATACCAAAGTTATGATCCATAAAATAATGACTATAAGGATTTCATTAAAATTAAAGAATTCTTCCCTGTAAAACCACTATCAATATAATAAAAAAGACAAATTACAAACTGGAAGAAAGTAATTGTAAAAAGCATATTTTATATTAAAAAAATCTCATCCAAAATATACAGGAAGACCTTAAAATTCAACAATAAGAAAACAAACAACTCAATTTAAAAATGGGCGAAAGACTAGACAAAGACATCACCAAAGAAAATACATAGATAACAAATCAGCATAAAAAAAGAAACATTATATCTGGATATTCAGTTGTTTTAGTGCATTCGTTGAAAAGACTATCTTTGTTCTGTTGTACTGCCTTTGCTTCTTTGTCAAAAATCAGTTGGCTATATTTATATGGCTCTATTTCTGAGCTCTCCATTCTATTTCACTGATCTATTAGGAAGCATTCAATTGTGCCCTTAAAGAGGTCTACTAGCATACTACTTATCTCTGCTCCATAGTCTTATTTATATCATAGTGGATGTCCTTTCAATATGTGTTCAAAGCAACACTGCAGTCCTACCGCCTTCCTTCTCTCTAACAGAGTATCTGCTATAGTACCCTAAAGGACTGACCATTTTTCCAACTGGGCTTGTGTCCCTAGTCTGGGGTATCTGGAGACTTCTTGTTTCCACTCTCCATTCAGTTGCCAAATGATGAAAGAATAATGTTATTTATTTTGCTGCTCTTTCATTGTCCTTTTGAAGCTCAAAAATAAAAATTAAGGATTTAAGTCCACAAATGAGATCATTGTGCCAATAAATAAATAAATAACCTGGTATTTCCATTTGAAATAGATGGGTTTCAAATTTTTTTTAAAGATTTTATTTATTTATTTGACAGAGAGAGATCACAAGTAGACGGAGAGGCAGGCAGAGAGAGAGAGAGAGGGAAGCAGGCTCCCCGCTGAGCAGAGAGCCCGATGCGGGACTCGATCCCAGGACCCTGAGATCATGACCCGAGCCGAAGGCAGCGGCTTAGCCCACTGAGCCACCCAGGTTTCAAATTTTTGTAGTTCTCTGAATTTTCATTGGTTCTCCAGAGTGGTAGGACTGTGTATCTTCACGGGGACTCCCAGACTCCACAGGGCTCATGTTGTGCTACAGGGAGGAAGAGTATTTATCTTCTTGTATTTGCACATTATCTCCAACTAGTCTAACAGTCAAGCACCCACCTTGCCCTCTCTTGACCTTAAATAATAGACTAGAACTATATGATACTCTCAACAGATGCTGAAAAAGCACTTGACAAAGTACAGTATCCTTTCTTGACCAAAATTCTTTACAGTGTAGGTTTAGAGGGTACATAACTCAATATCATAAAACCATCTATGAAAAGCACACAATGAATATCACCTTCAATGGGGAAAAACAGAAAGTTTTTCTTCTAAGGTAAGGAGCATGGTAGGGCTATCTACTATAACCACTGTTATTCAACATAGTAATAGAAGTCCTAGCCTCAACAATCAGACAACAAAAATAAATAAAAGGTATCTAAATTGGCAAAGAAGAAGTCAAACTCTCACTCTTTGCTGATAATGATACTTTATATGGAAAACCTAAAACACCCCACTCCCCAACTGCTAGAACTCATACAGGAATTCTGTGAAGTGTCAGGATAATCAATGCACAAAAATCAAGGCACAAAATCAATGCACAAAAGTCAGCTGCATTTCTATACACCAACAAGACAGAAGAAAGAAAAATTAAGGAGTCGATCCCATTTACAATTGCACCCAAAACCATAAGATATCTAGGAATAAACCTAACCAAAGATGCAAAGAACTATAGAGTACTCATGAAAGAAAATAAAGAAGACACAAAGAAATGGAAAAACACTCCCTACTCATGGATTGGAAGAACAGGTATTGTGGTTTTGACTTGAATCTCCCTGATGGTTAATGATGATGATCATTTTTTCATGTGTCTGTTAGCCAATTGCATGTCTTCTTTGGAGAAGTTCATGTCTTCTGACCATTTGTTGACATGATTATCTGTTTTGTGTATGTTGAGTTTGAGGAGTTCTTTATAGATATTGGATATCAGCCCTTTGTCTGTAGTGTCTTTTGTGAATATCTTCTCCCAATCAGTGGAGTGCCTCTTTCTTTTGTTGACTCTTTCCTTTGCTGTGCAGAAGCTTTTGATCTTGGTGAAGTCCCAGAAGTTCATTTTTTCCTTTTGTTTCCTTTGCACTTGTAACCAATAATCCTAACGTTTATGTGCAACCAGAAAAGACCCTGAATAGCCAAGGAATGTTGAAAAAGAAAACCAAAGCTGGAGGCGTCACAATTCCAGACCTCAAGCTCTGTTGCAAAGCTGTAATTATCAAGACAATATGGTACTGGCACAAAATCAGACACATAGATCAATGGAACAGAATAGAGAGCCCAGAAGTGGACCCTCAACTCTATGGTCAACTAATCTTTGACAAAGTGGGAAAGAATGTCCAGTGGAAAAAAGTCAGGCTTTTCAACAAATGGTGATGGGAAAATTGGACAGTCACATGTAGAAGAATGAAGCTGGACCATTTCTTTACACCACACACTAAAATAGACTCAAAATGGGTGAAAGACCTCAATGTGAGACAGGAATCCAACAAATTCCTTGAGAAAAACACAGGCAGCAACCTCTTCAACCTCAGCTGCAGCAATTTCTTTCTAGAAACATTGCCAAAGGCAAGGGAAGCAAGGGCAAAAATGAACTGTTGGGACTTCATCAAGATCAAGAGCTTTTGCATAGCAAAGGGAACAGTCAATGAAAGCAAAAAATGACTGACAGAATGAAAGAAGATATTCGCTAATGACATGTCAGATAAAGGTCTAGTATCCAAAATCTATAAAGAACTAATCAAACTCAACACCCAAAGAACAAATAATCCAACCAAGAAATGGCCAGAAGTCAGGAACGGAGATTTCTGCAGATGCTAACAAACACATGAAAAAGTGCTCAACATTACTCGCCATCAGAGAAATACAAATAAAACCCAGAGTGAAATATCACCTCACACCAGTCAGAATGGCTAAAATTAACATGTTGGCGAGGATGCAGAGAAAGGGGAGCCCTCCTACACTGTTGGTGGAAATGCAAGCTGATGCAGCCACTTAGAAAACAGTATGAAGGTTCCTCAAGTATTGAAAATAGAACTAACCTATGACCCAGCAATGGCACTATTGGGTATTTATCCTAAAGATAAAAATGTAGTGATCCAAAGGGGCACATGCACCTGAATATTTATAGTAGCAATGTCCACAATAGTCAAACAATGGATGACTATCCACCTGGATGAGTATCCAGATGAATGGATAAAGAAGATGTGATATACACACACACACACACACACACACACACACACACACACATACACATATATATACGAATACTATGTACCCATTAATTTTTTTTTTTTTTGCTATTTGCAAAACGTGGGTGGAACTAGAAGGTATTATGCTAAGCAAAGTATGTCAATCAGAGAAAGACAATTATCATATGTTCTCTCTATTACGAGGAATTTGAGAGGCAGAGCAGGGGGTCATGGGAGGCAAGGAGGGAGAAAATGAAACAAGATGGGTCTGGAGAGGGAGACAAACCATAAGAGACTCTTAATCTCAGGAAACAAACTGATGGTTGCTGAGGAGTGGGGTGGGAGGGAGCAGGGATAGGGTGGCTGGGTTATGGACATTGGGGAAGGTATGTGTTATGGTGAGTGCTATGAATTCAGTAAGGCTGATGATTCACAGACCTGTACACCTGAAGCAAATAATACATTATACATTAATTTAAAAAAATAGACTAGAAAATGTTTTCCCTGAGATAAGAACTTTAGATTTCTCAAAACTAGTTTTGGGTTTTTTTTTTTTGTTTTTTTTTTTGTCATTTCCCAAGATCATTGTGAACTAGGTCTCTGATTCCCTTTGAGTTAAGAAGGTTCTTTAAGCTCTGTTATATAATAAATATACTCCTTGTATGATGATGATACATGAGATAATCATTTGATACATTTCAGCGCTATGTTAATAAATTAAAAAAAAACTCATTTCAGAAATTTATAGCAATGACATTACAGTATGAAATACATAAAATAAGTCTCACATCAGCAAGATTTTTCTTCAAAAACATAAAAATGTAGAAATAAAACATTACTCCCCCAGATTTAATTACATATGAGATATGTAGAATTGATGCAGCAGATCCATTTTATTTAAAATAAATGTGCTAAATGTTATTTAAAATGTGTTGGCTTAAGAATACTTTATCCAGCAAGACTGACATTCAAAATGGATGGAGAGATAAAGAGTTTCCAAGACCGGTAAGGCTTAAAAGACTATACAACCACCAAGCCGACACTTCAGGAAATATTTAGGGGGGTTCTATAGAAGAGGAAAAATCCCAAGAATAGCATTGAATAGATATATAGAGACAGTCTACAGAAAGAAAGACTTCAAAGGTAACTCGATGTCAGTAAAAACGTATCTATCAATAATCACTCTCAATGTGAATGGCCTAAATGCACCCATAAAATGGCACAGGGTTGCAGATTGGATAAAACGACAGGACCCATCCATATGCTGTCTACAAGAGACCCATTTTGAACCTAAAGATACACGCAGACTGAAAGTGAAGGGGTAAAGAAGCATCTTTCATGCCAATGGGACTCAAAAGAAAGCTGGGGTAGCGATTCTCATATCAGATAAATTAGACTTCAAACTAAAGACTGTAGTCAGAGATACAGAAGGACACTACATAATCCTTAAAGGGACTATCCACCAAGATGATCTAACAATTGTAAATATCTATGCTCCCAATATAGGAGCAGCCAATTACTTAAGAAAACTGTTAATCAAGATAAAGAGTCATATTGATATGAATACACTAATCATAGGAGATCTTAACACGCCTCTTTCAGAATTAGATCATCGAAGCAGAAAATCAATAAAGAAACAAGAGCATTGAATGACACATTGGACCAGATGGACCTCATAGATATATACAGAATATTCCACCCTAAAACAATAGAATACTCATTCTTCTCAAGTGCACACGGAACCTTCTCCAGAATAGACGACATTCTGGGTCACAAATCAGGACTCAACCGAAACCAAAAGACAGAGATGATTCCCTGCATATTCTCAGATCACAGTGCTTTGAAACTGAAGCTCAATCACAAGGAAAAGTTCAGAAGGAACTCAAACACCGGGAAGCTAAAGACCACCTTGCTTAAGAATGCTTGGATGAACCAGGAGATCAAAGAAGAACTGAAACAATTCATGGAAACCAATGAGAATGAAGACATTTCGGTCCAAAACCTATGGGATACAGCAGAGGTGGTCCTAAGGGGAAAATATATAGCCATCCAAGCCTTGCTCAAAAAAATTGAAAAATCCAGAACACACTAGCTGTCTCTACACCTTAAAGAACTGGAGGATCAACAACAAATCAAACCAACTCCACACATAAGAAGGGAAATCATCAAGATTAGAGCTGAGATCAATGAGGGAGAAACCAGAGATACAGTAGAACGTATCAATGAAACTAGAAGCTGGTTTTTTGAAAGAATCAATAATATCGATAATCCACTGGCTACACTAATCCAAAAGAAAAGAGAGAAAGCCCAAATTCATAGAATTATGAATGAAAAGGGAGAGATCACAACTAACACCAAGGAAGTAGAAACAATCATCAGAAGTTATTAAGAACAGTTATATGCCAATAAGCTTAGCAACCTAGATGAAATGGATACATTCCTGGAAAAATATAAACTACCAAAATTGAACCAGGAAGAAATCGACAACCTGAATAGACCGATAACAAGATTGAAGCAGTTCAATCTGGGGAATTCTACCAAACCTTCAAAGAAGAAATAACACCTATTCTCCTGAAGCTGTTTCAAAAAATTGAAGCAGAAGGAAAACTTCCAGACTCTTTCTATGAAGCCAGCATTACCCTGATCCCCAAACCAGGCAAGGACCCTACCAAAAAGGAGAATTTCAGACCAATATCACTGATGAATATGGATGCTAAGATTCTCCACAAGATCCTAGCCAACAGTATCCAACAGCACATTAAAAAGATTATCCACCATGATCAGGTGGGATTCATCCCTGGGCTACAAGGATGGTTCAACATTGGCAAATCAATCAATGTGATACAACAAATTATTATGAGAAGAGAGAAGAACCACATGGTCCTCTCAATTGATGCAGAAAAAGCATTTCACAAAATCCAGCATCCGTTCCTGATTAAAATGCTTCAAAATATAGGGATAGAGGGAACATTGCTGAATCTCATCAAATCTATGTATGAAAGACCCACAGCAAATATCATCCTCAATGGGAAAAAGCTTACAGCCTTCCCATTGAGATCAGGAACAAGACAAGGATGCCCACTTTCACCACTCTTGTTCAACATAGTATTAGAAGTCCTAGCAACAGCAATCAGACAACAGAGAGAAATGAAAGGTATCCAAATTGGTAATGAAGAAGTCAAACTCTCTCTCTTTGCAGATGACATGATTCTTTATATGGAAAACCCAAAAGACTCCACCCCCAAACTACTAGAACTCATACAGCAATTCAGCAACATGGCAGGATACAAAGTCAATGTGCAGAAATCAGTGGCTTTCTTATACACTAACAATGAAAATACAGAAAGGGAAGTTAGAGAATCGATTCCATTTACTGTAGCACCAAGAACCATAAGATACCTGGGAATAAACCTAACTAAAGAGGTAAAAGATTTGTACTCGAGGAACTACAGAACACTCATGAGAGAAATTGAAGGAGACACAAATAGATGGAAGACCATTCCATGCTCTTGGATCGGAAGAATAAACATTGTTAAAATGTCTATACTGCCTAGAGCAATCTATACTTTTAATGCCATTCCGATCAAAATTCCACCGGCATTCTTCAAAGAGCTGGAGCAAATAATCCTAAAATTTGTATGGAATCAGAAGAGACCCCGAATCGCTAAGGAAATGTTGAAAAACAAAAATAAAGCTGGCGGCATCACCTTACCTGATTTCAAGCTTTATTACAAAGCCGTGATCACCAAGACAGCATGGTACTGGCATAAAAACAGACACATAGACCAGTGGAACAGAGTAGAGAGCCCAGATATGGACCCTCAACTCTATGGTCAATTAATCTTTGACCAAACGGGAAAAAATATACAGTGGAAAAAAGACAGTCTCTTCAATAAATGGTGCTGGGAAAACTGGACAGCTATATGTAGAAGAATGAAACTCGACCATTCTCTTACACCGTACACAAAGATCAACTCAAAATGGATAAAAGACCTCAACGTGAGACAGGAATCTATCAGAATCTTAGAGGAGAACATAGGCAATAATCTGTTTGATATCAGCCACAGCAATTTCTTTCAAGATACGTCTCCAAAGGCAAAGGAAACAAAAGCGAAAATAAACTTCTGGGACTTTATCAAAATCAAAAGCTTCTGCACAGCAAAGGAAACAGTCAATAAAACAAAGAGGCAACCCACGGAATGGGAGAAGATATTTGCAAATGACAGTACAGACAAAAGGTTGATATCCAGGATCTATAATGAACTCTCAAACTCAACCCACACGAAACAGGCAAACACATCAAAAAATGGGCAGAAGATATGAACCGACACTTCTTCAATCAAGACATACAAATGGCTATCAGACACATGAAAAAATGCTCATCATCATTAGCCCTCAGGGAGATTCAAATTAAAACCACATTGAGATATCACCTTACACCAGTTAGAATGGCCAAAATTAACAAAACAGGAAACAACATGTGTTGGAGAGGATGTGGAGAAAGGGGAACCCTCTTACACTGTTGGTGGGAATGCAAGTTGGTGCAGCCTCTTTGGAGAACAGTGTGGAGATTCCTCAAGAAATTAAAAATAGAACTTCCCTATGACCCTGCAATGCATCCTGGGTATTTACCCCAAAGATACAGATGTCGTGAAAAGAAGGGCCATCTGTACCCCAATGTTTATAGCAGCAATGGCCACGGTTGCCAAACTATGGAAAGAACCAAGATGCCCTTCAACGGATGAATGGATAAGGAAGATGTGGTCCATATACACTATGGAGTATTATGCCTCCATCAGAAAGGATGAATACCCAACTTTTGTAGCAACATGGACGGGACTGGAAGAGATTATGCTGAGTGAAATAAGTCAAGCAGAGAGAGTCAATTATCATATGGTTTCACTTATTTGTGGAGCATAACAAATAGCATGGAGGACCAGGGGCATTAGAGGGGAGTAGGGAATTCGGGTAAACTGGAAGGGGAGGTGAACCATGAGATACTATGGATTCTGAAAAACAGTCTGAGGGGTTTGAAGTGGCGGGGGGTGGGAGATTGGGGTACCAAGTGGTGGGTATTATAGAGGGCATGGCTTGCATGGAGCACTGGTTGTGGTGAAGAAATAATGAATAATGTTTTTCTGAAAATAAATAAATTGAAAAAAATGTGTAAAATAAAAGTGTTGGCTTTACTTTTCTTGAAGTTTCTAATAAAATGCACTGAGGAAAAACATTGAAGAGGCTAGTTTTGAGATAAAGGTAAAATTTTAAGATAGGAGATATAAGAATCATTTCAATTGAATTTAATTTGCAGAATGGTGTCGCCCTCAGCCCGCAAGAACGACAACCAGCTGGCATGGTGTTAATGCTTCCTCTCTTTATTTCAACAACTTTCTTAGCTTATATGTGTCAGGGTGACCAATAAGGGGCCAAACAATGGGGAGAGCCAATGAGAGTCCTGTTACTATGCTGATTAAATTTGAAACAGCCAATGACTGTGTCCTCCTTTAGGCGGGCTTCACCAGAACGTTCGTTGTTTACTTGCAGAGTATTTTGCTGGCAGTGAGCCAAGCGCCATCTTGTAATGGCGGGGACTTTCCCGGCCGGAGGCGGTCCCCGACATCTCCCCCTTTTTTGTTTTATGGCAGAGATCGTGCCTGTCTTAGGTCGTCAGTAGCAGAAAACATCCTTACCCGTCATCAGACACAAGATATTAATGATCTCTGTCGTGTCTTAGGTTGGTATGTTTCTCTACTGATCTTACCCGTCTTTAACTACCGATCTAGCATGCTTAGCCATATCTGGGGAGATGTCCCAGCCTCTATTGACATAAGGGCTTGTACTATAGCTCGGCTCTGCTCTTGCTGCTGTGTTCTCCACTGGCGAACTTTTCTGAATAGAAGCAGAATGCCAATAAGTAGGAGGACAAGAAGACCAATTGTGCCAGTCCATTGTTTGGTAAACTGGAACATATTGCTGAATGTTTGAAATAGCTCTGGGAGGGAAGCTGGTTTCACACGCGTACTCGTGTGAAATTTTGAAAATCGTCAGACCAAGCACCCTGCAAATACTGGGAGAGCTGTCGGGAGACATTCTGTAAGTTACTCATATTAGTATAGGCTATGGGAGTTACACAAATTGCCGGGAAGGGTGCTATACATCCCATTCCCAATAGGTCCCCCAATATGTCCACTTGTTCTTGAACCAAATCCACTCTCTGGTTGACTATCAGGATTCCTGCTTGCAGATGTGCATTGATCTGAGTCTGTGTTTGAAGGGCTGCTGCCGTTCCTGCTGCAAGGGTGTTCACAGCTTCTGCAGTGGGTCTAGTTGCAGCAAGCGAGACTGCTGCTGCCGTGGCAGCTGCTGTAGATATAGCCAATGCTGTCACAATGGCGGCTGTGATACCAAAATCTCTCTTCTTTCTGGATAGCACCACCGGTAACTTGTCCTCTGGAATGAAAACTGGGATAGGAACATGGGTAGGGATACGCATAATCACAGCCAGCTTGAAGGCCGTGAGATTCCAGCACTGGGAAAGATAGTAATTAAATAATATTATTGGGACAAGACACATTAACTGTTGTCTCAAAGGTACCAGAGTCATTTTGTTTATAAGAGCAGTTGAGGAATTTGCCACCATTTAACATGGACACTGCTGAGATATCAGTACATGCTCCTAACAAGTTACAGACCTGCCATGCATCAAAGGGAGAGGAAGGAATATGAGAGAAGAGTTAGTCACTGGTAAAGGATATAGCCATGCTTTAACCACTGCTCGCAGCTCTCTGGCTTTAGTCTGCCGCAGGAGGTGTAGCATCCCCAGCGTTACCATCAGCATCTTCAGCATCATGACTGGTGTTCGGAGGCAAGGCTGCACGCACCAGCCGCTCTGGGATCCAAATTGGAGCCTCTTTTTCCTGTGGAAAAACACATACAGACCCCCTACTCCATACTAACACTGGATCTGGTCCATTCCACTTTCCTGTGAGAATGTCCTTCCAAAGTACTAAAGGCTTAGGGGGAGCAGCAGCAGCACTTGCATGTCTGTCTGCAGCTGATTTACCTGTTTTGTCCAACGTTAAAAAATTCAAAATAAAGAGAATGGTGTTGAGCTTATCTTTAGGGGACCTGAAGGTGTACCCTATTCCCCCTTTTTGTTTATAAAGCGCATTTTTTATTGTAAGATGCGTGCGCTCCACAACACTCTGTCCTTGTGGGTTATAGGGTATTCCATGTATCAAGTGAATGTCAAGTTGTTGTAGGAAGGCTTTAAAGGGTTGTGAGGTGTAGGCTGGACCATTATCTGTCTTTAACTGGCGTGGCTTTTCCCATGCGGCGAAAGCCTGTAGGCAATGGGCAATAACATCTCTGGATTTTTCCCCCGTATGCACTGAGGCAAAAATTATTCCAGAGCAGGTACATGAACATATCTTAACTTTCCAAATTCTGAAACATGTGTGACATCCATTTGCCATATATGACTAGGTAACAGACCCTTAGGATTAACCCCCAAGGACGGTGCAGGTAGTAAAGTCAAGCAGTTTCTGCAGGAGACTACTTTGTCCCATACCTGTTTTTTGTTATGTTAAATTTGAGGCGAAGAGTTAAAGCATTCACATGGAACAGCTTATGATAATGTCTCGCCTGTTGCACCGGGTCCTCAATGGCAAAGGTTGATATGGCCCCGAGGCATTAATAGGTTTCACAGGGGCCAAACCCTGGATCACAGGTGGTCCCATTGAGGTATGTTTAGCAAGCCTTCATCTAGGAACCATGGAGCCGCCTTTTCCACTGTATTCAAAAAGGCCCGAGCAGTTTTTGCTTTTAGTGGAGTTCCATTGGCTTACAGCAGGTCTTTTAAAGACCCTTCTAACCGCACTTTAGATACTTCAGATCCCATTATGAACACACAGACAACAGATGCGGACGTTAAAGACACTAACTAACACACTGACTTTTTACGCACATATACTTCAGTCGACCTTTATTCCCCGCTTTACCACGGAATAAAATCCCGGCTCTATGGCTGCCCCGCTTCTTATTGCGGTCTTGTACAAGATTGCCACCACTTTAATCGTGGTCCCTTAAGAAAATCCCGGCTCTATGGCCGCCCGCTTCTTATTGCGGTCTTGTACAAGATTGCCACCACTTTAATGGTGGTTCCTTCCCCGCTTACCTGCGGTTTTTCTCCTTGCAAGGTTTACTTACTCATTAACTATTCCCGGGTCTCAGCACCATTTGTCGCCCTTGACCCGCAAGGACGACAAGAAGCCCGGTTCAGATGTATCTTCTCTCTCTCTATTTCCGCAAGTCTACACACTTATATACGTTTGCATGACCAATCAGCGAGCAAGGTGACCAATAAGGGGCCAAACAACGGGGAGAGCCAATGAGAGTCCTGTTACTATGCTGATTAAATTTGAAACAGCCAATGACTATGTCCTCCTTTAGGCGGGCTTCACCAGAACGTTCGTTGTTTACTTGCAGAGTATTTTGCTGGCAGTGAGCCAAGCGCCATCTTGTAATGGCGGGGACAGAGGTGGTCCCCGACAGAATGGCTTACTAGAAATTCATTAGTTTGAGGAAGGGCAAGAGAGTGGAAAAGTAGGATACCTTGTTTCAATGGCTCCCCTAAAGTGAGCTGAATATTTACTCTGAACACCCATGAAGTCAGCTGGAGATGTAAGATTATACACTTCTGGATCTCTATGGGGACAGAATACATCACTGGAGAGGTAAAGCAGAGTGGGAACTCTCAGACTGATATTGGAGGATAAACAGAAAGGGGAGGGAGCCATCAGAAGTGATACATTGGAAAGTAATACCCCAATATGAAAGTGCCCTGTGGTTAGGGACCAGCATTAACTTGGAGTCTGGTTAAAAGCATTCAAAAAGAGTAAAAGATCTTAAGATCAACTGGTGGAATTCGGCAGTCATGGGCATGGGCTGAAGCCCATGGATCCAGGATGGCCACCGCCAGTGGCCACCTGCACCATATGAGGCAGAGTGTGATGGAGCTTCCAGTTCCTGGTCCCTGAGCCCCTGACTTCACACTGCTTGCACCACCACTTGGCTGGGTGCATTGCCACCCACGCATGAGAGAGTCTTATGTGGGAGTCAGCTGGTGCTCTCTAGAACCACAGCCATTTGTGCTCTGTGCACACTTCATGTACAGGGTCAAAGCACACTCCCTCCACCCGCACCTGAGAGAGCCTGGTGTGGGCAATGGCTGATGGTCTCTAGGACCAACCAAAGGTCTGGATGCTCACAACCTATGCAGGAGAGAACCTAGCAGGATCTCTGGTTAGGATCCCTCTGGAGCAGAAGCCTTCTGTGACCTGAGCAAGCATGGTGTCTGAGCTCATTCTGCATGGGCCTAGTCCCCAGACAGCAGTCCCAGCAAAGGCAGCAACCAGAAGTGGACTCCCTGGACCAATACCTCTCATGGTTTTAGTGGCATAGAGGTGCATAGAAAAGTGGGTGCCTTGGGAAAACCCTCAGACAGTGGCTGGGGGTGTGCACCATTTGCAGGAGGTTGTACTGTTCAGCAGAGTTTACAGAGAGGGAGTCTGTGTGTTCTGGACCACCCAGAGGGGAGCAGACTGAGTCTTCTTTCAGAAGTGGAGGTATTGGTGCAGTTTGCTTTCCACTGAGCCTCCAAAGAGCCACAAAAAGCCACCAAAGAACAAAACCTCCAGAGAATAAAAGCCTGAAAACCCAGATTCCACAGAACCCAGCCCCTTGATAGGGGGTAGGATGACTCAACCCAAGCAAGGCTGACTGTAAAAATGTGGCATGCCCCTCTCCCAGAAGGCAAGCCAAAACAATAGGAGGACAACCACCACAGGGTCCCCATAAAACTGTAAAACACCAACATCAGGGGAAAACAATATATTAAGCTCCCAGTATTGCCCCCAAACCTGTCCATTTCATAGATACAACTTTTATTTTTACTTTGTTCTCACTATTCTTGTTCTTTCTAATATTTCAACCTACTTACCATTACAACTAGAGTTTTAATACGAGATATTCCATAATAAACTTTTAACTTGAACTTTTTTCATACAGATACCTGTTTCTTTTTTCTTTCTTTTCTTTTCTTTAAATATACATATAGATATAAGCTCTAAAGTAATCCTCTTTCCCTATTCAATATTACTACTATATATAAGCCAGTTTTCTCCCTTTATCTCTGAAAAATTGAGTCCTTTAACAAAGATATCAAGAAAAAACCAGGAAGAACCAAAATAAGCTTCCTTCCCATATCAAGGATTTATAACAACCCTCCCATATTTTTCTTCTGTCAGTGTTTCTGTATATTTATTTTTGTTCTGGTATTATATAAATCTTAACCTTGATGTTCATTTTGACTGGGTTCCTTTTTTTTTTTTCCTTGTCATTTACCTTTGTTGGTCTTTTTGTTTGTTTGTTGGTCTTTTTGTTTGTTTGTTTTTGATTATATATTTTATAAATCTTACTTTTAGGGCTCATCCTGGATGGATTTTCTTTTTTTTCCTTCTCACACTTTCTTTCTCTTTCTCTTTTTCTTTTTTATTTCTATTTGGTGGTGATTTCTGATTGCCCCAAAGTCTTCCAGAGTGCACCTTGTCTGGATCATGCTTGATGTATCCAGCTATGCCTTCCCTCAACCATCTCTCTCCAAAATGACTAGGACGAAGAACACCCAACAGAGGAAAATTCAGAGACTGTGTCCTCTCCATCAGAACTATTGTATATAGACATAAACAATATGTCAGAAAGGGAATTCAGGGTAGCAATTATCCAGGCAATGGCTAGGTTAGAGAAAACCATTAGTGACAACATAGAAACTCTAAGGGTAGAAATGAAGAAGTTAAAAATGACTATGGACTTTGAAAAACAATCTGAGGGGTTTGACGTGTTGGGGGACTGGGAGGTTGGGGTACCAGGTGGTGGGTATTATGGAGGGCACGGGTTGCAAGGAGCACTGGGTGTGGTGAAAAAATAATGAATACTGTTTTTCTGAAAATAAATAAATTAATTTAAAAAATGCTATCAGTGAAATTCACCCAATCTAAATACTCTAACAACTAGGGTAACCAAGGCAAAAGGTAGAATTAGTAATCTAGAGGACAAACTTATAGAGAAAAAGGATCAGGAGGAAGTCTGGAACAAACAGCTTAAAAGCCATTAAAACAGAATTAAGGAAAAAAATGATGCCATGAAATGTTCCAATGTCAGAATTATTGGGATTCCTGAGGGGATGGAAAAAGAGAGGAGACTAGAAGATATACTTGAACAAATTTTGAATGAAAATTTCTCTATCCTGGGGAATAGAACAAGTGTTCATGTCCTAGAGGCAGAAAAGACACCCCCTAAGATCAACGAGTCTAAAAAGACCTCAGACACTTAATTGTAAAATTCACAAATCATAATTTTAGACAAGAGGCCCTAAGGGCAGCTAGGGGGAAGAGATTTCTTACATACAGAGGGAGGTCCATCAGGATAACATCAGACCTGTCCACAGAGCCCTAGCAAGCCAGAAAGATCAGGCAAGACATATTCAGGGCACTAAATGAGAAGAACATGCAGCCAAGATACTTTATCCAGCAAAGATGACATTCAAAATGGATGGAGAGTAAAGAACTTCCAAGACTGACAAGGTTTAAGAGAGTATGTAACCACCAAGCTGGTACTCAAGAAATATTAAGGGGGGGGGGATTTATAGAAGAAGAAAGAACCCAAGAGTGTCACAGAACAGAAATTTACAGAATTTCTATAGAAACATAGAACTTGTTTATAATTTACAGCATTTCTATAGAAACAAGGACTTCACAGGCAAAATGATGTCAATAAAAATGTATCTTTTGGGGCGCCTGGGTGGCTCAGTGGGTTAAGCCGCTGCCTTCGGCTCAGGTCATGATCTCAGGGTCCTGGGATCGAGTCCCGCATCAGGCTCTCTGCTCAGCAGGGAGCCTGCTTCCTCCTCTCTCTCTCTCTCTGCCTGCCTCTCTGCCTACTTGTGATCTCTCTCTGTCAAATAAATAAATAAAATCTTTTAAAAAAAATGTATCTTTCAATGTGGTTTTAATTTGAATCTCCCTGAGGGCTAATGATGATGAGCATTTTTTCATGTGTCTGATAGCCATTTGTATTTCTTGATTGGAGAAGTGTCTGTTCATATCTTCTGCCCATTTTTTGATGTGTTTGTCTGTTTCGTGTGGGTTGAGTTTGAGGAGTTCATTATAGATCCTGGATATCAACCTTTTGTCTGTACTGTCATTTGCAAATATCTTCTCCCATTCCGTGGGTTGCCTCTTTGTTTTTTTGACTGTTTCCTTTGCTGTGCAGAAGCTTTTGATTTTGATGAAGTCCCAGAAGTTTATTTTCGCTTTTGTTTCCTTTGCCTTTGGAGACGTATCTTGAAAGAAGTTGCTGTGGCTGATATCGAAGAGATTACTGCCTATATTCTCCTCTAAGATTCTGATAGATTCCTGTCTCACGTTGAGGTCTTTTATCCATTTTGAGTTGATCTTTGTGTACGGTGTAAGAGAATGGTCGAGTTTCATTCTTCTACATATAGCTGTCCAGTTTTCCCAGCACCATTTATTGAAGAGACTGTCTTTTTTCCACACTGTATATCACCTTACACCAGTTAGAATGGCCAAAATTAACAAAACAGGAAACAACATGTGTTGGAGAGGATGTGGAGAAAGGGGAACCCTCTTACACTGTTGGTGGGAATGCAAGTTGGTGCAGCCTCTTTGGAGAACAGTGTGGAGATTCCTCAAGAAATTAAAAATAGAGCTTCCCTACGACCCTGCAATTGCACTCCTGGGTATTTACCCCAAAGATACAGATGTCGTGAAAAGAAGGGCCATCTGTACCCCAATGTTTATAGCAGCAATGGCCACAGTCGCCAAACTATGGAAAGAACCAAGATGCCCTTCAACGGATGAATGGATAAGGAAGATGTGGTCCATATACACTATGGAGTATTATGCCTCCATCAGAAAGGATGAATATCCAACTTTTGTAGCAACATGGACGGGACTGGAAGAGATTATGCTGAGTGAAATCAGTCAAGCAGAGAGAGTCAATTATCATATGGTTTCACTCATTTGTGGAGCATAACCAATAGCATGGAGGACAAGGGGCGTTAGAGAGTAGTAGGGAATTTGGGTAAATTGGAAGGGGAGGTGAACCATGAGAGACTATGGACTCTGAAAAACAGTCTGAGGGGTTTGAAGTGGCGGGGGGGTGGGAGGTTGGGGTACCAGGTGGTGGGTATTATAGAGGGCACAGCTTGCATGGAGCACTGGGTGTGGTGAAAAAATAATGAATACTGTTTTTCTGAAAATAAATAAATTGGGAAAAAAAATGTATCTTTCAAAAATCACTCTCAATGTGGACAGCCTAAATACTCCCATAAAACGACACAGGGTTGGAGGCTATATAAAGCTACAGGACCCATCCATATGCTGTCTAAAAAAGACACATTTGAAACCTAAAGATACATCCAGACTGAAAATGAAGAGATGGAGAAGCATCTTTCATGCTAATGGGCCTCAAAAGAAGGCTGGGCTAGCGATTCTCATATCAGATAAATTAGATTTTAACTTAGACTGTAGTCAGAAATAAAAAAGGACACTACATCATTCTTAAAGGGTCTATCCACCAAGAATATCTAACAATTATAAATATTTATGCCCCCAACATGGGAGCAACTAAGTACATAAGCCAAATGTTAATCAAAACAAAGAGTCATACATATTGTTATGAATACATTAATAGTAGGGGATCACCATTGGATATTCTACCCTGCTTTGTCAGAGAACAATTAATCATATAGTTGTGGGTTCATTTATGGGTTTTCTACTCCATTCCACTGATCTGTGTGTGTATTTTTGTGTCAGTACTATACTCTTTTTATTATTACAGCTTTGTAATATAACCTGAAGTATGGAACTGTGATTCTTCCATCTTTGCTATTCTTCAAGATTGCTTTGGTTATTCAGGGTCTTTTCTGGCTCCATACAAATTTTTGGATTGTTTTTTTTTTTTCTAGCTCTGTTAGAAATGATGGTGTTATTTTGATAAGGATTGTGTTAATTGTTGTGATTTCTTGGGTACTAAAACATCTTAACGATATTTGTTCTTCCAATCCATGAGGATAAATTTTTTTTTTCATTTCTTTATGTCACCACCAATTTCTTGCATCAGTGTTATATAGATTTCAGGGTGCACATCTTTTACCTCTATGGTTAGGTTTATTCCTAGGTATCTTATTATTTTGAGTGCAATTGTAGAGGAATTTTTTTTTTGAAATTTCTCTTCTCCTTCATTATTCATGATAGAAATGCAACAGATTTCCATATATCGATTTTCTATCTTGCAATTTTATTGAATTTGTGTATCAGTTCTATTAGGTTTTCAGTGGAGTGTTTTAGGTTTTCTATATATGCTCTCACATCATCTGCAAATAGTGAAAGTTTTACTGCTTTCTTGTCAATTTAGATGCTTTCTTTTCCTTTTGTTGTCTGATTGCTGTAGCTAGGATTTCCAGAATTATATTTAATAAAAGTGGTGAGAGTGGACATCCCTGTCTTGTTCCGAATCTCTCAGTTTTTCCCCACTGAAGATGATGTCTCCTAGGAGATATGTCTCCTAATTTTTTAAATATATATATATATATATATATATATCCTTTAGTATGTTGAGGTATATTAATATATTATAGATATATAATCAAGCGGGGCTTGATCCCAGAACCCTGATATATATATATATATATATATATATATATATATATATATATATCTCCTTTAGTATGTTGAGGTATATTCCCTCTAAACCTACTTTGTTGAGGGTTTTTTTTTAATTTTTAATTTTTTATAAACATATATTTTTATCCCCAGGGGTACAGGTCTGTGAATTGCCAGGTTTACACACTTCACAGCACTCACCATAGCACATACCCACCCCAATGTCCATAACCCCACCCTCCTCCTCCCAACCGCCCTCCCCCCAACAACCCTCAGTTTGTTTTGTGAGATTAAGAGTCACCTATACACAATGGAATACTATGCAGACATCAAAAGAAATGAAATCTTGCCATTTGTGATGACGTGGATGGAACTAGAGGGTATCATGCTTAGTAAAATAAGTCAAGCAGAGAAAGACAACTATCATATGATCTCCCTGATATGAGGAAGTGGAGATGCAACATGGGGGGTTAAGGGGGTAGGAGAAGAATAAATGAAACAAGGTCAGATTGGGAGGGAGGCAAACCACAGTGTTGAGGGTTTTTATTAAGAATGGGTATCTTACCTTGTCAAAAGTTTTTTTTTTTTTTCCCTGAATCTATTGAAAATATATTATGCTTCTTATCTTTTCTTTTATTAATATGATGCCTCATGTTGATTTATTTATGAATACTGAACAACTTTGAGAGCCAGGAATAACATCTATTAGGTCATGGTGAATCATCTTTTTATTTATTTTTTTATTTTATTTTATTTTTAATTTTTTAATTTTTTATTTTTTTAAAGATTTTATTTATTTATTTTTTTGACAGAGAGATCACAAGTAGGCAGAGAGAGAGAGAGAGGAGGAAGCAGGCTCCCTGCCGAGCAGAGAGCCCAATGCAGGACTCTATCCCAGGACGCTGAGATCATGACCTGAGCCAAAGGCAGAGGCTTAACCCACTGAGCCACCCAGGTACCCTGGTGAATCATCTTTTTAATGTATTGTTAGATTAGTTTGCTAGTATTTTATTGAGACTTTCTGCAACCATGTTCATCAGGGATTTTTGTTTGTCATTCTCTCTCTCTTCTTTTTTGAGTAGTCTCCAAGCATAGTCTAGAGCCCATCACAGGGCTTAAACTCATGACCCTGAACTCAAGAACTAAGCTGAAATAAACAGTCAGACGCTTAACCAAATGAGCAACCCAGGAGCCCCTGTAGTTCTCTTTTTTAATGGAGTCTTTATCTGGTTTTGGTATCAAGGTAAATCTGGCTTCAGAGAAAAAAAATTGGAAATTTTTCTTTGTTTTCTAATTTTTTGAATAGTTTGAGAATAAGTATTAACTCCTCTTTAAATGTTTGGTAGAATTCACTTGTGAAGCCGTCTATCCCTGGACTTTTGTTTTTTGGAATTTTTTTGTTTATGTTCAAATCCATAAAACCTTGTTGTCACTGTTACTTAGATAATAAAAGGCACTTGTAGAGATTCGGTCTGTTTCAATTGCTTTTTATTTCTACTTATAGTCAAGAGAGTTCAATGGGAATATCATCAGCATTGTCTTTAATAAACTTAGAAAGTGTTTTGGTTTTGGATCCCCGAAGTATTTTAAGAAATATTTGGGGGTGGAATATCTGTCAAAAACTTGAACAAAATGATATGACAGTTTTATAAATTTGAAATAAATTTGAGAATATATAGTTTAGGGTTTTCATCAAATTTTTGCATAGTAGAGACACCTCAGTGGCTCAGTTGGTTAACCGACTGCCTTTAGCTCAGGTCATGATCACAGAATCCTGGGATCAAGTCCCGCATTAGGTTCCCTGCTTGGTGGGGATCCTGCATTTCCCTTTCCCTCTGCTGCTCCCCTTGTTTGTGTTCTCCTTCTCTCTCTTTGTCAAATAAAATATTTAAACTTTCTTGCATAATAGAAATTCCTTAATAAATTGTTACATTAAGTAGAGACCATTTTTAGTATGCTTTCAAGTTTTAGAGAAGTTTTGTTTTAGAACAGTTTATAGAATTATTGCAAAGATTATATAGTTCCCTTATATCCCACACTAATTTTTCTCTATTATTAATATCTTGTATTAGAATGGTATTTCTTTTTTTTTTTCATTTTTTTAAGATTTTATTTATTTATTTGACAGACAGAGATCATAAACAGGCAGAGAGGCAGGCAGAGAGAGGAGGAAGCAGGCTCCCTGCTGAGGAGAGAGCCCGATGCAGGGCTCGATCCCAGGACCCTGAGATCATGACCTGAGCCAAAGGCATAGTCTTAACCCACTGAGCCACCCAGGTGCCCCTCAAAACACATTTTTTAAAGATTTTATTTATTTAATTGACAGAGATCACAAGTAGGCAGAGAGACAGGAGGGGAGCAGCCTCCCTGCTGAGCAGAGGGCCTGATGCGGGGCTTGATCCCAGAACCCTGAGATCATGACCTGAGCCAAAGGCAGAGGCTTTAACCCACTGAGCCACCCAGGTGCCCCTCAAAATATTTTTCTAATTTACTTTTTGATTTATTCTCTGACCAATAGGTCACTTAGAAGTGCATTTCTTTGTTCCCAAACATGAGAATTTTTTTATTGCTAATTTCTATCTTAATTATCATATGACCAGGAAACACAGTCCACATGATATAACTCCTTTAGAAGGTACTCAGGCTCACTTTGTAGTCAAATGTCCTAGTCAGTTCTCATTAATGTTCCTGGTGGGCCTGAAAGCAGTGTGTGTTCTGTGATTTGGGGTATACTGCTCTGTAACTGTCCACCAGGCCTATGCAGTTGAATGTTTTCTTCAAGGCTCCTATATCTGTACCAATAGTCTACTTAGTCTATCATATACAAAAGGTGTGTGAAAATCTCCCATCGAGTATAGATTTGCATACTTCTCCATGTATTCTCATCATTTTTGTTTTAAATATGCTAAGGCTGTTATGTACATACAAATTTGGAGTAGTTATATAGTCTGATATTTGAAAAGTCTATTTACATCTCTAACAATGCTTTTGCCTTCAAGTTTTTTTTTCCAATCTATTTATTTTCAGAAAAACAGTATTCATTATTTTTTCACCACACCCAGTGCGCCATGCAAGCCGTGCCCTCTATAATACCCACCACCTGGTACCCCAACCTCCCACCCCTCTGCCACTTCAAACCCCTCAGATTGTTTTTCAGAGTCCATAGTCTCTCATGGTTCACCACCCCTTCCAATTTACCCAAAAGCACATACCCTCCCCAATGTCCATAACCCTACCTCCCTTCTCCCAACCCCCCTCCCCCCAGCAACCCACAGTTTGTTTCGTGATAGAATGGTATTTCTAAATTTACTTTAAAGTTAACTTTGATCATCTGGCCTGACAAAGTATTATAGGTTTTTCCACAGTAAACTTTTTTTTTTTTCCTTCTATTTCTACTCTTTGGAAGAGAGCCAGTATATACAACCTTACATAAGTAATACTTCATCTCCTTCAGGGAAGAGTAGCTAAAGTACTTAGATATTTTTACACTAGACATCTGTCTATTCTCTTGTACTTTTAAATTTATTCAATTATTCGTCAATAAGGACTCAGAGAGATTATAGATTTGTATTTTGGATTATAATCCAATATCACTTTTTTCCCAGATTTGGCATTTGAAAGATCTTGTAGTTAGATCCTGTATTTGATATATCATCACCATTGTGTATGTTTATTTTTGTTTTTCTTTTGAGCACTTTTCCTTTTCTAACATTAAAAGATCATGCACACTAATCTTTTGCATACCTGTTTAGTCCCAGAATAAATTATTTCTCCAGAGACCTGGTTCCTTTTTCAGAAAATGATATTAGAATTCAAAATCCAGATGCTAAGTGTACTTGTCACTATTGGGTATTAATTATTCTAGGCCTTCTGCATTGACATAGCAAGGATTTAGATGTGTGTATCAACCTGAATATATACACATATCTTAAAAATATTTGTTTGTAATTAATTTATATTTACATTAAGCTAACTATGAGTTCATACTAATGTCTGCATTCTAATTCATTACTCAGAGATCATTTTAGTCTCTTCTTGTTCCTTATCAATAATCTCCCACTACAAGAATGAGAAATCCAAATCTTATCACCAACCATCCATTAACTTACTTGTTAAATTCAAGATATGTATGCAATAGTTTCAAAATTGATAATTCATAACAATAACTAGACCATATGAAAAATATAATTCAATAGAGCTTCAATAACTAGACTCTATGAACAATCCCTTCTGCCCATAGACTTAATAGACTTAAAAAATGCACTAATTTCCAAAGTTACTTATTTCAGCACAATACTTCCATGCTGCCTTCATGTGGAATTATTTCTGATATTTGTAAGACATTTATTTTCTCGTATCTTTACTCCATCCATTGTATGAATACACCACAATTTATTTACCCATTTACCCATTGAAGGATTCCTTGGTTGCTTTTAGATTTGGACGGTTATTAGCAAAGCTTCAATAAACATTTGTGTGTATGTTATTGTGTGGATATAGGGTTTCAAACCAGTTATTAATTACTTAGAAATGTGATTGCTGAATTATGTGGCAAGATTTTGCTTAACATTGTAAGAAACTGTTAAACTGTCTTCAATAGCAGTTGTATCATTGTGCATTCCCATCAGCAATGAATTCGAGTTCCTATTGCTTCATAGCCTCCCCAGAAATGGCATCATCAAGTTTTTGGTTTTGGTTTTGGTTCGTTGCCATTTTAATATGTATGTAGTGTCTTATCACTCTTGTTTTAATTATAATTTCTTAATAACAAATGATGTGGAATATCTTTTCATTTGGAAGCTAAAAACAGAAGTTGCTTCGGTTCTAACAAATTAGTGTAGCTCATCCCAGATTGAGTTTATAAAGGATTCATCCCAGATTGAGTTTATAAAGGATTTCATTAATAGCACTTTAAACCTGATTGGATAAGAATTTTGTTTTTGTTTCAAGATTTTATTTAATTTGAGTTATTTAAGAGATAGTGTAATATTGGTTACAGGAGTAGAACTTAGTGGTTCATCACTTGTATACAACACCCAGTACTCATCACAAGTGCTGTCCTTAATACCCATCATCCCTATTTAGCCCACCGTGCCACTAGATTTCCCTTCCATTAACCCTCAGTTTGTTCTGTATAGTTAAGAGTCTCTTATGGTTTGTCCCCCTCTCTCTGCCCCCAATTGTCTATGTATATAAATTCCAAATATGAATGAAATAGATTGGTATTTGTCTTTCTCTGATGGACTTATTTCACTTAGCCTACACTCTAGTCCATCCATGTTATTACAAATGACAATATTTTATTCTTTTGATTGTTCAATAATATTCCATTGTGTATGTGTGTGCATGTGTGTGTGTATCACATCTCCTTTATCCATTCATTCATCAGCTGAGGGACATTTCAGTTCTTTCCATAGTTTGGCTATTGTTGATAATGCTGCTATAAACGTCAGGGTTCACGTATTCCTTCACATCAAAAATTTTTTATCCTTTGAGTAAATACCTAGTTGTGTAATTCCTGGTTCATAGGGGAGTTCTATTTTTAACTTTTTTTAAGGAATCTCTGTGTTGTTTTCCTGAGAGGCTGCATGATTTTGCATTCCCGAGAACAGTGTAAGAAGGTTCAGCTTTCTTCACATCTGTGACAACATCTCTTGTTTCCATGTCATTAATTGTAGCCATTCTGACAGGTATGAAGTGATATATCACTGTAGTTCTATTTGGATTTCACTGATGATGAGCGATGTTCAGTATCTTTTCATATAACTGTTAACCTTCTATATGTCTTCTTTGGAAAAATGTCTGTTAATGTCTTCTGCCCATTTCTTAACTGGATTATATGTTTGAGGGGAGCATAAAATATTTTACTGTCACATAAATGATAAAGCATGCTAAACTCATAGGGAAGCCATCATGTGTTCTGTAAAATCCTCTATTAATATCAGTTAGAATGCAAATGTTTCTGCATATTATGAATCTGGGAGCACACTCTCATTCCTTTTGTTTCGGCATAACAGTATTCATTATTTTTTCACCACATCTTGTGCTCCATGCAATCCATGCCTACTCTAATACCCACCAACTGGTAACCCTACCTCACACCCACCCGCCAATTCAAACCCCTCAGATTGTTTTTTAGAGTCCATAGTCTCTCATGGTTCACCTCCCCTTCCAATTTCTCCCAACTCCCTTCTCCTCTCTATCTCCCCATGTCCTCCATGCCATTTGTTATGCTCCACAAATAAGTGAAACCATATAATAATTGACTCTCTCTGCTTGACTTATTTCACTCAGCATAATCTCTCCCAGTCCCGTCCCTGTTGCTACAAAAGTTGGGTATTCATCCTTTCTGATGGAGGTAAAATACTCCATAGTGTATATGCACCACATCTTCCTTATCCATTCGTCCGTTGAAGGGCATTTTGGTTCTTTCCACAGTTTGGCGACCGTGGCCATTGCTGCTATAAATATTGGGGTACAGATGGCTCTTCTTTTCACGACATCTGTATCTTTGGGGTAAATACCCAGGAGTGCATTGCAGGGTCATAGGGAAGTTCTATTTTTAATTTCTTGAGGAATTTCCACACTGTTCTCCAAAGAGGCTGCACCAACTTGCATTCCCACGAACAGTGTAAGAGGGTTCCCGTTTCTCCACATCCCCTCCAACACATGTTGTTTCCTGTCTTGTTAATTTTGGCCATTCTAACTGATGTAACGTGATATCTCAATGTGGTTTTAATTCAAAACTCCCTGATGGCTAGTGATGATGAAGATTTTTTCATGTGTCTGATAGCCATTTGTATGTCTTCATTGGGGAGGTCTCAGTTCATATCTTCTGTCCATTTTTTGATAGGATTGTCCCTTTTTGTGTGTGTTGAGTTTGAGGAGTTCATTATAGATCCTGGATATCAACCTTTTGTCTGTACTGTCCTTTGCAAATATCTTCTCCCATTCCGTGGGTTGCCTCTTCGTTTTTTTGTTTGTTTGTTTGTTTTGTTTTTTTGACTGTTTCCTTTCCTGTGCAGAAGCTTTTGATTTTGATGAAGTCCCAAAAGTTTATTTTCCCTTTTGTTTCCTTTGCCTTTGGAGACATATCTTGACAGAAGTTGCTGTGGCTGATATCGAAGAGATTACTGCTTATCTTGTCCTCTAGGATTCTGATGGATTCCTGTCTCACATTGAGGTCTTTTACCCATTTTGAGTTTATCTTTGTGTATGGTGTAAGAGAATGGTCGAGTTTCATTCTTCTACATTAGGCTGCCCAGTTTTCCCAGCACCATTTATTGAAGAGACTGTCTTTTATCCACTGTATATTTTTTCCTCCTTTGTCGAAGATTATTTGGCCATAGGTTGAGGGTCCATATGTGGGCTCTCTACTCTGTTCCACTGGTCTATGTGTCTGTTTTTATGCCAGTCCCATGCTGTCTTGGTGACCACAGCTTTGTAATTAAACTTGAAATCAGGTAACGTGATGCCCCCAGTTTTATTTTTGTTTTTCAATATTTCTTAGCGATTCGAGGTCTCTTCTAATTTCATACAAATTTTTGGATTATTTGCTCCAGCTCTTTGAAGAATGCCGGTGGAATTTTGATTGGAATAGCGTTAAAAATATAGATTGCTCTAGGCAGTATAGACATTTTAACAATGTTTATTCTTCCGATCCAAGAGCATGGAATGGTCTTCCATCTATTTGTGTCTTCTTCAATTTCTTTCATGAGTGTTCTGTAGTTCCTCGTGTACAGATCCTTTATCTCTTTGGTTAGGTTTATTCCCAGGTATCTTATGGTTCTTGGTGCTATAGTAAATGGAATCGATTCTCTAATTTCCCTTTCTGTATTTTCATTGTTAGTGTATAAGCAAGCCACTGATTTCTGCACATTGACTTTGTATCCTGCCACGCTGCTGAATTGCTGTATGAGTTCTAGTAGTTTGGGGGTGGAGTCTTTTGAGTTTTCCATATAAAGAATCATGTCATCTGTGAAGAGAGAGAGTTTGATTTCTTCATTACCAATTTGGATACCTTTTATTTCTCTTTGTTGTTTCACTGCTGTTGCTAGGATTTCTAATGCTATGTTGAACAAGAGTGGTGAGAGTGGGCATTCTTGTCGTGTTCCTGATCTCAAAAGGAAGGCTGCAAGCTTTTTCCCATTGAGGATGATAATTGCTCTAGGTCTTTCATAGATAGATTTGATGAAGTTCAGGAATGTTCCCTCTATCCCTATACTTTGAAGCATTTTAATCAGGAACGGATGCTGGATTTTGTCAGATGCTTTTCCTGCATCGATTGAGAAGGCCATGGGGTTCTTCTTTCTTCTCTTATTAATTTGTTCTATCACACTGATTGATTTGCCAATGTTGAACCAATCTTGTAGCCCAGGGATGAATCCTACCTGGTGATGGTGGATAATCTTTTTAATGTGCTGTTGGATACTGTTGGCTAGGATCTTGTGGAGAATCTTAGCATCCATATTCATCAGTGATATTGGTCTGAAATTGTCTTTTTTGGTAGGGTCTTTGCCTGGTTTGGGGATCAGGGTAATGCTGGCTTCATAGAAAAAGTCTGGAAGTTTTCCTTCTACTTCAATTTTTTGAAACAGCTTCAGGAGAATAGGTGTTATTTCTTCTTTGAAAGTTTGGTAGAATTCCCCAGGGAACTCGTTAGGTCCTGGGCTCTTGTTTTTTGGGAGGTTTTTGATCACTGCTTCAATCTTGTTACTAGATATTGATCTATTCAGGTTGTCAATTTCTTCCTGGTTCAATTTTGAGAGTTTATAGTTTTCCCAGGAATGCATCCATTTCATCTAGGTTACTAAGCTTATTGGCATTTAACTGTTGATAATAACTTCTGATGATTGTGTCTACTTCCTTGGTGTTAGTTGTGATCTCTCCCTTTTCATTCATAATTTTATGAATTTGAGCTTTCTCTCTTTTCTTTTGGATTAATGTGGCCAATTGTTTATTGATCTTATTGATTCTTTCAAAAAACCAGCTTCTAGTTTCATTGATACGTTCTACTGTATCTCTGGTTTCTCCCTCATTGATCTCAGCTCTAATCTCCATGATTTCCGTTCTTATGTATGGAGTTGGTTTGATTTGTTGTTGATTCTCCAGTTCTTTAAGGTGTAGAGACAGCTGGTGTGTTCTGGATTTTTCAATTTTTTTGAGGGAGGCTTGAATGGCTATGTATTTCCTCCTTAGGACAGCCTTTGTTGTATCCCATAGATTTTGGACCGAAGTGTCTTCATTCTCATTGGTTTCCATGAATTGTTTCAGTTCTTCTTTGATCTCCTGGTTGATCCAAGCATTCTTAAGCAAGATAGTATTTAGCTTCCATGTGTTTGAATTCCTTCCGTTCTTTTCCTTGTGATTGAGCTCCAGTTTCTAACATTGTGATCTGAGAATATGCAGGGAATAATGTAGGTCTTTTGGTATCAGTTGAGTCCTGCTTTGTAACCCAGTATGTGATCTATTCTTCAGAAGTTTCCATGTGCACTTGAGAAGAATGAGTATTCTGTTGTTTGAGGTTGGAATATTCTGTATATATCTATGAGGTCCTTCTGGTCCAGTGTGGCATTCAATGCTCTTGTTTCTTTATTGATTTTCTGCTTCGATGATCTGTCTATTTCTGAGAGAGGCATGTTAAGATCTCCTACTATTAATGTATTCATATTAATATGATTCTTTTTCTTGATTAACAGTTTTCTTATGTAATTGGCTGCTCCCATGTTGGGGGCATAGATATTTACAATTGTTAGATCATCTTTGTGGATAGTCCCTTTAAGAATGATATAGTGTCGGACAAGATGGCGGGGTCGTAGGAAGAGGCACCTTTGCAGCTGGTACCCCAAAGTGAGCTGATTACCTACCAAAGAACTCCGATCACCCATTAAATCAGCCTGAGATCAGAATTATACACGTCTGGATCTCTACAGGGGCAGAAGACACCAGTGAGCAGGTAAAGCGGAATGGGAACAGCGGACTGATATTGGAAGATAAACAAAAGGGGGAGGGAGCCACCATTGGCGACCGGTGGGAAAGTAATACCCCAATACGAGCGAGAGTGCCCTGCGTCTGGGAACCAGCATTAACTTGGAAACTGGTTGAAAGCACTCCAAAAGAGCAAAGGATCGTGGGGGGAAATTGTGGGAATTGGGGCGGCTAGGGACAGGGCCTTAAGTCCCCGGTCCCACACGGCCTCCCCGGCACTGAGGCAGAGAAAGTGCGGCGGAGAAACCAGCTCCTGGTCCCTAAGCCGCCAGCGCGCCCCAGAGCGCGTGGGTTCCGGCTCCTGTGAGGGGATGGGAGCCGCGCTGGTCTGCAGAACGCGCACTAGCCCTACCACAAAGCTTGAGATATGCGCGGACGTCCCTCAAGCTCCCCTGAGTTACTGAGGCCCGGCTGGCGCTCCTTGACCCGCGCCATTGTTTCAAAGCCTAAGCTGCGTGCGCGGGAAACTTCCCCTGACAGAGGTGTGCAAAAGCCCAGCCTGGGGCTTATGGACCAGCGCCCCGTTCTCAGCGCCCCAGATGTGCGCCTGACCCACAGCCGCCTCTGAAAAGAGGTGCGCGCAAGCCGGGCACTCCCAGCCCGGACCTGCGGCAAAATCTCAGTGTGCGATCGCTGCTTGGAACCTCTCTGGCAGTCGGGAGCTCCCAGACAGCCGCCACTGCCTTGGCTTTGGGGACGAGCAAAAGATCCTGCGCCCCCAGGGTCCGCAACTTGGAACCTGCGCTGCCAGTGGCCAAGGGGGAATTTATTCAGCTTCTGCACCCAGACTGAGGCTTCTTTCTGAGACGGAGATCAGGGTGCGGTTTGATTTCTTCTAATACTACAAAAACCATCAAAGGCGGTCAAGGTGAGAGGGAAAAAGTGAACAAGCAAAAAAACCGCCAGAGAACAAAAGCCTGAAAAAAACCAGTTTCCGCAGAGCCCACCCCCTTGGGGGGGGAGTCAAGTCAGGAAACATCATTGACTGACAACCCACGTGGCAGGCCCCTCCCCCAGAAAAAAAACCAAGAAAGAAAAAAAAAAGGACTACAAGAGAACCAGAACCACCACTACTTCATAGGAAAACCTGTATTGTTCACTCGTTTCCACTATTCCGGTTCATATTTTTTTTTTTTTTTTTACACATAGGTAATTTTATTAACCTATTTACCATCACAGCGAGCTGTACAGTACATCAAATTCCATAATACATTTCTAACCTGAACTTTTAGATACATACACCTATGTTTTTCTTTTGCATTTTTATTTTTTGAATTCCTTTTTTAAAAATTTTAGTTTAGTTTAGTCTAGTATATTCCTTTTTATTTTTATCCTCTAATATTCATATAGAGTTAACTTCAAAGTAATCCCCTTTCCCCAATCAATACTACCCCTATAGGTAAACCAATTTTTAATCCCCTTTATCTTAGGAAAGTTGAGTCGTTTAACAAATATATCAAGATACATCCAGGAAGAATCAAAACAACCTTCCTCACACACACTGAGAATTTATAAGAACTCTCCCATCTTCTTCCACCAGTGTTTCTGTGTTTTTTGTGTTTGTCCTGATAGCATATAAATTTTACACTTGTGGTTCTTTTTGACGAGGATCTTTCTTTATTTGCATATATATGTTTTTTTCTTCCTCTTGCCATATAATTGTATCAGTCTTTTTATCACTTTTTGTTTGTCTACTTCATAAATCTTACCTTGAGGCCCATCTGGGCTGAACCTTCTCTTTCATCTTCCCTTTCTTTCCTGTCTCTCTCTCTCTCTCTTTTTTTTTTTCTTTTTCTTTTCCTTCTTTTCCTTTTTTTCTTTTCTTTTTCTTTTCCTTTGTCTCTCATTTGGGTGGGGAATCCTGATTGCTCAGAAGTGTTCCAGGGTGCACCTTGACTGCACCAGAGTTGATACATCCAGCTACATCTGTTCAGTCTTCTCCCACCAAAATGACTAGGAGGAGGAATGCCCAACAGAAGAAAAATGCAGAGGATGGACCTTCTGCAAGAGAGCTAACGGCTATCAACATAGACAATATGTCAGAAAGAGAATTCAAGCTAACAATTATCCAGGCAATAGCTAGGTTGGAGAAAGCCATGGATGACCAAAGAGAATTGATTAGGGCCGAACTGAAAGCGTCCAGACAGGATGTTCACAATGTTAGGGCGGAGCTTAAAGCTACCAGGGAGGAGGTCCACAATGCTCTCGATGAGTTCCAATCTAATCTAAACTCTCTCAAAGCTAGGGTAACTGAGACAGAAGATAGAATTAGTGATCCGGAAGACAAACAGATAGAGAGAAAGGATCAGGAGGAAGCCTGGAACAAACAGCTTAGATCCCAAGAAAGCAGAATCAGGAAAATAAATGATGCCATGAAGCGTTCCAACGTCAGAATTATTGGAATCCCTGAAGGGGAGGAAAAAAAGAAGTCTAGAAGATATCGTGGAACAAGTCCTTCATGAAAATTTTCCGAATCTCGCGAATGAAACCAGCGTTCATGTAGTAGAGGCTGAACAGTCTCCACCCAAGATTATACATTCCAAAAAAACATCACCACACCTGATAGTCAAATTGAGGACTTATAATTGTAGGTATAATCTCTTGAAAGCCGCCAGGGCAAAGAGGCTCCTCACTTACCCATCAGAATAACGTCAGACCTGTCCACAGAGACATGGCAAGCCAGAAAGGGCTGGCAAGATATATTCAGGGCACTAAATGAGAAGAACATGCAGCCAAGAATAGTTTATCCAGCAGGACTGATATTCAAAATGGATGGAGAGATAAAGAGTTTCCAAGACCGACAAGGCTTAAAAGACTATGCAACCACCAAGCCGACACTGCAGGAAATAATAAGGTGGGTTCTATAAAAGAGGAAAAATCCCAAGAATAGCATTGAACAGAAATATGGAGACAGTCTACAGAAAGAAATACTTCAAATGTAACTCGATGTCAATAAAAACATATCTATCAATAATCACTCTCAATGTGAATGGCCTAAATGCACCCATAAAATGGCACAGGGTTGCAGATTGGATAAAACGACAGGACCCATCCATATGCTGTCTATAAGAGACCCATTTTGAACCTAAATATACACGCAGACTGAAAGTGAAGGGGTGGAGAAGCATCTTTCATGCCAATGGGACTCAAAAGAAGGCTGGGGTAGCGATTCTCATGTCAGATGAATTAGACTTCAAACTAAAGACTGTAGTCAGAGATACAGAAGGACACTACATAATCCTTAAAGGGACTATCCACCAAGATGATCTAACAATTGTAAATATCTATGCTCCCAATATGGGAGCAGCCAATTACTTAAGAAAACTGTTAATCAAGGTAAAGGGTCATATTGATATGAATACACTAATCGTAGGAGATCTTAACACGCCTCTTTCAGAATTAGACAGATCATCGAAGCAGAAAATCAATAAAGAAACAAGAGCATTGAATGACACATTGGACCAGATGGACCTCATAGATATATACAGAACATTCCACCCTAAAACAATAGAATACTCATTCTTCTCAAGTGCACACGGAACCTTCTCCAGAATAGACGACATACTGGGTCACAAATCAGGACTCAACTGATACCAAAAGACTGAGATGATTCCCTGCATATTCTCAGATCACAATGCTTTGAAACTGGAGCTCAATCACAAGGAAAAGTTGCGAAAGAACTCAAAAACCTGGGAGCTAAAGACCACCTTGCTTAAGAATGCTTGGATGAACCAAGAGATCAAAGAAGAACTGAAACAATTCATGGAAACCAATGAGAATGAAGACACTTCGGTCCAAAACCTATGGGATACAGCAAAGGCGGTCCTAAGGGGAAAATATATAGCCATCCAAGCCTCCCTCAAAAAAATTGAAAAATCCAGAACACACCAGCTCTCTCTACACCTTAAAGAACTAGAGGACCAACAACAAATCAAAACAACTTCACACATAAGAAGGAAAATCATCAAGATTAGAGCTGAGATCAATGAGGGAGAAACCAGAGATACAGTAGAACGTATCAATGAAACTAGAAGCTGTTGTTTTTGGTTGTTTGTTTGTTTGATTTTTAAGATTTTATTTATTTATTCATCAGAGAGAGAGAGAGAGAGCGATCACAGGCAGACAGAGAGGCAGGCAGAGGCAGAGGGAGAAGCAGGCTCCCTGCCGAGAAAGGAGCCCGATGTGGGACTCGATCCCAGGACGCTGGGATTATGTCCTGAGCCAAAGGCAGCTGCTTAACCAACTGAGCCAACCAGGCTTCCCTAGAAGCTGGTTTTTTGAAAGAATCAATAAGATCGATTAAGCCATTGGCTACACTAATCCAAAAGAAAAGAGAGAAAGCTCAAATTCATAAAATTATGAATGAAAAGGGAGAGATCACAACTAACACCAAAGAAGTAGAAACAATCGTAAGAAGTTATTACGAACAGTTATACGCCAATAAGCTTAGCAACCTAGATGAAATGGATACATTCCTGGAAAAATATAAACTACAAAAATTAAACCAGGAAGAAATCAACAACCTGAATAGACCGATATCTAATAACGAGATTGAAGCAGTGATCAAAAACCTCCCAAAAAACAAGAGCCCAGGACCTGACGGATTCCCTGGGGAATTCTACCACACCTATTCTCCTGAAGCTGTGTCAAAAAATTGAAGCAGAAGGAAAACTTCCAGACTCTTTCTATGAAGCCAGCATTACCCTGATCCCCAAACCAGGCAAGGACCCTACCAAAAAGGAGGAATTCAGACCAATATCACTGATGAATATGGATGCTAAGATTCTCAACAAGAACATAGCCAACAGGATCCAACAGCACATTAAAAAGATTATCCACCATGATCAGGTGGGATTCATCCCTGGGCTACAAGGGTGGATCAACATTCGCAAATCAATCAATGTGATACAACAAATTAATATGAGAAGAGAGAAGAACCACATGGACCTCTCAATTGATGCAAAAAAGTATTTGACAAAATCCAGCATCCGTTCCTGATTATATGCTTCAAAGTATAGGGATAGAGGGAACATTCCTGAACCTCATCAAATCTATCTATGAAAGACCCACAGCAAATATCATCCTCAATGGGAAAAAGCTTGCAGCCTTCCCATTGAGATCAGGAACAAGACAAGGATGCCCACTTTCACCTCTCTTGTTCAACATAGTATTAGAAGTCCTAGCAACAGCAATCAGACAACAGAGAGAAATGAAAGGTATCCAAATTGGTAATGAAGAAATCAAACTCACTCTCTTCGCAGATGACATGATTCTTTATATGGAAATCCCAAAAGACTCCACCCCCAAACTACTAGAACTCATACAGCAATTCAGCAACATGGCAGGATACAAAGTCAATGTGCAGAAATCAGTGGCTTTCTTATACACTAACAATGAAAATACAGAAAGGGAAATTAGAGAATCGAATCCATTTACTATAGCACCAAGAACCATAAGATACCTGGGAATAAACCTAACTAAAGAGGTAAAAGATCTGTACTTGAGGAACTACAGAACACTGATGAATGAAGTTGAAGAAGACACAAATAGATGGAAGACCATTCCATGCTCTTGGATCGGAAGAATAAACATTGTTAAAATGTATATACTGCCTAGAGCAATCTATACTTTTAATGCCATTCCAATCAAAATTCCACCGGCATTCTTCAAAGAGCTGGAGCAAATAATCCTAAAATTTGTATGGAATCAGAAGAGACTCTGAATCACTAAGGAAATGTTGAAAAACAAAAATAATGCTGGCGGCATCACCTTACCTGATTTCAAGCTTTATTACAAAGCTGTGATCACCAAGACAGCATGGTACTGGCATAAAGACAGACACATAGACCAGTGGAACAGAGTAGAGAGCTCAGATATGGACCCTCAACTCTATGGTCAATTAATCTTTGACAAAACAGGAAAAAATATACAGTGGAAAAAAGACAGTCTTCAATAAATGGTGCTGGGAAAACTGGACAGCTATATGTAGAAGAATGAAACTCGACCATTCTCTTACACCGTACACAAAGATCAACTCAAAATGGTTAAAAGACCTCAACGTGAGACAGGAAGCCATCAGAATCTTAGAGGAGAACCTAGGCAGTAATCTCTTTGATATCAGCCACAGCAACTTCTTTCAAGATACGTGTCCAAGGCAAAGATAACAAAAGCGAAAATAAATTTCTGGGAATCATCAAAATCAAAAGCTTCTGCACAGGAAAGGAAACAGTCAAAAAAACAAAGAGGCAACCCACGGAATGGGAGAAGATATTTGCAAATGACAGTACAGACAAAAGGTTGATATCCAGGATCTATAATGAACTCCTCAAACTCAACCCACACGAAACAGACAAAAACATCAAAAAATGGGCAGAAGATATGAACAGACACTTCTCCAATCAAGACATACAAATGGCTATCAGACACATGAAAAAATGCTCATCATCATTAGCCCTCAGGGAGATTCAAATTAAAACCACATTGAGATACCACCTTATACCAGTTAGAATGGCCAAAATTAACAAAACAGGAAACAACATGTGTTGGAGAGGATGTGGAGAAAGGGGAACACTCTTACACTGTTGGTGGGAATGCAAGTTGGTGCAGCCTCTTTGGAGAACAGTGTGGAGATTCCTCAAGAAATTAAAAATAGAACTTCCCTATGACCCTGCAATTGCACTCCTGGGTATTTACCCCAAAGATACAGATGTCGTGAAAAGAAGGGCCATCTGTACCCCAATGTTTATAGCAGCAATGGCCACGGTCGCCAAACTATGGAAAGAACCAAGATGCCCTTCAACAGATGAATGGATAAGGAAGATGTGGTCCATATACACTATGGAGTATTATGCCTCCATCAGAAAGGATGAATACTCAACTTTTGTAGCAACATGGATGGGACTGGAAGAGATTATGCTGAGTGAAATAAGTCAAGCAGAGAGAGTCAATAATCAGATGGTTTCACTTATTTGTGGAGCATAACAAATAGCATGGAGGACAAGGGGCGTTAGAGAGGAGTAGGGAATTTGGGTAAATTGGAAGGGGAGGTGAACCATGAGAGACTATGGACTCTGAAAAACAATCTGAGGGGTTTGAAGTGGCGGGGGGTTGGGAGGTTGGGGTTCCAGGTGGTGGGTATTATAGAGGGCATGGCTTGATTGGAGCACTGGGTGTGGTGAGAAAACAAAGAATAATGTTTTTCTGAAAATAAATAAATTGAAAAAAAAGAGAATGATATAGTGTCCTTCTGTATCTCTGACTACAGTCTTTAGTTTAACGTCTAATTTATCTGATATGAAAATTGCTACTCCAGCCTTCTCTTGAAGCCTATTGGCATGAAAGATGCTTCTCCACCCCTTCACTTTCAGGCTGGGTGTATCTTTAGGTTCAAAATGGGTCTCTTGTAGACAACATATGGATGGGTCCTGTTCTTTTATCCAATATGCAACCCTGTCCCATTTTATGGGCGCATTTAGGGCATTCACATTGAGAGTGATTATTGATAGATACGTTTTTATTGACATCGTGTTACATTTGGAGTCTTTCTGTAGATTGTCTCTGTATTTCTGTTCACTGCTATTCTTAGTATTTTTCCTCTTTTATAGAACCCCCTTAATATTTCCTGCAGTGTCGGCTTGGTGGTTGTGTAGTCTTTTAAGCCTTGTCGGTCTTGGAAACTCTTTATCTCTCCATCCATTTGAATGCAGTCTTGCTGGATAAGTATTCTTAGTTGCATGTTCTTCTCATTTAATGCCCTGAATATGTCTTGCCAGCCCTTTCTGGTTTGCCAGTTCTCTGTGGACATGTCCTACGTTATTCTGATGGGCTTTCCTCTGTAAGTAAGGAGCCTCTTTGTCCTAGCAGCTTTCAAGAGATTATACCTACAATTATGATTCCTCTATTTGACTATCAGGTACCTTGGTGTTTTTTTGGAATCTGTAATCTTGGGTGGAGACCTTTTGTCCTCTAGTACATGTACGCTGGTTCCATTCATGAGACTGGGAAAATTTTCATGACTAACTTGTTCCACTATATCTTCTAGACTTCTTTCTTTCTACTCCCCTTCATGGATTCCAATAATTCTGACATCGGAATGTTACATGGCATCATTTATTTCCCTGATTCTATTTCCATGGTTTCTAAGCTGTTTGTTCCAGCCTTCCTCCTGATCTTTTCTCTCTATTTGTTATGTCCTCCAGATCACTAATTCTATCTTCTGTCTCAGTTACCCTAGCTTTGAGAGAATTTAGATTAGATTGGAACTCATTGAGAGCATTGTGAAGTTCATCCCTGTTAGCTTTCATCTCAGCCCTAACATTGTGAATATCCTGTGTGTTTGCTTTCAGTTCGGCCCTAATCAATTCCATTTGGTCATCCATGGCTTTCTCCAACCTATTGCCTGGATAATTGTTAGCCTGAATTCTCTTTCTGACATATTGTCTGTGTTGATAGTCATTATCTCTGTTGCAGAAGGTCCATCCTCTGTATATTTTCTGTTGGGCATTCCTCCTCCTATTTTTTTGGTGAGAGATGACTGAACAGTTGTAGCTGGATGTATCAACTGTAGTGCAGTCAAGGTGCACCCTGGAACACTTCTGAGCAATCAAGATTCCCCACCCATATGAGAGACAAAAGAAAAGAAAAAGAAAAAAGAGAGAGAGAGAGAGGAAAGAAAGGGAAGATGAAAGAGAAGATTCAGCCCAAATGGGCCCCAAGGTTAGATTTAGAAAGTACACAAACAAAATGGACAAACAGAAATACTTATAAAAGTATATGACAAGAGAAATATATATATATGCAAATAAAGGAAGAACCTCATCAAAAAGAACTCCAAATATAATATTTATATAGTATCAGGACAATCAAAAACACAGAAACACTGGTGGAAGAAGAAATTGGGAGAGTAGTTATAAACTCTCAGTGTGGGCGAGGAAGGTTGTTTTGATTCTTCCTGGATGTATCTTGATATCTTTTAAATGACTCAACTTTCCTAAGATAAAGGGGGATTATAAATTGATTTACCAGTAGGCTTAGCACTGATGGGGAAAGGGGATTACTTTGAAGTTTAACTCTATATGAATATTAGAAAATAAAAATTAAAAGGAATAAACTAGACTAAACTAAACTAAAATTTTATGAAAAATACAAAAATTAGAAATAGAAAATAAAACACAGGTGTATGTATCAAAAAGTTCAGGTTAGAAGGTTATTATGGAATTTGATGTACTGGACAGCTCACTGTGCTGGTAAATAGGTTAAAAAAATATGTATATAAAAAAATGAACCAGAATAGTGGGAACGAGTTATAAATAAAAGTTGTCCTATGAAGTAGTGGTGGTTGTTCTCTTGTAGTCTTTTTTTTTTTTTTTTCTTTCTTTGTTGGTTTTCTGGGGGAGGGGCCTGCCACTTGTGTTTTCAGTCAATGATCTTCCCTGATTTAAGTCCTCCCGCCCCCCTTAGGGGGTGGGCTCTGAGGAAACTGGTTTTTTTCAGGCTTTTGTTCTCTGGCGGTTTTTATGTTTGGTCATTTTTTTTTTTTTTTTCTCTCACCTTGACCGCTTTTGATGGTTTTTATAGTTTTTTTTTTAATTTATTTATTTTCAGAAAAACATTATTCATTATTTTTTTTCACCACACCCAGTGCTCCATGCAAGCCGTGCCCTCTATAATACCCACCACCTGGTACCCCAACCTCCCACCCCCCCCGCCACTTCAAACCCCTCAGATTGTTTTTCAGAGTCCATAGTCTCTCATGGTTCACCTCCCCTTCCAATTTACCCAAATTCCCTTCTCCTCTCTAACACCTCTTGTCCTCCATGTTATTTGTTATGCTCCACAAATAAGTGAAACCATCTGATTATTGACTCTCTCTGCTTGACTTATTTCACTCAGCATAATCTCTTCCAGTCCCATCCATGTTGCTACAAAAGTTGGGTATTCATCCTTTCTGATGGAGGCATAATACTCCATAGTGTATATGGACCACATCTTCCTTATCCATTCATCCGTTGAAGGGCATCTTGGTTCTTTCCATAGTTTGGCGACCGTGGCCATTGCTGCTATAAACATTGGGGTACAGATGGCCCTTCTGGTTTTTGTAGTTTTAGAGGAAAACAAACTGGACCCTGACCTCCCTCTCAGAGAGAAGCCTCAGTCTGGCTGCATAGCCCAAATAAGTTCCCCCTTGGCTGCTGGAAGAGCAGGTTCCAAGTCGTGGTCCCTGGGGACACAGGATCTTTTGCTTGTACCCAAAACCAAGGCAGCAGTGGCTGTCTGGGCAGCTCTATACTGCCAGAGGAGTTCCAAGCAGCGATTGCACACTGAGATTTTCCCACTGGCCCGGGCTGGGTGTGCCTGGTCTTTCTGGGTCTAAGAGCGCCCAGCTTGCATGCACCTCTTTCAGAGGAGCCTGTGGGTCGCACACGTGTTTCAGGCTCTGAGAATGGGGCGCAGGTTCGAAAGCAGCAGGCTGGGCCTTTGCGCACCTCTCTCAGGGGAGAGAGTTTGGGGCACGCGTCTTAGGCTCTGAAACAATGGCACGGGTCAAAGAACACCAGCTGGGCCTTTGTGTACCTCTCTCAGGGGAGGATGAGGGGCACAAGCATCTCTGGCTCTATAGCAGGGCTTGCACCTTGTGATGTTTGGCAAGGCTCCCAGCTCCTCACAGGAGCCAGATCCCACGTGTTCTTGGGCGGGCTGGTGGCTTAGGGACCAAGACCTGGTTTCTCTGCTGCACTCTCTCTGTCTCAGCACCAGGGGAGGCTGTCCTGGGACTGGGGACTTAACCCCCTGTCCCTAGCCGCCCTGATTTCCACAATGTCCCCCCCGCGATCCTTTGCTCTTTTGGAGTGCTTTCAACCAGTCTCCAAGTTAATGCTCGTCCCCAGACGCAGAGCACTCTCACTCATATTAGGGGTATTACTTTCCAACCAGTCGCCTCTGATGGCTCCCTCCTCCATTTGTTTATATTCAGATATCAGTTTGCTATTCCCACTCCGCTTTATCTGCCCACTGGTGTCTTCTGCCCCTGTAGAGATCCAGACGTGTATAATTCTGATCTCAGGTTGATTTCATGGGTGATCGGAGTTCTTTGGTAGGTAATCAGCTCACTTTAGGGTACAGGTTTAAAAGGCGCCTCCTCCTACTTCCCTGCCATCTTGTCCCCCCATATCTTTTTTTTTTTTAAAAGACTTTATGTATTTATTTGACAGAGAGAGAGAGATCATAAGTAGGCAGAGAGGCAGGCAGAGAAAGAGGGGGGAAGCAGGCTCCCCACTGAGCAAGTAGCCCAATGCGGGGTTTGATCCCAGGACTCTGGGATCATGACCTGAGCCAAAGGCAGAAGCTAAACTCACTGAGCCAACCTGGCACCTCATATCTTCTTTATCCATTCATCCATTGATAGACATCTAGGTTCTTTCCTTTGTTTGGATATTGTAGACATTGCTACTATAAATATTCAGGAGCATATGCCCCTTTGGATTACTAAATTTTTATCTTTAGGATAAATACCCAATAGTGCCATCACTGGGTCATAGGTTAACTCTATTTTCAACTATTTGAGGAACCTTCATACCGTTTTCCAAGTGGCTGCATCAGCTTGCATTTCCACCAACAGTGTAGGAGGGCTCCCCTTTCTCTGCATCTTTGCTAACACCTGTCATTTCCTGACTTGTTAATTTTAGCCATTCTGACTGGTGTGAGGTGTTATTTCACTCTGGTTTTGATTTGTATTTCTTTGATGGCGAGTAATGTTGAGCACTTTTTCATGTGTTTGTTAGCATCTGCAGAAATCTCTGTTCCTGACTTCTGGCCATTTCTTGGTTGGATTATTTGTTCTTTAGGTGTTGAGTTTGGTTAGTTCTTATAAAGAATTAATCTAAAAGATTTTAGATTTTTAGATTTTAGATTTAGATTTTTCTTTATTTAAAAGATAAAGAACTAATCTATAAGATTTGGATACTAGACCTTTATCTGATATGTCATTAGCAAATATCTTCTTCCATTCTGTCAGTCATCTTTTGCTTTTGTTGACTGTTCCCTTTGCTATGCAAAAGCTCTTGATCTTGATGAAGTCCCAACAGTTCACTTTTGCCCTTGCTTCCCTTGCCTTTGGCAATATTTCTAGAAATAAATTGCTGCAGCTGAGGTCGAAGAGGTTGCTGCCTGGGTTTTCCTCAAGGAATTCGTTGGATTCCTGTCTCACATTGAGGTCTTTCACCCATTTTGAGTCTATTTTAGTGTGTGGTGTAAAGAAATGGTCCAGTTTCATTCTTCTACATGTGACTGTCCAATTTTCACATCACCATTTGTTGAAAAGCCTGTCTTTTTTCCACTGGACATTCTTTCCCACTTTGTCAAAGATTAGTTGACCATAGAGTTGAGGGTCCACTTATGGACTCTCTATTCTGTTCCATTGATCTATGTGTCTGATTTTGTGCCAGTACCATATTGTCTTGATAATTACAGCTTTGTAACAGAGCTTGAGGTCTGGAATTGTGATGTTGCCAACTTTGATTTTCTTTTTCAACATTCCTTGGCTATTCAGGGTCTTTTCTGGTTCCACATAAATGTTAGGATTATTGGTTCCATTTCCTTGAAAAAAAAGTGATGGTATTTTAATAAAGGTTGCATTAAATGTGTAGATTGCTTTAGGTAGCATAAACATTTTCACAATATTTGGTCTTCCAATCCATGAGCAGGAAGCTATTTTCCATTGCTTTGTGTCTTCTGCAGTTTATTTCATGAATACTCTATAGTTTTTTGAGTACAGGTTCTTTGCCTCCCTTGGTTAGGTTTATTCTTAGGTATCTTATGCTTTTGGGTGCAATTGTAAATGGGATCGACTCCTTAATTTCTCTTTCTTCTGACTTGCTCTTGGTGTATAGAAATACAACTATAGATTGTCTCTGTAAATTTCTGTCCTATGACACTCTTGGGTTCTTTATTCTTTTATAGAACCCACCTTAATATTTCTTGTAGTGCCAGCTTAGTGGTAAAAGAGTATATGACCACATTTTAAACCTTGCTTGTCTTGGAAGATCTTTATCTCTCCATCCATTTTGAATGTCATCTTTGCTGGATAAAGTATCTTGGCTGCATGTTTTTCTCATTTAGTGACCTGAATATGTCTTGCCAGCTCTTTCTTGCTTGCCAGGTTTCTGTGGACAGGTATGAAGTTATTCTGATGGACCATCCTCTGTATGTAAGGAATCTTTTCCCCTTAGCTGCCCTCAAGAGCTCCTGTCTAAAATTGTGCTCTATTGGGGCGCCTGGGAGGTTCAGTGGGTTAAAGCCTCTGCCTTCGGCTCAGGTCATGATCTCAGGGTCCTGGGATCGAGCCCTACATCAGGCTGTCTGCTCAGCTGGGACCCTGCTTCCCTTCCTCTATATCTGCCTGCATCTCTGCCTGCTTGTGATCTCTGTCTGTCAAATAAATAAATAAAATCTTTTAAAAAATAAAATGATCCATCAATTTCACCATGAGGTTTCGTGAGGTCTTTCTAGATTCTATGATCATGAGCGGGGAGAACTTTCTGCCTCCAGGTCATGAACGCTGGTTCCATTCCCCAGATTGGAAAATTTTTCATGGAGAATTTGTTCAGTTATATCTTCTTGTCTTCTTTCTTTCTCCTCCCCCTCAGGGATCCCAATAATTCTGACATTGGAACATTTCATGGCATCATTGATTTCCCTAATTCTGTTTTCATGGTTTCTAAGCTGTTTGTTCCAACCCCATTCTGATCCTTTTCCTCTATCAGTTTGTCCTCTAGATCACAAATTCTATCTTCTGCCTCAGTTACCCTAGCTGTTAGAGAGTTTAGATTAGACTGGATCTCATTGATAGCATTTTTTTTAAAGATTTTATTTATTTATTTGACAGAGAGAGATCACAAGTAGGCAGAGAGGCAGGCAGAGAGAGAGGAAGGGAAGCAGGCTCCCTGCTGAGCAGAGAGCCCGATGCGGGACTCGATCCCAGGACCCTGAGATCATGACCTGAGCCGAAGGCAGCGGCTTAACCCACTGAGCCACCCAGGCGCCCCACATTGATAGCATTTTTAACTTCTTCCTGTTAGGCAAACTTTCACTTCTTCCCTAATAGATTCCATGTTGTCATTAGTGATTCCCTCCAACCTAGCCATTGCCTGGATAATTGTTACCCTGAATTCCCTTTCTGACTTATTGTTTATGTCCATATCCAATAATTCTGATGGAGAGGGCACAGTCTCTGGCTTTTTCCTGTTGTGGGCATTCCTCCTCCTGGTCATTTTGGTGAGAGGTGTTTGAGGGGATGTGTAGCTGAATATATCAACTGTTATCCAGGCCAGGTGCACCCTGGAATGCATCTGAGCAATAAGGAGCTATCACCATAAAGAAAGAAAAAGAGAGAGAGAGAGAGAGAGAGAGAGACAGAAAAAAAGAGGGAGAGAGAGAGAAGACTCAGCCAGACTAGGCCCCAAAGATAAGATTTATAAGGTATATGAATGAAAATGGACCCCCCCAAAAAAAGACCAAGAAAAGTAACTGAGAAGAAAAAAAAAAAAAAAAAAAAAAAAGAACTGAGTCAAAATGAAGCCCAAGGTTAACATTTATATAATATCAGAACAAAAACAAATACACAGAAACACTGACAGAAGAAAAAGATAGGAAAGTGGTTATAAATCCTCAATGTGGGCAAGGAAGGTTATTTTGATTCTTCCTGGGTGTATCTTGGTATGTTTCTTGAAGAACTCAACTTTTCAAGGATAAAGGGAGATTAAAACTGGTTTATATATAGGGGTATTATTGATTAGGGAAAGGATTAACTTGAAGCTTATATCTATATATATATATTAAAAAAATAGAAAAAATGAAAACACAGATATATGTAGGATGTAGGAAAAATTTTCAAGTTAAAATGTTTTTATGAAATTTGTGGTATTGAAACTCTCCTTGTAATGGTAAATAAGTTTTAAAAAATTTAAAAATGAGAATAGTGAGAACAAATCAAAAATAAAAATTATATCTATGAAATATACAGGTTTTAGGTAATACTGAGCGCTTAATATCTTCTTTTCCCCTGACAGTGTGGTTTTACAGTTTTATGGGGACCCTGTAGTGATTATCCTCCCATTTTTTTTTCAGCTGTATTTCTGGGGAAGGGTCCTGCTGTGTGTTTTTTCTGTTAGTCTTGCTTGGGTTGAGTCCTCCTGCTCCCTATCAAGAAGGGGGGACTCTGTTGAAACCAGTTTTTCAGGCTTTTGTTCTCTGGATTTTTTCTTTTCCTTTGGTGGGTTTTGGGAAATATTCAGAGGTTGAGTAGAAAGCAAACTGCTCTCAGACCTCCATCTCAGAGAGAAGCATCAGTCTGTTCCCCTCTGGGTGGTCCATAACACACAGAATCACCCTCTACAAAATCTGCTGAGCCTCCCCCTCACACAAAAGCGAACAAAGAGACCAGTGGAACAGAGTAGAGCCCAGATATGGACCCTCAAATCTATGGTCAATCTTTGAGAAAACAGGAAAAAAAATATACAGTGATAAACACTGTCTCTTCAATAAACCATGCTGTGAAAATTGGACAGCTATGTATACAAGAATGAAACTCGACCATTCTCTTACACCATACACAAAGGTAAATTCAAAATACATAAAAGACTTGAATGTGAGGCAGGTATCTATCAAAATCATAGAGGAGAACATAAACAGTAACCTCTTTGACACTGGCCACAACAACTTCTTTCAAGACCTGTCTCCAAAGGCGAAGGAAACAAAAGTGAAAATGAACTTTTGGGACTTCATCAAGATCCAAAGTTTCTGCACAGAAAAGGAAACAGTCAACAAAACAATGAGTCACCCCATGGAATAGGAGAAGATATTAACAAATGACACTACAGACAAAGGGCTAATATCCAAGATCTATAAAAAACTCCTCAAACTCAACTCTCACAAAACAGATAATCATGTCAAAAAATGGTCAGAAGACATGAACAGACACTTCACCAAAGAAGACATACAATTGACTAAGAGACACATGAAAAAATGTTCATCAGATTCAAATGAAAACCACACTGTGATACCACATTACAGCAGTTAGAATGGCCAAAATTAACAAAACAGTAAACAACATATGTTGGATAAGTTGTGGAGTAAGGGGAACCCTCTTATACTGTTGTTGAGAATGCAAGTCGGTGCAGCCTCTTTGGAAAACAGTGTGACAATTCCTTAAGAAATTAAAAATAGAGTTTCTCTATGACCCTAAAATTGCAATACTGGGTATTTACCCCAAAGATACAGATGTAGTGAAAAGAGGGGCCATCTGTATCCCAATGTTCATAGTGGCAATGGCCACAGTTGCCAAACTGTGGAAAGAGCCAAGATGCCCTTCAGTGGATGAATGGATAAAGAAGATGTGGTCCATATATACAATGGAGTATTATGTCTCCCTCAGAAAGGATGAATACCCAACTTTTGTATCAACATGGAAGGGACTGGAGGAGATTATGCTGAGTGAAATAAATTAAGCAGAGAGAGTCAATTATCATATAGTTTCACTTACTTGTGGAGCATTAGGAATAACATAGAGGACATTGGGAGATGGAAAGGAGAAGGGAGTTGGGGGAAATCAGAGGAGGAGATGAAGCATGGGAAACTGTGGACTCTGTGGAACTAACTGAGGGTTTTGGAGGGTGAGGGAGGTGGGGGGTTGGGTGAGCCTGGTTATGGGTATTTTGGAGGGCATATATTGCAGAGCACTGGGTGTGGTGAATAAACAATGAATGTTGCAACACTAAAAAGTAATATATCTTTTTAATATAATGGGGAAAAAAAAAGAAGTGCAACTGATTTATGTGCATTGTTTTTCTATCCTTAGAGTTTACTGAATTCCTGTATGAATTTTAGCAGTTTTGGATTGGAGTCTTTGGGTTTTCTACATAAGGATTCGTATCATCTGCAAAAAGTGAGAGTTTGACTTCTATGCCAATTCAGACGACTTTTATTTATTTTTGTTGTCTGATTGCTGAAGCTGAGACTTCTATTACTATGTTGAATAGCAGTGGTGACAGTGGACAGCCCTGTGTGTTCCTAACCTGTATGTTCCTGAGCTGAGGAAAGCTCTCCATTTTTCCCCTTTGAGGATCCTATTTGCAGTGCATTTTTCATAGATGGCTTTATGATATTGAGGTATGTACCCTCTATCCCAGCACTGTGAAGAGTTTTGATCAAGAAAGCATGCTACACCTTGTTAAATGTTTTTTTTTTTTTTTCAGAATCTATTTAGGTTATCATATTGTTCTTGTTCTTTCTTTTATTAATGTATTGTATGACATTGATTGATTTGCAGATGTTGAACCAAACCTTGTAGCTCAGGAATAAATTCGGCTTGGTCTTGGTGAATAATTCTTTAATGTACTGTTGGATCCTACTAGCTAATATTTTGGTGAGAATTTTTACAACCATGCTCATCAGGGATATTGTTCTGTAATTTCTCCTTTTTGATGGTGTCTTTTTCTAGTTTTGGGATCAAAGTAATGCTGGCCTCATAAAATGAGTTTGTAAGTTTTCCTTCCATTTCTACTTTTTGGAGCAGTGTCAGGAGAATAAATGTTTGGTGGAATTCCCCTGGGAAGCTTTTGGCACTGTGTTCTTGTTTTTTGGGAGATTTTTGATGACTGATTCAATCTCCTTACTGGTTTTGGTCTGTTCAGATTTTTTATTTCTTACTGGTTCAGTTTTGGTAGTTTATATGTCTTTAGGAATGCACCCATTTCTTCCAGTTGTCAAATTTGCTGGCATATAATTGGTCGTAATGTATTCTTATAATTGTTTGTATTTCTTTGGTGTTGGTTATGATCGCTCCTCTTTCATTCATGATTTTATTAGTTTGGGTCCTTTCTCTCTTCTTTTTGATAACTCTGGCCAGGGGTTTATCAATCTTATTAATTCTTTCAAGGGACCATCTCCTAGATTCTTTTATTTGTTCTATTGTTCTTTTGGTTTCTATTTCATTGATTTCTGCTCTCATCTTTAGGATTTCTCTTCTGTAGCATTTAGGCTTGCTTTGCTGTTGTTTCTCCAGCTCCTTTAGGTGTCGGATTAGGTTCTCCTTTTGAGACCTTTCTTGTTTCTTGAGACAGGCTTTAATTGCTCTTTCATCTCAGGACCACCTTTGCTATATACTAAGGATTTTGAACATTTGTGTTTTCATTTTCATTTGTTTCTATGAATTTTTTCCATGAATTTTTAAAATTCTTCCTCAATTTCCTTGTTGACCCATTAATTCTTTAGTAAGATGCTCTTTAGCCACTATGTATTTGAGTTCTTTCCAACTTTCCTCTTGCAGTTGAGTTCTAGTTTCAAAACACTATGGTCTAAAAACATTCAGGGAATGATCCCAATCTTTTGGTACTTGCTGAGACTTGATTTGTGACCCAGGATGTGATCTATTCTGGAGAATGCTCCATATGCACTCAAGAAGAATGTGTATTATGTTGCTTTGGGATGGAATGTTCTTTTTTTTTTCCAATTTATTTATTTTCAGAAAAACAGTATTCATTATTTTTTCACCACACCCAGTGCTCCATGCAAGCCGTGCCCTCTATAATACCCACCACCTGGTACCCCAACCTCCCACCCCCCCGCCACTTTAAACCCCTCAGATTGTTTTTCAGAGTCCATAGTCTCTCATGGTTCATCTCCCCTTCCAATTTACCCAAAAGCACATACCCTCCCCAATGTCCATAACCCTACCCCCCTTCTCCCAACCCCCCTCCCCCCAGCAACCCACAGTCTGTTTCGTGAGATTAAGAGTCACTTATGGTTTGTCTCCCTCCCTATCCCATCTTGTTTCATGGATTCTTCTCCTACCCACTTAAGCCCCCATGTTGCATCACCACTCCCTCATATCAGGGAGATCATATGATAGTTGTCTTTCTCCGCTTGACTTATTTTGCTAAGCATGATACGCTCTAGTTCCATCCATGTTGTCGCAGATGGAATGTTCTGAATGTATCTATGATGTCAGTCTGGTCCCATGTGTCATTTAAAGCCTTTATTTCCTTGTTCTTTTGGTGATCTGTCCATTTCAGTGAGGGGGGTGTTAAAGTCCCCTATTATTATTGTATTATTGTCAATGTGTTCCTTTGATTTTGTTTTTAATCTTTTTGTATAATTGACTGCTGCCATGTTAGGGAAATACATATTTAAAATTGTTAGATCTTCTTGTACAAACCCTTTAAGTATGATATAGTGTCCTTACTCATCTCTTATTGTACTCCTTGGCTTAAAATCTGATTTATCTGATATAAGGACTGCTTCCCCAGCTTCTTTTGATGTCCATTATGATGGTAAATGGTTTTCTAACCCCTCACTTTAAATCTGGAGGTATCTTTGGGTCTAAAATGAGTGTCTTGCAGACAGCATATCAATGGGTCTCATTTTTTAAATCCATTCTGATACCCCATGTCTTTTGATTAGGACATATAGCCCATTTACGTTCAAGGTAACTGTTGAAAGATATAAATTTATGCCATTGTGTTGTCTGTAAGGTGACTGTTTCTGTCTGTTGTTTCTGATCCTTTCTGGTCTGTTACTTTTAGGCTTTCTCTTTGCTTAGAGCACCCCTTTCAATATTTCCTGCAGGGCTGGATTGGTGTTTGCAAATTATTTTAGTTTTTATTTGTCCTGGAAGATTTTTATTTCTCCTTCTATTTTCAATGACAGCCTAGCTGGATATAGTATTCTTGGCTGCATATTTTTCTCATTTAGTGCTCCAATATATAATGCCAGTTCTTTCAGGCCTGCCAGGTCTCTGTGGATAGGTCTTCTGCCAATCTAGCATTTCTACCATTGTAGATTACAGACCCTTTATCCTGAGCTGCTTTCAGGATTGTCTCTTTGTCTCTGAGACTTGTAAGTTTTACTATTAGATGACGGGTTGTTGACTTATTTTTATTGATTTTAAGGGTGGATATCTGTGCCTTCTGGATTTTGATGCTTGTTTCCTTCCCCATATTAGGGCAGTTCTCTGCTATAATTTGCTCCAATATACCTTCTGCTCCCCTCTCTCTTTCTTCTTCTGGGATCCCAATTATTCTAACATTGTTTTGTCTTATGGTATCACTGATCTCTCTAATTCTCCTCTTGTGATCCAATAGTTGTTTATCTCTCTTTTCCTCAGCTTCTTTATTATCCATCATTTGGTCTATATAATTAATTCTCCCTTCTGTCCCATTTATCCTGGCAAGAGTCTCTATTTTTAATTGCACCTCACTTTTAACTTTATTTTTCCAAGTTGGTTAGATTTTAGCTCTTTTATTTCTCCAGAAAGGAATTATCTAGTATCATCTTTGTTTTTTTCAAGCCCAGCCAGCATCTTTGTAATCATCATTCAAAACTCTAGTTCTGATATCTTACTAATGTCCATATTGAAAGGTCCCCTGCAGTTGATATTTGTCCAGAAAAGAATAGATGAATGATGGAACAAAATGCTAAATGCTAAAAGGGTAGCCACAACCCCAGAAAAATATGCACTCACCAAATCAGAAGAGACTGAAACCAGGGGGAGAAGAAAGGAAAATAAAATCTATCTACCTATCTATCTATCTATCATCTATATCTATATTTATATTTATATAAATATAATTAAGCTGGTAAATAGAACACATAGAACAGAGCCATACACTTGGTTTTAAGTGTATTATGGTCTGTTAGAAGAAAATATTTAAGCTTTAAAGAAATTTTTAAAATAATTAAAGAAAAATATGTATATACATGTATATATATATATATATATATATATATATATATGTAAACATGATGAAGGAACATTACAATAACTGTAGAGATGAAAATTTTTAAAAAGACTTTAAAAAGCGGAATTGAAATGATAAGAAGTTGGTTGACAAAGAAGCAAAAATATGAGAGAATGTGACTAGGTTAGAGTCTAGAGCAAATCCATATGCTAGATTTAGGGTGTATTTTGGTCTCTTAGAAGAAACTGTATCCCAAAATTTTAAAGAAAGAAAAAGTTATGTATACAAAAAATAAGGTTAAATATAATGAGAGGATAGAATATGACCATAAAAATGAAAACTAAAAAATATTTTTTAAAAGGTGTTGTTAAGATAAAATAGTTAAAATATGTTAGATAGGAAAGAGGAAGAATTCAAAAAATAGAAAAATAATTTCCACATTGTTTTCCAAAGTGGCTGCACCAACTTGCATTCCCAACAACAGTGTAAGAGGCTTCCCCTTTCTCCACATACTCTCCAACACACGTTGTTTACTGTCTTGTTAATTTTGGCCATTCTAATTGGTGTAAGGTGGTAACTCAGTGTGGTTTTGATTTGAATCCCCCTGATAGCTAGTGATGATGAACATTTTTTCATGTGTCTATTAGCCATTTGTATGTCTTCACTGGAGAAGTGTCTTTCAATGTTTGCAGCCACTTTGGGAAACAGTGTGGAGATTCCTTAAGAAATTAAAAATAGAGCTTCCCTATGACCCTGCAATTGCACTGCTGGGGATTTACCCCAACGATACAGATGTAATGAAAGGAAGGGCCATCTGTACCCCAATTTTCATAGCAATAATTGCCACAGCCACCAAACTGAGGAAAGAACTAAGATGCCATTCAATAGATGAATAGATAAGGAAGATGTGGTCCATATATACAATGGAGTATTATACCTCCATCAGAAAGGATGAATACCCAGCTTTTGTATCAACATGGATGGGATAAGAAGAGATCATGCTGAGTGAAATAAGTCAAGCAAAGAAAGTCAATAATCATATGGTTTTGCTTATTTGTGGAGCATAAGAAATAACACAGAGGACATGGGGAAATGGAGAGGAGAAGAGAGTTGGGGGAAATTGGGGGGGAGATGAACTATGAGAGACTGGACTTTGAAAAAAATCTGAGGGTTGGGGAGGGGTGCATTGTGGGAGGTTGGGTGAGCCTGGTGGTGAGTATTAAGGAGGGCACATACTGCATGGAGCACTGGGTGTGGTGCATAAGCAACCAATTCTGGAACACTGAAAAGAAATTTGGAAAAATAGAAAAAAAGTAAAGAAAAATTTTAAAATTTAACTTTTAAAGACTAAAGAATCATGGGGAAAAAAACCAAGAAGTCTATGTGTTGTATTCCCCTAGCACTGGAGTTTTGCTGTTCTCATTGATCTATAAACTTGTTCTGGCTGTATGTTATGCTGATCTTCTGGGGCAGGGGCCTCTTACAGTGATTCTCAAATTTCTTTACCTGAGGTGGAATTGCACCACCCTTGCCAGCAGCCAGATAAAGTAATCTGCTCAGGTTTGCTCTCTGTACCTCCTGTTCCCTGAACGCTTTCTTACAGCTTTGGAGGATGAGAATGAAAATGTCATCCTCCCAATCTCTAACCCCAGAGGAGCCAAGAGCTCAGCAACACCACTCCTCAGTGAGCCCCCAGAGAAAAGCAGTCAAGCACTCCTGTCTCCCTGGTTTCTGGCTGTACCCTGTGCTCATCCAGCCTGTGACAGTGTTCCTATCTCTGGAACATGGCCACATTTGGAGTCTTCTAATCCAGTAGATTTCTGCTGTCCACTCACACGCCATTCCTCCTGGTGGAGGAAGGAGATATCCCCAGATCTGCCACTTGTGGGGTCCCTGTTCCAAGAGTAGTGAGCCAACTTTGCCTTGGATCATGGTTTATGGTAACCCCAAGTTAAGAGCCCACTCCTCATCTCTGCCTTTGCTACTGGCTTCCCCACTCCAATACCTGGTAATTCTGCCACCCTCAGGCAGTATTCTGAGTATTTCTGTGACCCTGAGGGTCCTGAGACCACACTGTCTCAGTGAGGATTCCACCTCCCACCAGCCATTTATCCACTGGAGCAATGTCTTTCCACAAAGCAGACTTCTAAAAGTTCTGATTTTGTGCTCCAGTGCTCTCTCTCACTTGCCAGGAGCCAGGTGATGGAGGCCCCCTACCCCCATGGTCTATCTTCCTGTATATTGCCTCAGATTCACTTGTCAGCACCTCCTGCCTTCCAGAAAGTGGTCACTTTTCTATTCATAGAATCGCTGCCATTCTTCTCTTTGATATCCTCTTGAGTTTGTGGGTATTCAGAATGGTTTAAAAACTATCTGAATTCCTGGGACCAGATAAAATTTAGGTCTCCTAGTCCCCTGCCATCTTGCTCTTCCCCCTACAATTTATATATTATATATATATAATTTATATAATGAAATATAACTCAGGCACAAAAACAAAGGAAACCTTGGCTTTTACAACAATACAGGTAAATTTTGAGGGCATATTATATGAAATAAGTCAGGCAGAGAAAGACAAATACTATGTGATCTAACTTATATGTAGAACCTAAAAAAAAATAATAATTCATAGATACAGAGTACAATCTGGTGGTTGCCAGAAAGAAAATGTTAGAAGTAAATGAAATGGGTAAATGAAATCAAGAGTGACAAACTTCCAGTTGGAAAATAAGTAAGTAATGGGGAGGTAAGTGCTGCACAGTAACTATAGCTGCTAAAACAGTAGGGTCTTCAAAGTTCTCATTATATATATGTATATATATATACAGATACAGCCTATATATATATACACACACACAGTAATTTCACTGTACATCTATAATTAATACAATATTATATGTTAATTATATCTTTTAAAAAGAAAGAAGGGAAAAGCCTTGGGGGAAAAGTGAGATGAGAGTTGTAAAGATATCAACGACAAGAGATACAGAAGGAAGTCATCCAGAGTAGATGAGTTGGTACCATCAAAGACATGTGGGGCTCAGGGAGAGAGAAGAGGTCACATTGAGAGGGTAGATTGTAGAATTGTCAATAGGGCTGAAGACAAAATGTAGGAATAGACATAAGGAACTCACATTCTTTCTTTTTTTTTAAGATTTTATTTATTTTTATTTATTTGATAGAAAGAGAGAGCAAGAGAGGGAACACTAGTCGGGGGTGGCAGACGGAGAAGCAGACTTCCCATCGAGCAGGGAGCCCATTTGGGGGCTTGATCCCAGGACCCTGGGATCATGACCTAAGCCAAACAAAGCTGAAAGGCAGAGTATTAATGAATGAGCCACCCAAGCACCCTTAAAGAACTCACATTCTTACCTAAAGAAGCTAGTTTTTTTTTTTTTTCCAAAAGTCCAGATAGAGAAAGTGATGGTTTTCTTCTAACCAGTCAGCCATTTTTAAATGTGAGAAAGATATGAAAAACAGTAAGAACAACCATACAGTTCTTTCCTCATTTATAACACATAATTTTTGAGAGGGAAAAATTGATTCAACATATGTGATACAATGGATGAGCTGTATAAACTCTAGCTATAATTACTTAAAGTAAAGAAGAGGCAATGTTTGCTGCTATCTTTGTAGTCATGTTTTAATATAAATATGTGGGCAAGAATTGTAATATAATACAGAAAAGTAAAAATAGATATATCTTTTGTTATGATTTATTTCCCTATAATTTTATCTAACAATATAACATCTAAAAGATGGTCAATTTTTACTGGTATATAGGAATATATCAGTAAGAAAAAATATGTCATTAAGAAATAACAATACTAAAAGAGACATTATAATAACTTGAAATGTTTTTACAGCTGTAAATATCATACCATTTCTTCACAAAATTCCTTTTGTTTATATGCTAGACAATAACCTCAGGAACAATTAAGGAAGTATGCTTCTTTGAGCTGGATAATTAAATGCCAAGAAAACTCACCACTCAATATGTAATTCACTCAAAATCTTATTGTTTGAAGGAGTCAGTGTTCGTATATAGGATGGATTGAATTCCTAACAATATCTGGCATGAGCAGTGGACTTGACCCTCACTATAATAACATTACATTCATGGTCAAAATGACAGCTAAATGGATGGATGGAGCTTGTCTCTAACAGGCAGATTCATGACCGCAGCATAATGAATGAGAGTGTTATAACCTCTGGTCACATACACCCTGGCCTGTTGCTCCTTACAAGCTGTATCAGGGGATATAGAGTAAATTCCTGTTGTCAGATCTAATGGTGAAAGATTCTGGCTTCTAACTTACTAGGAGAACAAAGTAGAATTTCCATTCCAGTAATTTGGATCAAAACACTTCCCTGATCTTCCTGGTCAATTTGTTGTGTCACTTAATTAAACCCAAAGCATTGCATATTGTGTAAGTGAGTAAAAGAAAGACGGTTTCTTCAACCTTGAAAAACAATCCTTAAGACAAATACCTTATTAAATTAGTTAAGTTCTAGGACATACATTACAGGAGTTTTTTTTCTCAGACTTTTTCAGGGGTTAAATACGGATTAAAGTAAATGGCAGACAAAGTCATAGTTAAGAGTTAAAAGAGAAATTGAAATGCAAGAGCAAATTCATACAAAATGATAAAAAGCAAAATTCCCACCACAGATTTTCTCTCTTTCTCTCTCTCTATTACACACACACAAACACACACACATACATCCAATATCTGGCAAAGGGATTAGCAAAAGAGCTGTATTATTTTAGTTTTTCCCTGAACTTGAAAAGTTAGATATATAAGTTTTCTGAATTGAAGGTTTTTGGATATTGACAGTAAATACTTTTGATTGATTTTTTAGTTAGAAAATGTGGGTCTTTTTCCAGTACATCCCTTTTCTTCACTCCAATAAATACAAGCATTAGCAAAGCCTAGAATGAATGAAAGGAGAATTACAATGATGTGGCATTTGTTGATGGCTAGTATGATGACATACTTATGTGTATCCAAAATTAATATTTTTTGCTTACATATTATTATGGTTTAGGCCACTCTCTTTTTACAAACTTCCATAGGGAGAATTATAACTGAGCTCATATTTGTGAATATTTGTAGGTGTTTGCTGTTAATCTGCACTGAATGAATAGTTCTACACTGAATTGAACTTTTAATTCTCTCAGCTTTGAAAACTTGATGATCTGCCTGAAAAGAGTAAATATTGCCTGATAAAATGTATTTATTAAGGAGATGTGCATAAACTCTGTGGGGAGGTAAATAACACACTTTCAAGGAGACTAACAGATTAAGATACATGGCTCTTCAGCAAAACAGAGTGTGCACTCTGTATTTTAAAGCACTGAAGCTATATTTGGTGCATTTCTTAGATTAATATGCAAGAGTTTCATTGTTTGGAATCATTCAGGAAACATTATACAAATCGCTGTCAGTTGAGAAATGAACATGAGAGTTTTAGCATCCTGCAAATTGCTCCATAACACATGTTGTGGAAAAATGCTACAGCTAAACACTGGGGGAAGGGGGGGCTTCCATTGATTCTGTTCCAATAAGTTGAAATTACTCAATATGTAGGTTCGGTTAAGTGCATATGAAAAGCAATGGCTACATAGGTGTAGAAACAGCAAAATTATACCTGTGTTTTTGTTTCAGTTAGTAAACCCAGAGCATCTTAAAACTTTGTAAGGCATTTAATATCTGATAATATTTGGGGGAGATTTTACAATTAATGCATAAAAGGAATTACACATACTGGTTATTAATATCTTCGGCAAAGGTTTATTCACTAGGAACCAATTTTTAAATATAATCTTAATTGTTGAAACACCATCAGTACTTAAAATGTGTTCCAAGGTTTTCAGAGTTGTGTATTCAATTACAAATACCATTCCATCAATCTAAGTGCTCTGCATGAAAGGGAAAGTACTGTTTCACATATATTTAAAATTAGAAGATGAAGAGATAAAGGTGATAGAAGTCATAAACTTTTACAAATTGTTGTTTTTAAATGTAGCTATATGTACATAATTCATGCTTGTGTGCCAAGGAACATTGATTTTGAGATTCATGAAAACCTTTAGTATTCTGAGAAGGTAAAGAGAATATCCTGCTTTTTACTTTCTGGCTAATTATACATATTAGCCCATCAGAAGATGAAAGAGTATACCAATGTAATTTTTATTCTATTATTCCATCTGCTGTTGGTCAATATTTTCAATAAATATTTCAAAAAATTATTTTGAAAATATCACTTATTTTAGAAATGATAAAACTATGAGTATCTATTAAAATATTAACATCTTAAAATTGGTTACATTAAAAAAAATCTATCAGGGCCTTAATTATATCGATTACAAAAGGCTTTTCCCCATGATGATTTAGGAAAGCAAAGACAACTTGTAAGCAAACTGACTTGAGTTCACTCCTTGGTGAATCACAGATAGAAACTACACAAGGTAGAGTTGTCACCCAGAGGAAGCTTTATTTGCATCAAATAAGGAGATCACAGGGAATAACTTCCAAAGCTGTGACTTCCTAGTCAAGGGTAAATGAGTTCTTTTCATTTAGAGTTAGGATAAATATTTAGAAAGGGGAGCTTTGTCATTGTATGTAGAGGTGGGCATAAGGTCATGCATATGCCTTAAGTAAACATGCCTATATTATATAGTATGTTATGTAAATGAGGCTGGTGGTTCTCTTTGGGCAGAGATTTTAGTACTATAACTGCCAGTCACTGCATGGGTCACTCCACTGTCCATCTACACAAATATGAGTTAGAAGTTAAGCTTAAACTGGTTTGGTGGTCTGGGCCATAATAGCTCTTTGTCCACATAGTCATTATTGCTTGAAGAGTAGCTTTGGTTTCCATCAAGAGATGCTATACCCTCCAGTCTTTTGCCTGTGTTAAGAGATAAGCTAGAAAGAAGAGTTTAAGGAAAAATGTGGGACAAATGTTTGTAGGTACAAGCAGGTGAGCAATAAAGGTCTGGTCTTGGGGATCTATATAGTGACACCATTTTTATATTTAAGTAGTCTGTAAAGATATGGTGCAGTAGATTTTCTTTTATGTTGTGCTTTAAATCAGAGATACCACTTACTTACTAGACATAGAATTGGTGTCTGTGTGTAACTATTAACTAGGCCACATTCATTCAAAAAATAGTTTTTAATTTGGTATTTTGCAGTATACATGGCCCCAAAGAATACAGGCGATATTAATTTTCCATGCCAGTGATTCTAGAATCCTGAGAACAGAGATGCACAAAGACATGAAGAAGAAAAATAACAGGGCTCCTCCATCTTTGATCCAAGTGTAAGGTACTGGCTTCTTTCAATCTAAATATTTCTGATGTAGATATTCAAAACCAAATTTCGATGCAACTCTAGGTGCTTTGTTAGAAAGCACATTCTATCAATTCATTGAAACACTAAAATTGCATTATCTTTTAAAGAGATAATTAGGGACACCTGAGTGGTTCAGTCAGTTAAGCATCCAGCTCTTGATTTCAGCTCAGGTCATGATCTCAGAGTTGTGAGACTGAGTCCTGTGTCTATGCCCTGTGTGGAGCCTGCCTAAGATTCCCCTTCTCCCTCTGCATCCCCCCACCAAAAAAAAAGTAAAAGAGATAATTATTTTTAAAAATAAATTGTTACAAATCTGTTTTTAAAGTATAAATTTGTCATCTATTAAAGAAAAAAGTTATTCTAATACTTGTTAAAACAGTAGGGTAGACCTTTATTTTTTTTAATATTTTATTTATTTATTTGCCAGAGAGAGAGAGAGCGCACATAGGCAGGCAGAGTGGCAGCAGAGGCAGAGGGAGAAGCAGGTTCCCCGCGGAGCAAGGAGCCCAGTGTCGGACTTGATCCCAGGACAGTGGGATCATGACCTGAGCCGAAGGCAGCCACTTAACCAACTGAGCCACCCAGGCGTCCCAGGGTAGACCTTTATTCAAGGCTATTAATATAGGTGTCAAGACTACCACAATAGGGTAAAGATAGGAAGCTCAACACCAAACACAGTAATAACAAGTGGAGATTTATGGCCAAAGAATACCTTTACTGGAGTTGGTAATGGGATTAGGGTGGTGAATAGAAAATTATTAAGAAGAAATGTCAAGGGTAGAGGGAATTCTTGTTAAACATATCTAACAGCATACCCACTGAAGTTAGGCCAGGGTAGTTACATATTACCTGGGAATGGTGAGGGTTAAGAATTTAAGATGTAAGGGATGATTAGACATCAAGTATGGGAGGACATTCTTTAAAATGACTTAGCAGGATTCTTCTTATAACTAGACTATTTAAGGATAAACACAGAAGTCCAAGGTCTAGACCTAGTTGAGAAAGTAAGAGGAGCCTGAGTAAAATTTGGTCAAGGAGATGGTCTTCACATCTCATAGAAATAAAGTGGTGATACATTGTATACCTAGTCCCTGAAACAGTGACAGGAAAACAAAAGAGATTCAATAAGCCTTTGTTAAATTAATAAAAAATATACATGAAATGTCTATGTAGATTTCATTCATTTTTATTTCTATTTAGTACTTTTAAATTAGATTTTGTAACATTATTTGATAATACACAAAAATGTAAAGTATTGGATCTTTGGACTTATTGATGTTAAAAGAAGCACATATGGGATAAATCTTCTCAATTTGAATATCACAGCCCCATTCTTTTAAACCACTTCTTCTTTTACAGACCTAATATTCTACAGAAGAAAGACAACTAAACACCATATAAGTAAGTAAATAGATAAATAGAACAACTCTGAATAACTTCCAATATATTGAAAGAAGTAAAATCTATTGTGTGTTAGAGAGGATCTGATTAAAGGAAGAGTATGCTGAGTGAAATAAGTCAAGCAGAGAGAGTCAATTATCATATGGTTTCACTTATTTGTGGAGCATAACAAATAGCATGGAGGACAAGGGGCATTAGAGAGGAGTAGGGAATTTGGGTAAATTGGAAGGGGAGGTGAACCATGAGAGACTATGGACTCTGAAAAACAATCTGAGGGGTTTGAAGTGGCGGGGGGGTGTGGGAGGATGGGGTACCAGGTGGTGGGTATTATAGAGGGCACGGCTTGCATGGAGCACTGGGTGTGGTGAAAAAATAATGAATAATGTTTTTCTGAAAATAAATAAATTGAAAAAAAAATAAAAATAAAAATAAAAAAATATTTTTAAAAATAAAAAAAAAAAGACAGACACATGGGGTCAAAGATGTGTTTGCCTGGCATTCTGATTTTTAATTTTTTTTTTTTCCCATAAACCTAGGTTGCTGTTCACAGTAAAAAAAAAAAAAAAAAAAAAAAAAAAAAAAAAATTAAAAGAAGAGTACTAAGCGCTCCTTGAAAAAGTCAACCATTCACTGTCCTGGGATCACTGCTTCAGGCAGAGTGGCAGCATGTGCCAAAGGCCAATCTGAAGGACTGACCTGCCTTGCTTGACTTGCCTGTGTGGCTCAATCACAGTTCACAAGGGGAAGTGTGTTAAATGTCAAATGAAAGAGAAGACAGATCTTGGAGAGATTATGAACTATGGTATAAAAAGTTTTAATTTATAGAATTATAAGAGCAGAGAGATCAATTTAGTTCCCTAGTTCCCTAGGTCACAGCAATGTTTATGAGCAATGTTTATGAAAGAACAGGGTCTCATAAAGAAAAGTAGGAAGGAATAAAGTATGCATGGAAAACTAGATGAAAGTGACAGCCAGCAAAGGAGAAAATTTTAAGAAAATAGCCAGTCCAGTGTATCAACTACCATCAAAAACCAAATCAAATAAACACATATGATTGTTTATTGGTCTTTCAAATGTGAAAAAAAAAAGGAAAGACTTAAGACTAGCATATTAATTTGCCACTAAAAATATCATGGGCTGTTGGCTTAAACAACAAATATTTATTTTCTCATAATTCTGGAGGTTAGAAAACCTAGATTAGGGGAAGAACAGGTTTGAATTCACCTGATGTTGCTATTCCTCGCTTGCCTTCTCACCGTGTACTCAATAGCTTTTTTCTTTGTGCATGCATCCCTAGTGTTTGTTTCTAAGTGTCCTAATCTTTTTTTTATAAGGATACCAGTTACAGTGGATTAAAAAACCATCTTAACAACCTCATGTTAGGCTAATTATCTTTTATTATTTAATTTTAATTTTGTATTTCCAATGTCTTTCATTTTTTTTATTATGTTAGTCACCATAAAGTACATCATTATTTTTTGATTCAGTGTTCTAAGATTCATTGTTTATGTAAAACACCCAGTGCTCCATGCAATACATGCCCTCCTTACTACCCACCACCAGGCTCACCCATCACCCCATCCCCTTCCCTTCTAAAACCCTCAGTTTGTTTCTCAAAGTCCACAGTCTCTCATGGTTTATCTCCCATCTGATTTCCACCCCCCTTCACTTTTCCTAATGTCCTATATGTTATTTCTTATGTTCCACAAGTAAGTGAAACCACTTGATAATTGACTTTCTCTGCTTGACTTATTTCACTCAGCACAATCTCTCCTGGTCCCATCCATGTTGATTTGAAAGTGAACTATTCATCCTTTGTGATGGCTGAGTACTATTCAATGTTTGTATGGACCACATCTTCTTTATCCATTAATCTTGATGAAGGATATCAAGATGAAGGGCATCTCAGCTCTTTCCACACTTTGGCTATTGTAGATATTGCTGCTATGAACATTGGGGTACATATGGCCCCCCCCTTTTTTTTTTTACTACATCTGTATCTTTGGGGTAAATACCCAGTAGTGCAATTGTTAGGTCATAGGGTAGTTCTATTTTTAATTTTTTAAAAATAATCTCCACACTGTTTTCCAAAGTGGCAGCACCAACTTGCATTCCCACCAACAGTGTTGGAGGGTTTCCTTTCTCCACATCCTCTCCAACACTTGTATCTTGCCTTGTTAATAATTTTCAAACTGGTGTAAGGTGGTATCTCAATGTGGTTTTGATTTGAATCTCCCTGATGGCTAATGATGATAAACATTTTTTTCATGTGTCTGCTAGCCAATTCTATGTTTTCATTGGAGAAGTGTCTGTTCATGTTTTCTGCCCATTTTTTGGACACAATTATCTGTTTTTTGGGTGTTGAGTTTGAGAACTTCCTTATAGATCTTGGATATCAGCTCTTTGTCTTTAGCATCATTTGTGAATATCTTCTCCCATTCTGTAGGGTACCTCTTTGTTTTGTTGACTGTTTCCTTTGTTGTGCAGAAGTTTTTATCTTGATAAATTCCCAAAGTTCATTTCTGCTTTAGTTTCCTTTGCCTTTGGAGACGTGTCTTGAAAGAAGTTACTGTGGCCGATATCAAAGAGGTTACTGCCTATGTTCTTCTCTAGGATTTTGATGGATTCCTGTCTCACATTGAGGCCTTTCATCCTTTTTGAGTTTATCTTTGTATATGGTATAAGAGAATGGTTGACTTTCATTCTTTACATTGCTGTCCAATTTTCCAGCACAGTTAACTGAATAGACTGTCTTGTTTCCAATATATATTTTTTTCCTGCTTTGTCAAAGATTATTTAACCATAAAGTTGTGGGCCCATATCTGGGCTCTCTACTCTGTTCCACTCTTTTATGTGTCTGTTTTTGTGCCAGTACCATGTTATCTTGGTGATCACAGCTTTGAAATAAAACTTGAAATCAGGCAATGTGATGCCCCAGCTTTGTTTTTCTTTTAGAACATTTCCTTAGCAATTTGGGCTCTCTTATGGTTCCATAAACATTTTAGGATTTTTTGTTCCAGCACTTTGAAAAATGCCAATGAAATTTTGATTGGGATGGCATTGAAAGTATATTGCTCTGGACAGAATAAACTTTTTAACAATGTATATTCTTCCAATCCATGAGCATGGAATGCTCTTCCATATTTTTGTGTCTTCAATTTCTTTCATGAGTGCTCTATAGTTCCTTGAGATCTTTTACCTCTTTAGTTTGCTTTATTCAAAGGTATCTTACAGTGTTTGGTCCTATAGTAAATGGAAACAATTCTATAATTGCACTTTCTACAGTTTCACTCTTAGTGTATAAGAAAGCAACTGATTCCTGTGCATTGATTTTATATCCTGCCACATTATTGAATTACTGTATGAGTGCTAGTAATGTGGGGATGGAGTCTTTTGGGTTTTCCACATACCCTTATCCATACTTCATGTTATCTGTGGAGAGAGAGTTTGACTTCTTTGCCAATTTGAATACCTTTTATTTTTTTTGTTTTATGATTGCTGTTGTTAAGACTTCTAATATTTTGTTGAACAACAGTGGTAAGAGTGGGCATCCTTGTCATGTCCCTAATATCAAAGGGAAGACTCTCAACTTTCCCCAGTGAGAATGCTATTTACCATGGGTTTTCATAGATGGATTTTATGAAGTTGAGGTATGTTCCTTCTATCCCTATAATTTGAAAGATTTCATCAGGAAACTATGCTGTATTTTGTCAAATACCTTTTCTGCATCAATTGAGAGGATCATGTGGTTCTTCTCTCTTCTCTTATTGATTTGTTCTATCACATTGATTTGTGAATGTTGAACCACACTTGCATTCCAGGGGTAAATCCCACTGGGTCATAGTGGATAATCTTTTGAATGTACTATTGGATCCTATTAACTAGGATCTTGTTGAGAATCTTGGCTTCCATATTCATCAGAGATATTGGTCTGAAATGTTCCTTTATGATTGGGTCTTTGCCTGGTTTGAGGATCAGGGTAATGCTGGCTTCATAGAAAGAATCTGGAAGTTTTCCTTCTGTTTCTATTTTTTGAAACAGCTTTGGGAGAATAGATATTTTTTCTTTCAATGTTTGGTAGAATTCCTAAGGGTATTCATCAGGTCCTGGACTCCCATTTTTTGGGTGGTTTTGGATCACTGCTTCAATCTCATTACTAGATATTGGTCTATTAATAGGTTGTTAATTTCTTCCTGATCCAGTTTTGGAAGTTTATAGGTTTCCAGGAAGGCATCCATTTCTTCTAGGTTGCTTAACTTATTGACATATAGCTGTTGATAATGATTTCTGATATTTCTTTCTATATCCTTGGTGTTAGTCATGATCTCTCTCCTTTTATTTGTAATTTTATTAGTTTGGGTCCTTTCTTTTTATTTTTGGATTAGTTCAGCCAGTGGTTTGTCAATATTATTAACTAAGAACCAACATCTAGTTTCATTGATGTGTTCTACTGAATCTTTAGTTTGTAAGTCACTTATCTTTGCTCTAACCTTAATTATTTCCTTCCTGTGCATGGGGTAGGCTTAATTTGTTGTTGATCTTCTACTTCTTTAAGGTGTAAAGAGAGCTGGTGTATTCAGTATTTTTATTTATTTATTTATTTTTTCAGTGAGGCTTAGATGGCTATGATTTCCCCCCTAAGCCACCTTTGCCATATCTCATAGGTTTTGGACCAATGTATCATCATTCTCATTGGTTTCCATGAATTGTTTAAGTTCTTCTTTGATTTCCTGGCTGATCCAAACATTCTTGAGCAGGATGGACTCAACATCCACGTGTTTGAACTCCTCCTAAACTCTCTTGTGGTTGAGTTCTAGTTTCAAAGCATTGTGATCTGGGAATTAGAGGGAATAATCTCAAACTTTTGGTATAAGTTGAGCCCTGATTAGTGACACTATATGTGGTGTATTCTGGAGAAATCTCCATGTGTGCTCAAGAAGAAAAGGTATTCTGTTGTTTTAGGGTACAATGTTCTGTATATACTATGAGGTCCATCTGGTCCAATGTGTCTGTCATTCAAAGTTGTTTCTTTGTTGATTTTCTGCTTAGATGACCTGTGTATTGCTGAGAGTGACATGTTAAGATCCCCTGCAATTACTGTATTCTTATCAATATGACTCTTTATTTTGATTAATAATTGTCTTATATGGTTGGCTGTCCCCAACTTGGGAGCGTAGATCTTCTTGGTGGATAAGCCTTTTGAGAATGATGTAGTGTCCTTCTGTATCTCTGACTAGAGTCTTTAGCTTAAAATATATTTTGTCTGATATGAGAAAGCTACCTCAGCTTTCTCTAGAGGCCCGTTCTCATGAAAGATGGTTCCCTATCCCTTCACTTTCAGTCTGTATGTATCCTTAGGTTCAAAATGCATCTCTTGTAGACAGTATATAGATGGGCCCCATCTTTTTATCCAATCTTCAACCCTGTGCCTTTTATGGGTGTATTTATACCGTTCACATTGAGTGATTATTGAAAGATACATTTTTATTGTCATCATGTTGCACGTGAAGTCCTTGTTTCTATAGATTGTCTGTGTACATTTCTGTTCTATATCACTCTTGGGAGATTGCTTCTTTTATAGAATCCCCTTCATATATCTTATAGTGCCAGCTTGGTGGTCACATGACTTTTTAGACTTTGCCACTCTTGGTAGCTCTTTGTTTCTCCATCCATTCTGAATGTCAGCCTTGCTGGATAAAGTATTATTGACTGCAGTTCTTCTCATTTAGTGCCCTGAATATGTCTTGCCAGCCTGTTCTGGCTTGTCAGGTTTCTGTGGACAGGTCTGACATTATTTTGATGGACTTTGCTCTGTACATAAAAAATCTTTATGCCCTAGCTGTCCTTAAGATATATTTTCTGAATTTATGATTTGTGAATTTCATAATGATATATCTGGAGGTCTTTGTGCCCTCATTGATCTTGGGGGGGTATGTTTTCTCCCTTTAGGACATGAACACTTGTTCCAATCCCCAGATTAGGGAAATTTTCATCTAGGATTTGTTCAACAGTATCTTCTAGTCCTCTCTCTCTCTCTATCTCCACCCCCTCAGGGATCCCAATAATTCTGACATTGGAATGTTTCATGGCATCATTTATTTCCCTAATTCTATTTTCATGGCTCCTAAGCTATTTGTTCCAGACCTCCTCCTGATCCCTCTTTTCTATTAGTTTCCCTTCTAGATAACTAATTCAATCTTCTGTCTCATTTATCCTAGCTGTTAGAGTATTTAGATTAGATTGGATCTCATTGATAGCATTTTTAAGTTCTGCAAGATCAGCTCTCACTTCCTCCCTTAGAGATTCAATGTTGCCACTAATGGTTTTCTCCAATGTAGCCATTGTCTGGATAATTGTTACCCTGAATTCTACTTCTGACATGTTGTTTATGTCCATACCTAGTAGTTCTGTGGAAGAGGTCACTGTCTCTGAATTTTTCCTGTTGTGTGCTCCTCCTCCTAGTCATTTTGGTGAGAGGTGCTTGTGGGGTGTATAGCTGAATATATCAACCATGATCCAGGCAAGGTGCATCCTGGAAAGTTTCAGAGCAATTTGAAGTCAGCACCAAAAAGAAAGAAAAAAGAGAGAGAGAGAGAGAGAGAGAGAAAAGAAAAAAAATCTAGCCAAAATGAGCTCCAAGAATAAGATTTACAAAGTACAAAAGCAAAAACAAACACACAAAAAGACTGACAAAAGAAAAAGAAAAAAAAAACCAGTCAAAATGAATTCCAATATTTAGATTTATAAGATACAAAAATAAACACACAGAAACACTGACAAACGAATAAGACAGGAAGATGGTTGCAAACCAGCAACATGGGTGAGGAGGGTTATTTCAGTTCTTCCTGGGTGTATCATATTATCTTTGTTAAATGATTTAGCTTTCCAGAGATATAGAAAAATTAAAACTGGTATATATAGGGATGGAATTGAATAGGGGAAAAGGGCTACCTTGAAGATTCTATCATCTATCTATCTATCTATCTATCATCTATCTGTCTATCTCTCTATCATCTACATATAAAAAAAATAAAAAGAAACAAAGGTATATGTATGAAACAAGTTCAAGTTAAGAAGTTATAATGGAAAATGTTGTATTAAACATCTAGTTGAAATGGTAAGTAGGTAAAAAAAAAAAAAACAAAAGAACAAGAATCATGAGAACAAATTTAAAAAGTGAGAAAGAAAAGTTGTATCTATGAAATATACAAGTTGGTTGGCAATACCGGGAACTTAATACATTGTTTTCCCCTCATCTTGGGGTTTTAAATTTTATGGGGACCCTGCATTTGTTGTTGTCTCTTGTAGTTTTGGCTTGTTTTCTGGGGGAGGAGACTGCTGCACTGTTTTTCAGTCAATCTTTCCTGGGCAGAGTTTGCCTACCCCCTATCAAGAGGCTGGGCTCTGTTTTTTCAGGCTTTTGTTCCCTAGGTTTTTTGTTCTTTGGTGGCTTTTTGTACTGCCTTTTTGGAGGGTCAGAGCAAAGGAAACTCTCTGCACCCAGATCTCTACCTCAGAGAGAAGCCACAGTATGCTCACCTCTGAATGGTCCAGAACACATAACTCTCCATCTGCAAACTTTGTTGAGCACTGCAACCTCTCACAGGCAGTGTAAACCCCCAGCCACTGTCTCAGTGGCTGCCTGAGGCTCTCACTTATCTCTGTACCCCTTGTTCCACTTAAACTGCAAGTGCTACTGGTCCTGTTGTGCCCAATTATGGTAGTTGCTGTTCCCAGGACTGCTGTTTGGAGCCCATGCCCACACCAGGTGTACTCAACCCCAGTGGTGGTGCAGTCATGGATGGCCAGGGACCACAGACTGCAGCCCATGGTGGGCGCTCTTAGGCATGGGCAGGCACCAGCTGTGGCTGGCTGTGCCTATCCTGGGACAGTGGGCTTAGGTCCATGCCTGCAGCCCTCTGATCCCATCAATTGCCCCTTAAGTCCTTTTGCTCTTTTTTAGTGCTGCTAACCAGTTTTCAAGTTAATGCTGGTCCCCAAGCACAGGGCACTTTTGTATTGGGGTTTTACTTTCTAATGTATTACTTCTGGTGGCTCCCTCCTCCTTCTGTTTATCCTCTTATATCAGTCTGTGCACTACTTACCCCTCTGTACTTCTCCACTGATTATCTTCTGCCCCCATAGAGATCCAAAAGTGTATAACTATACATCTCAGGCTGATTTCATGGGTGTTCTGAGTGCTCTGGTAGATATTTAGCTCAATTCAGGGGACCTCATTTGAAATTGGGTCTCCTATTCCTCCACTATCTTCCTTAATTATCTTTTAAAGGCCCTATCAATGAATGCAGTCACATCTTAAGATACTAGGGGTTAGAACTTCAACATATGAATTTTGGAGGACCAAAGTTCTATCCATACACCTACACAGTTAATTCTCATTACTTAAAGATTTCATATTCATGAATTCATCTACCTTCAAAACTGTTTTGGGGGACACCTGGGTGGTTCCATCTGTTAAGTGGTTGCCTTTGGCTTAGGCCATGATTCCAGGGTCCTGAGGTCAAGTCCCACATAGGGCTCCCTGCTTAGCAGGGAGTCTGCTTCTCCCTCTGCCTCTGCCCCTCCCTACCACTCATGCTTTCTCTCACTCTCTCTCAAATAAGTAAATAAAATCTTAAAGGAAACAAACTTTTCCTGTAATCCCAAAGCCAATATTTACTGTGCTTTTATGTTAGTTTGTGTGTACGTGCAGAGGAGGGGAGAATTTGATTCTCCCAAAGTTTATGTTCCCAACTAGATTCCAACAAGACAATGCTGTGCCTCCTTGTTTTAGCTCTCATACTATAAACAAGTGTCTTTTTTTGTGGTTTAGTACCATTGTTTTCATACTTTTTGTTTATGATTATTCTCTTGAAAATCATCTGTGAGTGAAGTGCTCAAAATGCTGGTTAATGTCCCTAAGTACAAGAAGATTGTGATGTGCCTTACAGGGAAAAAAAAAATGCATGTTAGATAAGCTTTATGAAGTCCTTAGTTATAGTGGTGTTGGGCATAATTTCAACATTAATGAATCAACAATACATACTAAATCAGGTGTCTTTAAACAGAAACACAAATAAAACAAAATTATGTTTGATCAGATGACATAACCTTATGGCCAAAGGCTCACAAGAACTTTATGATATTTTTGTAGAAGCAATGGCTTAATGTTCACAAATTCATTGCCCATGGTGGCTTTATAGAACTTAATTACTGTAAACAACTCAAATCTATCTCCTGAGGGATAAATGCTAATAGAACAGGAGAGCTGAACTCTCAGGACTCTGGAAAGGGTTACCACTACAACAAGGTCCTCAGGGGGTCAAAGCAAGACAGGTCTAAAACACCAGCGAAGGTTAAGACATGGTCAAGAAGCTGATCACCAGCTACATTGAGATGGAGGGCTGCCTTCACAATCAGGCACAAATGGGAGAGAGTCTGTAGACAGGGCTCCATTGTGACTTTGATAGGCTTTGGAAATTTTGTCCATGTGGGCTCCATAAAATATTTTTAAAATTGTATTTGATATAAAGGTGAATATACTAACATAAAAATCTGTTATCCAACTTAGTAGTTTTATTTCTTTCTTATTTTTAAATAAAACATTTTAGAAACTTCTAAGAATATTTTGGATTTTGGACATTGTGTCTTATAGTTAAACTGGGCCCATTTGTAACTATCAGGGTAGTTAATTGATTTTTTCACCCCTTGGTAGTCTCAATTTTCTTAGTGAGGTAGATTATACCTACCGCAATGAATGAGATGAGTAATCGACAGAATTCATTTAAGTCGATATTTAGTGTAGGGCCTGTCTCGTAAGTTGATATTTAGAAATCTAAGAAATAGCTTGATGAGATCCAATGGAGACCCCCAAATTTCAAATCTTCCATCTCCACAACCATGTATTTGTTTGTTTGTCTTGTCTGGGAGCTCTGTTTAACTTCTCTACTCTGTGTTTTACAGAAGGTTTGGAGCAATTGAATGGTATGTGTGTGTGTGTGTGTGTGTCTGTGTGTGTGTGTGTGTAGAGAAAGAGAGAGAGAGAGAGAATATGAAATTATAAGATATCAATGATGGAGAAATTTTGGATTACAATGAAGTCCAGAGTGGAGGTTATTACAATGGAGTGGTTTTGAAAATCAATCACATGGATGACTTCAGTGGCTATAGAGTGGGGAATTGGATAGAAATTGTCCTGAAAGCTGTATCAGGGCTGGAGAAGACATTTCTAACCCACGGACCACAAGAGTCAATGTATATCAATGCAAGTCAAAACCACAATGGGGGGGGGGGGCAAGATGGCGGGGTACTAGGAAGAGGCATCTTTTCAGCTAGTACCCCAAAGTGAGCTGATTACCTACCAAAGAACTCTGATCACCCATGAAATCAGCCTGAGATCAGAATTATACACGTCTGGATCTCTACAGGGGCAGAAGACGCCAGTGAGCAGGTAAAGCGGAATGGGAACAGCGGACTGATTTCGGAAGATAAACAAAAGGGGGAAGGAGCCAACAGAGGTGACCGGTGCAAAAGTAATACCCCGATACGAGCGTGAGTGCCCTGCGTCTGGGGACCAGCATTAACTTGGAGACTGGTTGAAAGCACTCCAAAAGAGAAAAGGATCGCGGGGGGAAATTGTGGGAATGGGGGCGGCTAGGGACAGGGGATTAAGTCCCCGGTCCCAGACGGCCTCCCCAGCGCGGAGGCAGAGAGAGTGCGGCGGAGAAACCGGCTCCTGGTCCCTAAGCCGCCAGCGCGTCCCAGAGCGCTTGGGTTCCGGCTCCTATGAGGGGATGGGAGCTGCGCCGGTCTGCAGAACGCGCGCTAGCCCTACCACAAAGCTTGAGATGCGCGAGCACGTCGCTCCAGCTCTCCTGGGTTTCTAAGGCCCGGGGGCGCTTCTTGACCCGGGCCATTGTTTCAAAGTCTAAGCCGTGCACGCGTGAAACTCTTCCCCGGACAGAGGCGCGCAAAAGCCCAGCCTGCAGCTTACGGACCAGCGCCCCGTTCTCAGTGCCCCAGACGCGCGCCCGACCCACAGCCGCCTCTGAAAAGAGGTGCGCGCAAGCCGGGCACTCCCAGCCCCAGCCGGCGGCAAAATCTCAGTGTGCAATCGCTGCTTGGAACCTCTCTGGCAGTCAGGAGCTCCCAGACAGCCGCCACTGCCTTGGCTTTGGGGACGAGCAAAAGATCCTGCGCCCCCAGGGTCTTTAACTTGGAACTTGCACTGCCAGCATCCAAGGGGGAATTTATTCAGCTTCTGCACCCAGACTGAGGCTTCTCTCTGAGACGGAGATCAGGAAGTGTTCCAGGGTGCACCTTGACTGCACCAGAGTTGATACATCCAGCTACATCTGTTCAGTCTTCTCCCACCAAAATGACTAGGGGGAGGAATGCCCAAAGAAGAAAAATACAGAGGACGGACCTTCCGCAATAGAGCTAACGGCTATCAACATAGACAATATGTCGGAAAGAGAATTCAGGCTAACAATTATCCAGGCAATAGCTAGGTTGGAGAAAGCCATGGATGACCAAACAGAATTGATTAGGGCTGAACTGAAAGCGACCAGACAGGATGTTCACAATGTTAGGGCGGAGCTTAAAGCTACCAGGGAGGAGGTCCACAATGCCCTCAATGAGTTCCAATCCAATCTAAACTCTCTCAAAGCTAGGGTAACTGAGACAGAAGATAGAATTAGTGATCTGGAAGACAAACAGATAGAAAGGATCAGGAGGAAGCCTGGAACAAACAGCTTAGATCCCACGAAAGCAGAATTAGGGAAATAAGTGATGCCATGAAGTGTTCCAACGTCAGAATTATTGGAATTCCTGAAGGGGAGGAGAAAGAAAGAAGTCTAGAAGATGTCGTGGAACAAGTCCTTCATGAAAACTTTCCGAATCTCGCGAATGAAACCAGCGTTCATGTACTAGAGGCTGAACGGTCTCCACCCAAGATTATACACTCCAAAAAAACATCACGACACCTGATAGTCAAATTGAGAAATTATAATTGTAGGTATAATCTCTTGAAAGCTGCCAGGGCAAAGAGGCTCCTTACTTACAGAGGGAAGCCCATCAGAATAACGTCGGACCTGTCCTCAGAGACCTGGCAAGCCAGAAGAGGCTGGCAAGATATATTCAGGGCACTAAATGAGAAGAACATGCAGCCAAGAATACTTTATCCAGCAAGACTGACATTCAAAATGGATGGAGAGATAAAGAGTTTCCAAGACCCGCAAGACTTAAAAGACTATGCAACCACCAAGCCGACACTGCAGGAAATATTAAGGGGGGTTCTATAAAAGAGGAAAAATCCCAAGAATAGCATTGAACAGAATTATAGAGACAGTCTACAGAAAGAAAGACTTCAAAGGTAACTCGATGTCAATAAAAACGTATCTATCAATAATCACTCTCAATGTGAATGGCCTAAATGCACCCATAAAACGGCACAGGGTTGCAGATTGGATAAAACGACAGGACCCATCCATATGCTGTCTACAAGAGACCCATTTTGAACCTAAAGATACACGCAGACTGAAAGTGAAGGGGTGGAGAAGCATCTTTCATGCCAATGGGACTCAAAAGAAGGCTGGGGTAGCGATTCTCATGTCAGATGAATTAGACTTCAAACTAAAGACTGTAGTCAGAGATACAGAAGGACACTACATAATCCTTAAAGGGACTATCCACCAAGATGATCTAACAATTGTAAATATCTATGCTCCCAATATGGGAGCAGCCAATTACTTAAGAAAACTGTTAATCAAGATAAAGAGTCATATTGATATGAATACACTAATCGTAGGTGATCTTAACACGCCTCTTTCAGAATTAGACAGATCATCGAAGCAGAAAATCAATAAAGAAACAAGAGCATTGAATGACACATTGGACCAGATGGACCTCATAGATATATACAGAACATTCCACCCTAAAACAATAGAATACTCATTCTTCTCAAGTGCACACGGAACCTTCTCCAGAATAGAACACATACTGGGTCACAAATCAGGACTCAGCTGATACCAAAAGACGGAGATTATTCCCTGCATATTCTCAGATCACAATGCTTTGAAACTGGAGCTCAATCACAAGGAAAAGTTCCGAAGGAACTCAAACACCTGGAAGCTAAACCACCATGCTTAAGAATGCTTGGATCAACCAGGAGATCAAAGAAGAACTGAAACAATTCATGGAAACCAATGAGAATGAAGACACTTCGGTCCAAAACCTATGGGATACAGCAAAGGCGGTCCTAAGGGGAAAATATATAGCCATCCAAGCCTTGCTCAAAAAAATTGAAAAATCCAGAACACAACAGCTGTCTCTACACCTTAAAGAACTGGAGGATCAACAACAAATCAAACCAACTCCACACATAAGAAGGGAAATCATCAAGATTAGAGCTGAGATCAATGAGGGAGAAACCAGAGATACAGTAGAACGTATCAATGAAACTAGAAGCTGGTTTTTTGAAAGAATCAATAAGATCGATAAGCCACTGGCTACACTAATCCAAAAGAAAAGAGAGAAATCCCAAATTCATAAAATTATGAATGAAAAGGGAGAGATCACAACTAACACCAAGGAAGTAGAAACAATCATCAGAAGTTATTACGAACAGTTATATGCCAATAAGCTTAGCAACCTAGATGAAATGGATGCATTCCTGGAAAAATATAAACTACCAAAATTGAACCAGGAAGAAATCGACAACCTGAATAGACCGATATCTAATAACGAGATTGAAGCAGTGATCAAAAATCTCCCAAAAAACAAGAGCCCAGGACCTGACGGATTCCCTGGGGAATTCTACCAAACCTTCCAAGAAGAAATAACACCTATTCTCCTGAAGCTTTTTCAAAAAATTGAAGCAGAAGGAAAACTTCCAGACTCTTTCTATGAAGCCATTACCCTGATCCCCAAACCAGGCAAGGACCCTACCAAAAAGGAGAATTTCAGACCAATATCACTGATGAATATGGATGCTAAGATTCTCAACAAGATCCTAGCCAACAGGATCCAACAACACATTAAAAAGATTATCCACCATGATCAGGTGGGATTCATCCCTGGGCTACAAGGATGGTTCAACATTCGTAAATCAATCAATGTGATACAACAAATTATTATGAGAAGAGAGAAGAACCACATGGTCCTCTCAATTGATGCAGAAAAAGCATTTGACAAAATCCAACATCCGTTCCTGATTAAAACGCTTCAAAGTATAGGGATAGAGGGAACATTCCTGAACCTCATCAAATCTATCTATGAAAGACCCACAGCAAATATCATCCTCAAGGGAAAAAGCTTGCAGCCTTCCCGTTGAGATCAGGAACAAGACAAGGATGCCCACTTTCACCACTCTTGTTCAACATAGTATTAGAAGTCCTAGCAACAGCAATCAGACAACAGAGAGAAATGAAAGGTATCCAAATTGGTAATGAAGAAGTCAAACTCTCTCTCTTCGCAGATGACATGATTCTTTATATGGAAAACCCAAAAGACTCCACCCCCAAACTACTAGAACTCATACAGCAATTCAGCAGCGTGGCAGGATACAAAGTCAATGTGCAGAAATCAGTGGCTTTCTTATACACTAACAATGAAAATACAGAAAGGGAAATTAGAGAATCGATTCCATTTACTATAGCACCAAGAACCATAAGATACCTGGGAATAAACCTAACTAAAGAGGTAAAGGATCTATACTTGAGGAACTATAGAACACTCATGAAAGAAATTGAAGAAGACACAAATAGATGGAAGACCATTCCATGCTCTTGGATCGGAAGAATAAACATTGTTAAAATGTCTATACTGCCTAGAGCAATCTATACTTTTAATGCCATTCCGATCAAAATTCCACTGGCATTCTTCAAAGAGCTGGAGCAAATAATCCTAAAATTTGTATGGAATCAGAAGAAACCCCGAATCGCTAAGGAAATGTTGAAAAACAAAAATAAAGCTGGCGGCATCACCTTACCTGATTTCAAGCTTTATTACAAAGCTCTGATCACCAAGACAGCATGGTACTGGCATAAAAACAGACACATAGACCAGTGGAACAGAGTATAGAGCCCTGATATGGACCCTCAACTCTATGGTCAATTAATCTTCGACAAAACAGGAAACAATATACAGTGGAGAAAAGACAGTCTCTTCAATAAATGGTCCTGGGAAAACTGGACAGCTTGCATGTAGAAGAATGAAACTCGACCATTCTCTTACACCGTACACAAAGATAAACTCAAAATGGATAAAAGACCTCAATGTGAGACAGGAATCCATCAGAATCCTAGAGGAGAACATAGGCAGTAACCTCCTCGATATCAGCCACAGCAACTTCTTTCAAGATATGTCTCCAAAGGCAAAGGGAACAAAAGCAAAGATGAACTTTTGGGACTTCATCAAAATCTAAAACTTCTGTACAGCAAAGGAAACAGTCAAAAAAACAAAGAGGCAACCCACGGAATGGGAGAAGATATTTGCAAATGACAGTACAGACAAAAGGTTGATTTCCAGGATCTATTATGAACTCCTCAAACTCAACACACACAAGATTTAGAATCCTATCAAAAAATGGGCAGAAGATATGAACAGACACTTCTCCAATGAAGACATACAGACACATGAAAAATGTTCATCATCATTAGCCCTCAGGGAGATTCAAATTAAAACCACATTGAGATATCACCTTACACCAGTTAGAATGGCCAAAATTAACAAAACAGGAAACAACATGTTTTGGAGGGGATGTGGAAAAAAGGGAACCCTCTTATACTCTTGGTGGGAATGCAAGTTGGTGCAGCCTCTTTGGAAAACAGTGTGGAGATTCCTCAAGAAATTAAAAATAGAACTTCCCTATGACCCTGCAATTGCACTCCTAGGTATTTACCCCAAAGATAGAGATGTCATGACAAGAAGGGCCATCTGTACCCCAATGAGCAATGGCCACGGTCGCCAAACTGTGCAAAGATCCAAGATGCCCTTCAACGGACGAATGGATAAGGAAGATGTGGTCCATATACACTATGGAGTGTTATGCCTACATCAGAAGGATGAATACCCAACTTTTGTAGCAACATGGATGGGACTGGAAGAGATTATGCTGAGTGAAATAAGTCAAGCTGTGAGAATCAATTATCATATGGTTTCACTTATTTTTGGAGCATAACAAATAGCATGGAGGACATGGGGGTTAGAGAGGAGAAGGGAGTTGGGGGAAATTAGAAGGAGAGGTGAATCATGAGAGACTATGGACTCTGAAAAATAATCTGAGGGGTTTGAAGTGGCATAGGGGTGACACGTTGGGGTACCAGGTGCTGGTTATTATAGAGAGCATGGATTGCATGGAGCACTGTGAGTGGTGAAAAAATAATGAATACTGTTATGCTGAAAATTTAAAAAAAATGAGTAGCAATATAGATAAAATGGACTTAAAAAAAAAGAACTGTAACAAGAGACAAAAGTTGCTCTATACTAATAAATGAGGTGATGCAAAAAAAGGACATAACAATTATAATGTTTATGGATACATTTGGGAGCACCAAAATACATAAAACCATTAGTGCTAAATATAAAGGAACTAAACAAAAATAAGCAAAAATAATACAATAATAGTAGGAAACTTTAGCACCCCTGTTCAATCAACTGATCATCCAAAAAAGAAATAAACAAGGAAACAGTAGCTTTGAATAACACACAGGACCAGATGGATTTAATGGTTTTATTCAGAACATTTAATTCTAAAACAGAATACTCATTATTTTCAAGTGCACTATTTCAACTGCATTATTTTCAATGTTCAAAAAGAACATTCTAAAGAGTAGATCTCTTATTAGGCCACAAAACAAGTCTCAAAAAATTTTAAAAAGTCATACCATGCTTCAACATTGACCACAAATCTATGAAACTATAATCAAACAGAAGAAAAAATCTGGAAAGAGCATAAATATATGGAAGTTAATAACATGCTACTAATCAATGATTGGGTTAATCAAGAAATCAAAGAAGAAAACAAAAAATAAAATTGAAACAAACAAAAATAAAAACACAATGGTCCAAAATCTTGGGATGTGGAAACGTTTTTTTAACAATACAAGAAAGCAAGAAAAATACCAAACAAAAAACCTAAAATTACAACTAAAAGTACTAGAAAACAAACAAACAAACAAACAAACACAATCCAAAACCAGTAGAAGGAAGGCGATAATAAAAATTAGAACATAAATAAATGGTATAGAAACTAAAAATCAATAGAAGACATCAATAAAACCAGGGGCTCATTCTTCAAAAAGAGAAACAAAATTGATACAACTAATCACACTCATAAAAATAAAGACAGAGATAGTGAGAGGACTACAAGCCAATGTCTCTGAGGCACAAAGATGTAAGAATCCTCAGTAAAATACTAGGAAACCAAGTCCAACAATACGTTTTAAAAAATCATTCACCACAATCAAGAGGGATTTATTCCTGGGATACAAGGGTGTTTCAATAATTGTAATCAATCAATAGAACACATTGCCTCATTAGGAGAAAGGACAAAAATCATACAATAATTTCAATGGAGGCAGAAAAAGCATTTGACAAAGAACAACATCCATACATTAAAAAAAAAAAAAAAATCAATGAAGGAAGTAGGTTTGGAGGGAACTTACCTAAACATAATAAAGTCTACATGTGAAAACAAAGAGTTACAATCATCCTTAATGTGGAAAAACTAACATTTTTCCCCTCTAAGAGCAGGAACAAGAAGAGAAAGATGCCCACTTTTAACTCTTTTATTCAATATAATACTGGAAGTCCTAACCACAACAGACAACAAGAGAAATAAAAGGCATCCAAATTGGTAAGGAGTAAGTAAACCTTCCCCTATTTACAGATGTGGTACTGCATATGGAAAACACAATAGACTCCACCAAAAACTGGTAGAACTGGTAAAATAACTTATTTAAGACACAAAATCAATGCACAGAAATCTGTTGCATTTCTATCCACTAATAGTGAAGCAACAGAAAGTGAAATTAAGAAAACAATTCCATTTAAAATTGCACCCAAAATAATAAGATACCTAGGAATAGACCTAACAAAAGTAGTGAAAGACCTGTACTCTGAAAACTATAAAACACTGATGGAAGAGATACTGAGATGACGCAAAGAAATGGAAAGACATTTCATGCTCATGGATTGGAAAAACAAATATTGATAATGTCTATGCTACCCAAAACAATGTACACATTAAATACAGTCCCTATCAAAATACCAATAGCATTTTTCACAGACCTAGAACAAGCAAAACTAAAATGTGTATGGAACCACAAAAGACCTCAAATAGTCAAAGTGATATTGAAAAAGAGAAGCAAATCTGGAGCTATCACAATGCCAGACTCAAGTTATATTACAAAGCTGTAGTAATCAAAACAGGATGGTGCTGGCAGAAAAAACAGACACATAGACCAATGGAACGGAATACTTAGAAATACATCCACAACTATATGGCCAATTAATCTTCAACAAAGGAGGTAAGAATATCCAAAGGGAAAAGTACAGTCTCTTCAACAAATGGTGTTGGGAAAACTGGACAGCGACATGCAAAAAAAGGAAACTGGACCACTTTCTTACATCATTCACAAAAATAAATTCAAAATGAATTAAAGATCTGAATGTGAGACCTGAAACCACAAAAATCCTAGAAGAGAACAACTTCTTTGGCAGTAGCCATGGCAAATTTTTTTAGACATATTTCTCAAGGCAAGGAAAACAAAAACAAAAATAAACTATTGGGACTTCATCAAAATAAAAAGCTTCTGTACAGTGAAGGCAATAATCAACAAAACTAAAGGCAATGTACTGAGTGGGAGAAGATATTTGCAAATGGCATATCCCATAAAGGGTTAGTGCCCTAAATATGTAAAGAACTTACAAAACTCAACATCCAAAAAACAAGTAATCCAATTTAAAAAAAAAAAAATGGGGGAGAGGGCATGAACAGACATTTCTCTGAAGAAGACATTAAATTGGCCAACAGACACATGAAAAGAGACTCAACATCACTCATCATCAGGGAAATGCAAATAAAATCTACAATGAGATGTCACCTCAAATCTGTCAGAATGGGTAACATGAACAACGCAAGTAACAAGTATAGGTGAGGTTTTTATGAAAGAGAAACCCTCCTACCCTGTTTGTGGAAATGCAAACTGGTGCAGTTTTGTTTTTTTTTGTTTGTTTGTTTTTTTAGTTTCTATATCATTTATCTGTTTTACCCTTTATTATGTCTTACTTCTACTAGTTTTAGGTTTTGTTTGTTATTCTTTCTTCTAGCTCCTATAGGTGTAAGCTTAATTTTTTGTTTGTTTTATCAATTTGTTTTGCTTTGTTTAATTTTTCCTGTTCTTGAGTTAGGTTTGCATTGTTGAAAAGTTCCCTCTTGGAAGTGCTTTTGCTGCATATTAAAGGTTTTGGACTAGTATGTTTTCATTTTCATTTATTCCCATAGAGTTTTTTTATTTCTTCTTTTATTTCCTAGTTAACTCATTCATTGTTTAGAAGCATGTTATTTAACTTCCAAATATTTGTGGGGAGATTTGCTGTTGTTGTTGTTGTTGATGGTCATTTATGTTTGAACCCATTCTTTTCTCCTTGACTTCCCAAGTTTTAGGGATATGTTGTCATATTTTAGATCCTTTCATTTTGTGAGTTCATTCACTAATTCTTACAGAAATATTCATTTTTAGTGTTTTTGTGTTTCCTACTTTTATATTTTCACTTTTGGCCTCTCCTTCCCAATCAAAATATTCCCTTTACTATTTCTTGCAGGGCTGTTTTAGTGGTCATGAAGTCCTTTAATATTTGTTTGTCTGTGAAACGCTCCTATTTTGAATGATGGCCCTGCTGGATGGAGTATTCTTGGCTCCAGATATTTCCCTTTCACCACTTTGAATATATCATGTCTGTCTTTTCTGACTTGGAAAATTTCTTCTTAAAAATTCCCCTGTTAGACTTACGGAATTTTCCTTGTTGTTTATCTGCTTTATTATTTTTCTTTATCACTATATTTACCAATTAAATTATAATATGTCTTGATGTGGATCTGCTTTTGTTGATTTTGCTGTAGGTTCTCTGTGCCTCCTGGATCTGGATGCCTGTTTCTTTCCCCAGATTAGGAAAGTTTTCAGGTGTTATTTCTTCAAATAAATTTTCTGTCCCCTTTTCTCTCTTTTCTTCTTCTGGAACAGCTATAATATGAATGTCTTGTTTGATGCAGTGACTGAGTTCTCTAAGTCTATGCTCATTTTGTATAATCTTTTTTTTTCTTTTTTGTTTAGCCTGATTACTTTCCATTACTTTATCATTTAGGTCATTAATTCCTCTACTTCATCTAGCCTGTTGTTCATTTCATATCTCTTCTGTGTTATTCCTTATCTCTATGTTAAGGGTCTCACTCATGTCTTCCACTCTTTTCTCAAGTCCAGTGAATATTCTTATGATCATTTAAAAAATTTCTTTGATATGTTTCTTATATCTGTTTCACTTAAATTGTGGTCATGACATTGTCTTGTTCCTTCATATGTGGTAGATTTACCTGTCTTCTCATTTTGTCTTAATCTCTATGCCTGCTTCAGTGTGTTGGGGAAGTCAGCTAAGTGTTCTATTCTTGAAGGTAAAGACCTTATGAAGAAGAGGGCCTATAGTCCCCAGGCATGTTGTGTCTTCTCTTTGCCAGGGCCTGGTATTTCTGGGAGTGTCTCCAAAGTGTACTATTTATGTTCTTTTCTTTTTTCCTGGCTGCTTTATCCTTCAAAACAGTCATCTGCAGAGGTTCCCTTTGCCTGTTGCAATGTTTAATCCCTGGCCTGAACATGGCATGTTTTAACTGAGTGTGTTCTGGTCTGTTTGTGAAATGAGACCTGTTGCCATCACCATTTACACTGAGGCTCCATAAAATTCCTAAGTTAGGAGATGTGGTGTGAACATTGGTTTGGACTGGTCTTCAAGGAAAGGGAGATTACATCTCTGAGACTAAGGAAGGCTGACTGGAAAAGACAGTTCCACTGGAGTGTGGAGATATAGTACTTGGCATAAGCAAGTTATGTAGCAAGTGTGGGCATTGAACTGGTTCTTGTAGGTGGCCCTGCATTTCTGCTGAGATGCAAAGGATTGAATTTTCACTAGCTACTTTCTTTATTTCTGGAGGCATTTCTCTATGAATGCTGTCTCTGTGAGATGGGCTCCAAAATTTTCATTTTCTGCATTAGCTCCTCTATATGCTAAACTTTCTTGCTCTTCTCCATGACATTGGCTCCCTCCCCATTGTAGTTATCATGATCTGTTTCTCTCCTAAACTGTGTCACTGAACTTCTTACCTTTTTCAATGTGACCTCCTCTTGACCTTTTTTGTGGAGTTTATTTTGCCATTCTTCAGGTCAATTTCTGGGGTATTTAAGATAATTTGATATTTATCCAGTTGTATTTATGACATGAGGTGAGCTGAGGGTCCTCCTACTCCACTTCCATCTTCCAACCCCAAAGATATTGCTACAGAACACTAATGAAAGAAACTGAAGAAGACACACACAAAAAAATGAAAGACCATTCCATGGTCATGGATCAGGAGAATAATCACTGTTAAATGTCTATAGTGCCTAGAGCAATCCATACTTTCAAAATTCCACTGGCAGTTTTCAAAGAGTTGGAGCAAACAATCCTAAAATTTGTATGGAACCAAAAGAGAGCCCAAATTGCTAAGGAAATGTTGAAAAAGAAAAACAAAACTGGGGGCATCATGTTGCCTGATTTTAAGCTTTACTACAAAGCTGTGATCACCAAGATAGCATTGTACTGGCACAACAACAGACACATAGCCCAGATATGGACCCTCAACTCTATGGGCAAATAATCTTCAACAAAGCAGGAAAAAATATGCAGTGGTAAAAAGACAGTCTCTTCAATAAATGGTGCTGGGAAAACTGGGCAGCTATATGCAGAAGAATGAAACTCGACCATTCTCTTACACCGTACACAAAGATAAACTCAAAATGGATAAAAGATCTCAATGTGAAACAGGAATCCATCAGAATCCTAGAGGAGAACATAGGCAGTAACCTCTTCGGTATCAGCCACAGCAACTTCTTTCAAGATATGTCTCCAAAGGCAAAGGAAACAAAAGTGAAGATGAACTTTTGGGACTTCATCAAAATCAAAAGCTTCTTCACAGCAAAGGAAACAGTCAAGAAAACAAAGAGGCAACCCACGAAATGGGAGAAGGTATTTGCAAATGACAGTACAGACAAAGGGCTGATAGCCAAGTTCTCAACAAACTCAACACACACAAAACGCATAATCATGTCAAAAAAATGGGCAGAAGACATGAACAAACACTTCTCCAAAAAAGACATACAAATGGCTAACAGACACATGAAAAAATGTTCATCATCATTAGCCATCAGGGAGATTCAAGTCAAAACCACATTGAGATACCACCTTACACCAGTTAGAATGGCCAAAAGTAACAAGACAGTAAACAACATATGTTGGAGAGGATGTGGAGAAAGGGGAAGTCTCTTCCACTGTTGGTGGGAATGCAAGTTGGTGCAGCCACTTTGGAAGACAGTATGGAGATTCCTTAAAAATTAAAAATAGAGCTTCCCTATGGCCCTGAAATTGCACTATTGCACAATTGCACCCCAAAGATACAGATGTAGTGAAAAGAAGGGCCACCTGTACTCCAATTTTCATAGCAGCAATGGCCACAGTTGCCAAACTGTGGAAAGAATCAAGATGCCCTTCAATGGACGAATGGATAAAGAAGATATGGTCCATATATACAATGGAGCATTATGTTTCCATCAGAAAGGATGAATACCCAACTTTTGTATTACCATGGATGGGACTGGGAGGGATGATGTTAAGTGAAATAAGTCAAGCAGAACCAATTAGCATATGGTTTCACTTATTTGTGGAACCAAGGAATAACACGGAGGATGTGGGGAGATGGAGAGTAGAAGGGAATTTGGAGAAATTGGAGGGGAGATGAACCATGAGAGACTGTGGACTCTGAGAAACAATCTGAGGGTTTTAGAGGGGTGGGAGGTGGAAGGTTGGGTGAGCCTGATGGTGGGTATTATGGAGGGCACATATTGCATGGAGCACTGGTGTGGTACATAAACAATGAATTCTGGAACACTGAAAAGAAAAAAAATATATATCAATATTCACATTGGAAGTTTCCATGAAATATAATCCAAGTCTCAGTTTTATCCCCCATTTTAGTCAGTATTCTCCAGAGAATCAGAACCAATAGGAGATATCTATCTATCTATCTATCTATACACACACACACACATACATATATGAGATATATATCTTAAGAGAGAGATTTTGAGAAATTGGCTTTCACGATTATGGAGACTAAGAAATATCACAATCTGCTACCTGCAAGCTGGAGACTCAGTAGTGTAACTTAGTACAGATCCAAAGACCTAAGAATCAGAGGATACAATGGTGTAATTACCAACATAATGGCAGGAAAAACTGGGATAAAATGTCTCAACTTAAGCAGTGAGGCAGGAAAAAATGGTGTGTAAGTGTTTCCTTTCTCTGCCTCTTGTTCTCTTCAGGTCCTCAACAAATTAGATGCTTACTCACATTGGGGAAGGAAATTTACTTTGAGTCCATTGACTTAAATACCAGTCTTGCCCAAAATACCCTCAAAGAAATAGACTGGAAATAGTATTTAATGTAGGTATGCTGTGGTCAGTCAAGTTGACAGAATCAGCCATTACAAGTCCATCCCTTGTCAACTACATTTAACATCCAAATAAAGAAAATGGCAAGGCCATAATTCTGCCTAACATGGTGAACTATCCTGCAAACACCCAAAACCACACTAACACCTTTCCCAGAAGAAGAGGCCAAGTCCTTGAGTGATGTTTACTATCCTTGATATCATATAAATTATATACTATAATGTAAAATTAATACTTAATTTTTCTTTTGAATAGTCCAATTTCCTCTTGGTAGTCAAGATCAATTGTCCTCACCAGCAAAGTAACATCCTTCTTTGCTTGTTGATTCAGAAGAATGAGGCAACCAAAGTGGCTGAGTGGTAGTCTTAATTTCCAGTTCAATGGAATGTGTTGAGCATTTCTCCCTCTGGAACTAAGACCTCTAGGCCAGCAGAGTATAAAGTCATAAAAAAAGTAAGTAAAATTTTGCAAGTGGGTTACTAGGGGTATAGTGAGTATCTTAGATTCCTGGACCCATGAATCCTGGCTATTGGAGAGAAATAGCACCATATATTGGATGCAGATTTAGAAAATATATATAGCCTTTTGAAGAAACTTTCCCCAGCCCTACAAGATATTGGCACCTTTTGGTCCAAACAACCAAACAAACTGTCAGAACCCTTTCTAACTTCCCAAGCTGCAACATTAAATGCAGAATCTCTGCTTAGGGATCCCAAATTCAACTTGATCAACAAATTCAGCCTGATCCAACTTTGTTTCTTCTACTATAATCCAAACTCTTAGTATCAATTCTCAAACATGTTCCCTGGATTTATGTATGTATAAATTAGAACACTCAATAATTCTTCTGTACCATAATGCAACTCCTTATGGATCACACATTGTACCTCTCCTGAGGGCCTCCCAGGATTTAAGTCTAGTTGTAGGTATAAATGCAAAGAGGGATGAGATGGGTAGATCCTGAGGAAAATCATCATTGTCTTGAATAGCAACTACCTCAGAGGAAGCCATTACCTTTTTGTCAGGAAATGCAGAGTTTAGTTGCCTCAGACTGAGGGGAAAAGTATGTACCACTGTGAGTGGAGAGGTTGACAACACTGGGGGTGGAATACTATTGTTAATGGAGGTGGAAAAGCTACTGCTAGAGTTGAGGAAACCTTTTCCACTGGGAAAGAATACATTTGAGCTAGCAATTGAAATCCCTGAGTTTATCTTTTTCTTTCACCACTTTGACTAGTAACATTAGAAGCAAATGACTAGCATCATTATATTCATTAGTTTTACAAAAATATGAAAAAGTATCATGTACAGAGTCACCTAGCTTCTTGATTTTTATAAATGGTTAGGATGGTTCAGTGCAGAAATTTTACATATCTTTCTAAACAGTTCATGCCATGAAATATCAGTGCTCCTTCAATTAATGGAAGTAGTGTCATTAGCATCTTTAAATCTAATCAGATTAGAGAGCCAATTCTAGCAACACCAGAGATAATTTAGAAATGGACATCCTTAAAATTCTATTCCTCTAGAACCATTGTCAGTACAAAAATCCATTTTACTTGGGGTTCTTTAGAAAAACAGAACCAATGGAATATATATATATATATATATACATACAAGTATATTTATTATGAGAAATTGTCTCATAATTATGAAGGCCAAGAAGTCCACGTTCTGTTCTTTGCAAATTGGAGACACAGGAAAAGTCAATGGTGTAACTCCCTCTGAATCCAAAAGCACAAAACACAGGGAATAAAGTATTGCAAATAAAGTACTGCAAAGGCCAGAGAAGATGAAATAAGATGGCTAGGATCAAGTAATGAAGAAGAACATGGGAGAAGGAGAATTTTTTTTCCTTTCTTTGTCTTTTGTTCTATTCAGCCCTCACCTACTGACACTGGGGAGGGAAAACTACTTTACTGAGTTCACCAATTCAAATGCCAATCTGAAAATGTATTTAGAGGTACACCCAAAAATAGTGTTTAATTTGGGCACTTCATGGACAGTCAAGTTACCACATAGAATTAACCATCAAATCTCCATTCTTTGTGGAACCTAGCAAAATGCCTTGCTTTCAGAAAATGTGTACCCAACAACAAGCAGATTTTCAATTCTCTAAAATTTTAAAGACCCCCATCAACTTGACAACAGTGTACACTCTTGTTCTTATATTAATATGAAAATTATCCTACTCTTATGGTAAAACATATTGAGCATAAAATGAAATTTCTATTTAAGTAGAAGTTTCTGTCTGGTCAGTGAATTTAGGGGTCACCAGGGTAACAGAAAGAAAAAAAGGGCAATGGTATAGAACAAGAGAAGGGGAAGCCTGGATCCATGCCACACAAATAAAAATCCTCACTTTGAGACCATCCATGAATGCTGTCTTCAGAGGAGAGAAAATCTATATACCCTGAAACTAATATATTTTGTAATGTGGTTGAAAGATAAAGGGGTTGAGAGAATGGAGAAAGCAGGAGAATGGATGGAGGTAGCCACTGAATGCATAAATGACATGAATGCAATAGAATACAACTATTCATTCTTTAAGAAGTGGTAAAGGTCCTCTAAGAAATACATTTATGGGGGGTGCAGTCAAATGATAGAATAGTAGGGGAACATAAGTTTGCCTCACCCTTAGAATACAGCTAGATCAACATCCAACCATTTTGAACAACTATGAATATGATCTGAAGAAAGAAAGCCATCTGCACAGTTGGGGGGGAGAGGATGTGGCAAAAGAAAGGTTCAGAGCTGTAAATTGGGGGAGAGGAAAGCTACATGGCAGCAAAGGGGAGGGAAACATTTTTGCGGAGCAAAGTTAGGGAGAGGGAGAAAGTGGGAGAGAGCTCAGTGGGTAGGGATCAGACAATAAGCCCTGGTAAGGAGATACCCTGTGTTGCACAGGGAGAGATCATTCCCCTTCCCAGAGTACATTTGGAAGAGTGTATTTTGCCTCTCCAACAACAAAAGATCAGCCAAGAGCCACTGAGTGACACTCAACAACAGGGTCAGAGGTGTGCACAGAGGGCAGAAAACCTCTTAACAACTCTTTGGTGTGAGGCACAATCAGTTTAAACCTCTGTGGGCAGGGTGGCTGCTTTTCTGTAGCAACACTGAACAGAGAGTAGAGACACGTGCAGACTGCAGATAACCTGGCCACCACTTTTTGCTCTCTGCCACAGTATTTTCAAGCCACTGTACAACTCCTTTTCTCAGACAGACTGGAGTAAGGGGATGAAGTTGTGCTCAGATGGCCAAATATCTGGCTCCACCTTTTCACTGAGCATTAAACTGTACAGTAAACTCTGGCCTCTGCATGTGCACTGCTCCACTGTTTAGGGGGACAGGAAAGTGCTTGGCACACCCCAAGTCTCTCCTCCAGAGAAGGAAATGGACCTGCACCTTGTCAGGCCCTTTAAAACTTAGAGTTTTAAATCCCAACCACCAGCCGGAGATAAAATATAGGAGATCTGTGGCTTGGGGGACACCAATATCACAAAACAGACAGTTAAGGGCAAGGAACTGAGGAAAGCCTGGGACAATTGAGATTTGCCTTTCTGAGAGGGCCTCTAGAACAATTGCAACCAGGTGTTCCCTTCTCCTGGGACAAGAGGGTGGAGAAGGATGCTCTTTAACTTCCATGTATTTGTGTTCTTTCCAATTTTTTTCTTCTGATTACATTCAAGTATTAAAGTCTTGTGGTCTGAAAATATGCATGGTATAATAGTCTTTTGGTAATAGTTGAAACCTGATTTGTGTCCCAATATGTGCTCGGTTTTGGAGAATGTTCCATAAGCCTACTACTGTCATTGTATTATTAATGTGTTCTTTAACCTTATTAATTGGTTCATAATCTTTCTTTAACCTTATTAGTTGGTTAATAAATTTGGCTGCTTCCAAGCTAAGGGCATAAATATGTACAACTACTAGATATTCCATTCTTGTATCCTGTATATTTCTGATTCTTTCTTCTATTTCATTCATCCTCCTTCTCACCTCCACTTAGAACTGCGCCTCAGTAATAACATTTTTTATTTCAACCTGATTAGATTTTAGTTCCTTGTGTCTACAGTAAGGGATTCTTTAGTGTCCTCTATGCTTTTTTTTTTCCAAGCCAGATAGTATCTTCGTAATTGTCTTAAATCTAATTCAGAAATCTTGTGTATATCCATACTGATTAAATCCCTGGCAATGAATACTACCTCCTGTTCTTTCTTTTGGGATGAATTTCTCTGTCTTTTCATTTTGTCCAAAAAAGAAAGGAAAAAAGAAAAAGAAAATAAAAACAACAGTAACAACAAAAAATACTTCCCAGAAGTGTTTCTGGCATATGCTGTGTACACTCTGCTGTTGTGTTTTGTTTGCTCTTTCACACTGGTCTGTCCTTTACAGAGTTCTTCCCTGCTTGTGTTGGGGAGTGTTTTCACCTTTAACTAGGTGTGCTTTGATTTGTCAAGATTATCCTGTAAAAGAAATAAGAAGTAATGGAGAAGAAGGGAAAACAACAACAACAACAACAACCTTGATCCAAGACAGGAGAAAAGAAATAGGAACAAAAATGCAATAAATGGGTCAACCCATTTTTATTTTAAAAAAGAATTTAAAAAAAATATATGGAAGTAAGTGAAAATTAAAATATGACAGTAGAGAATCTCTGGGATTCAGTTTAGGTGGTCTTAAGAGGGGAAGTACATAGTAATATGAGCTTTCTCAAGAAACCAGAAAAGTCTCAAATACACTACCTAGCCTTACAACTAAAGGAGCAGGAAAAAGAAGAGCAATGAAAGCCTAAATCCAGCAGAAGGAGATACATAATAAAGATTGGAACAGAAATCATTGATATAGAAATCAAAGAAGCAGTAGAATATTTAAATTAAGCTAGGAACTGGTTCCTTGAAAGAATCAATAAGATCAGTGAACCCCTAGCTACAGTTACCAACAAGGAAAGAGAAAAACTCCAAATAAATAAAATCATGAATGAAAGAGGAAAGATCACAACCAACAATCAAGTAGTACAACTATCGAGGCACCCACATGATTCAGTCTGCTAAGTGTCAGCCTTCAGCTCAGCCATGATTCAGAGTCCTGGGATCAAGCCCTGCATTGGGCTTCTTGTTTGGCATGGAACCAGCTTCCCCCTCTCCCTCTGCTCCTCCCCCTTGCTCCTTCTTTCTTCTTTTCTATCTCTCTCAAATAAATAATAAAATCTTTAAAAAAATACTAGTATAAGAGAATTTTTTAAGATTTTTATTTATTTGACAGACAGATCACAAGTAGGCAGAGAGGCAGGCAGAGAGAGAGAGAGAGAGAGAGAGGAGGAGGAGGCAAGCTCCCTGCTGAGCAGAGAGCCCAATGTGAAGCTCGATCCCAGGACCCTGGGATCATGACCTGAGCTAAAGGCAGAGGCTTTAACCACTGAGCCACACAGGTGCCCATAGTATAAGAGAATATTATGAACAATTACATGACAGCAAATTAAGCAATCTAGAATAATTGGAAGTATTCCTAGAAACATATAATATAAACTACCAAAACTGAAACAAGAAGAAATAGAAAACCTGAACAGACCCATAACCACCAAAGAAATTGAATCAGTAATGAAAAATCTCTCAAGAAACAAGAGTTAAGGGCCAGATGGCTTCCCAGGCAAATTGTACCAAACATTTAAAGAAGAATTAATACCTATCCTTCTGAAACAGTTTCAAAAATATAAAAATGGAAGGAAAACTCCCAAACTCTTTCTATGAGGCCACCATTACCTTGATCTCAAAACCAAAGACCCCATTAAAAAGGAGAATTATAGACTAATAGCCCTGATGAACATGGATGCAAAAATTCTCACCAAGATACTAGCTAATAAGATCCAGCTGTAAATTAAGAGGATTATTCACCATAACCACATGTGATTTATGCCAGGGCTGAAAGATTGGTTCAACATCCAGGAATCAATCAAGAAAGGAGAACCATATAATCCTCTCAATATATGCAGAAAAAAAAAAAAAAAACATTTGACAAAAGTCAGCATCCTTTCGTGATAAAAACTCTGGTGTGTAGGGATAAAGGAACATAACATCATAAAAGTCATATGTGAAAGACCCACACAGCAAATACTGACCTCAATGGGGAAAAACTGAGAGCATTTTCCCTAAGGTCAGGAAAATGACAGGGGTGCTCACCCTCATCACTGTTGTTCAACATAGCATTGGAAGTCCTAACCTCAGCAATGGACAACAAAAAGAAATAAAAGACACAAAGAAGAAATCAAACATTCCACTTTTTGCAGACAACATAATTATCTATTTAGAAAACCCAAAGACTCCATCCAAAGATTTCTAGAAGTGATGTGGGAATTCAGCAAAGTTGTAGGATATAAAATCAATGCACAGAAGTCACTTGTATTTCTATACACTAACAATGAATCAGAAGAAAGACAATTCAAGTAATTGATTCCAATTACAACTGCATCAAAATTTGCATAAGATATCTAGGAATAAACCTATCCAAAGTGATAAAGGATCCATACTTTTAAAACTATAGAACAGTCATGAAAGAAACTGAGGAAGACAGAAAGAAATGGAAAAAAAATTCCATGCTCATGGACTCAAATAATAAATATTCTTTTTTTTTAAAGATTTTATTTATTTATTTGACAGAGAGAGAGAGATCACAAGTAGGCAGAGAGGCAGGCAGAGGGTGGGGGAAGCAGGCTCCCTGCTGAGCAGAGAGCCTGATGTGGGGCTCGATCCCAGGACCCTAGGATCATGACCTGAGCTGAAGGCAGAGGCTTTAACCCACTGAGCCACCCAGGTGCTTCAATAAAAAATATTCTTAAAAAGTCTGTGCTAAAGGAAACAGTCAAAAAACAAAGAGGCAACCCACGGAATGGGAAAAGATATTTGCAAATGACAGTACAGACAAAAGGTTGATATCCAGGATCTATTATGAACTCCTCAAACTCAACACACACAAAACAGACAATCATATCACAAAATGGGCAGAAGATATGAACAGATACTTCTCCAATCAAGACATTCAAATGGCAATCAGACACATGAAAAAATGTTCATCATCACTAGCCCTCAGGGAGATTCAAATTAAAACCACATTGAGATATCACATTACACCAGTTAGAATGGCCAAAATTAATAAGACAGGAAACAACACGTGTTGGAGGGGATGTGGAGAAAGGGGAACCCTCTTACACTGTTGGTGGGAATGCAGGTTGGTGCAGCCTCTTTGGAGAACAATGTGGAGATTCCTGAAGAAATTAAAAGTAGAACTTCCCTATGACCCTGCCATTGCACTCCTGGGTATTTAGCCCGAAGATACAGATGTTGTGAAAAGAAGGGCCATCTGTACCCCAATGTTTATAGCGGCAATGGCCACGGTCGCCAAACTGTGGAAAGAACCAAGATGTCCTTCAACGGATGAATGGGTAAGGAAAATGTGGTCCATATACACTGTGGAGTATTATGTCTCCATCAGAAAGGATGAGTACCCAACTTTTGTAGCAACATGGACGGGACTGGAAGAGATTATGCTGAGTGAAATAAGTCAAGCAGAGAGAGTCAATTATCATATGGTTTCACTTATTTGTGGAGCATAACAAATAGCATGGAGGACATGGGGAGTTAAAGAGGAGAATGGAGTTGGGGGAAATTGGAAGGGGAGGTGAATCATGAGAGACTATGAACTCTGAAAAACAATCTGAGGGGTTTAAAGTGGCAGGGGGGTGGGAGGTTGGGGTACCACGTGGTGGGTATTATAGAGGGCATGGATTGCATAAAGCACTGGGTGTGGTGAAAAAATAATGAATACTGTTATGCTGAAAATAAATAAATTTAATTTAAAAAAAAAGTCTATGCTATACGGAGCAATCTACACATTCAAGCAATCCTTACAAAAACATCATTAGTATTTTTCACAGAGCTGGAACATCCTAAAATTTTTATGGAATCAGAAAGGCCCCAAATAACCAAAGTAATGTTGAAAAAGAAAACCAAAGCTGGAAGCATCACAATTTAAGACTCATGCTGTATTACAAACCTGTAGTCATCAAGACATTATGGTACTGATAAAAAACCAGACACATAGATCAATGGAACAGAATACACAACCCAGAAATGAACCTTCAATTTTATGGTGAACTAATATTCAACAAAGCAGGAAAGAATATCCAATGAAAAAAGAGAGTCTCTTCAACAAATTGTGTTGTGGAAACTGGATATCCATATGCAGAAGAAAGGGCCATTTTCAGAAAGCTTCTCCATAGCAAAGAAACAATCAACAAAACTAAAAGACAACCTATGATATGGGAGAAGATATTTTCAAAAGATATATCAGATAAAGGGTAATGTCCAAAATCTATAAAGGATTTACCAAACAACACACACACACCAAAAATCCAGTCAAGAAATGGTCAGAAGACATAAACAGACATTTCTCCAAAGAAGACATATAAGTGGCCAACAGACACATGAAAAAATGTTCCACATCACTTGGCATCAGGGAAATACAAATCAAAACCACAATGAGATATCACCTCACACAGGTCAGAATGGCTAAAATTAACAAGTCAAGAAACTAGATATTGGTGAGGACGTGGAGAAAGGGAACCCTCTTACATTGATGGTGAGAATGCAAACAGGTGCAGCCACTCTGGAAAACAGTAGGGAAGTTCCTCAAAAAGTTAAAAATAGAATTACCTTACCACCCAACAATTGCTTTCCTAGGTAGTTATCCAAAGGACACAAACATAGTGATTCAAAGGAGCACATACTCCCCATTGTTTAAAGCAGCGATGTCCACAATAGTCAAAGTGTGGAAAGAGTCCAGGTGTCCATTGACAGATGAATGGATAAAGACAATGTGGTATATGCACACAATGGAATATTACTCAGTCATCAAAAAAAGAAAAAATTTGCTATTTGCAGTGACATAGAGGGAACTAGAGGGTAATATTCTAAGTGAAATTAATTCAGTTAGAGAAAGACAATATGACTTCACTATATGATTTCAGTTATATTTGGAATTTTGAAACAAAACAGATGAACATAGGGGAAGGAAAGGAAAAATAAAATAAAATGGAAACAGAGAGGGAGGCAAACACTAAGAGACTCTTAATTATAGGAAACAAACAGTTTCTAGAAGGCAGGTGGTTGGGATGATGGGGTAATTGGGTGATGGCCATTAAGAAGGGCACTTAATTTAATGAGCAATGGGTGTTATATAAAACTAATGAATCAGTAATTTTTACCTCTGAAATCAATAATATTGTACATGTTAATTAAATTGAATTTAAATAAAAAATTTTAGAAATACATTTATGTTACCAACTATGAAGATTTGTAGTCAAAAAATCCTAGAATTCTATCTATAGAATATTACACATACAGCCCATCATATTTCATTGATAAAGAATAGCGGTATGAAGAGAACACTCCAATTTCATTAAAATATATAGAGTGCTTAATATATTTTAAAAATATTATATTTAAAAATATTATACATTGAAGGGGAAAAATCCAGATAATTTGAGTTTATTACCTTATGAGTAGAATAAGATAAAGATACTAATAACAGCAAATGCAATGGGTGCTACAACTGAGATGATTAATCTCAGCAATTGATTAATTGCTAAGAACCATGAAATAGAAAAGCATCACTTTGGACCCAGCAGGAATCCACAGAAGTATTTTCTAAGCTGTGCTTAAAAGCCAGAGATTGCAAAGGATATTTCAAGCAGGATGAATTGGGAGGGATCAACCTTCTTAGGTCTCAGCAGATTTCACTGGATAATTAGTCTATCACTCAAGAATTTTCTTGCTGTCCAACCACACACATTTGTCTATTATTGTACCTCTTCTCTAAGATTTCCCTTGATAAGATGACTCTAATAGAAAAACTAGGTGTTAATGTGTAAATTGAAGGAAGAACAATGATAGGGGTTGATTTGAGCCATCTGGAAGGACTGAATAATAAACAATGGAGGAGCATATCAAAGGAGAATGAGATTGGTGGTTAGCAATGGTTGGAAGAGAAGCAAATTTGTAAGGGGAAATGATGACAGGCTTATTTTGCCCATTGAAATTAATACCTTAAGAGATATCTCTACTTTAGTGATTGCTAAGATTTACTATTTGTTTTTCCCTTGTTCTTCAATAATCCAAACACCACCTAGTCAACATGGTGTTTATACTCAATTAGCTCCATAGGAATTGCTACATTTCAAAATATAATGTTCTTTAATCTGAATAGGTTTCTTCATATGCTACACCAGCAAATTGATAACAGAATGAAAAAAAAAATGAAACTAAGAATGTTTTGTTTTTCTGCATTATTTTTAGTAGAGAGGGGGACACATGAATGCAATCAAATTAACATTTAAAGTTTAATAAAATTCTAGACACATTGACTGAATCTAGATAATTTTTGTTTTTCTTAAATTCTGAAAGTACTGTTAGTTCAGTTGGGAGTGTGGATAGCACTCTAATACATGGTCTTTAATCTTCCCTTTAAATCTATAAATCATTTTTTTCCAATTTATTTATTTTCAGAAAAACAGTATTCATTATTTTTTCACCACACCCAGTGCTCCATGCAAGCCATGCCCTCTATAATACCCACCACCTGGTACCCCATCCTCCCACCCACCCCCCGCCACTTCAAACCCCTCAGATTGCTTTTCAGAGTCCATAGTCTCTCATGGTTCACCTCCCCTTCCAATTTACCCAAAAGCACATACCCTCCCCAATGTCCATAACCCTACCCCCCTTCTCCCAACCCCCTCCCCCCAGCAACCCACAGTTTGTTTCGTGAGATTAAGAGTTTTTAATCAACTAAATCTTTCACCTTTACAGAAGACTTTTTAGAGTGCTAGTAAAAAAGAAAAAGGAAAGAAAAGAAAAGAAAGAAAAAATAAAAGAAAGTGCTTTCTATTATAAGCTGCCTCTTCCTTGCTTAGGTGTTTAAGTAAACAAAAGGCTTGTCAAAAGATAATTTTAACCCAATGATAATGTAATGCAGACTAAGCTCCCAGCAGACACAGCCATGATGAGATTCAAAGGAGAAGACAGCATTTCTAGTTGGAAGGCTTTGTATTTTCCAACTGAGAAAATGTGACTAAAACACAATTGTATTTAAGTGGGTTGATGTGACCATGGACACCCAGAATACAGCCTATTATGTTAAATATGCATATTAGGAAAAAACCTGAAATAGAATTTTGAGTCTTTATGCTTACTTCCTCTAAATTACAAATATTTTACTAATGATTCAAAATGATTGAAAGTGATACCATTTTGTAGGATTAACTGCTGAGAACAGTGTCATATTTTTTGAAACTTATTTTAGTTGTTGACTGAACCACTATATTGTCCAGATTCTCCTAGCCTTTCCTCTTGGATTTTTTTAAAGTAAACTTTCAGTTTATAAGTATTTCCTAAGATTTAGGCCCTGACTTTCTACTCCAAGCTTATCCCTCCCTGCCCCAACTCATATGTATTTGCAACTTCATGACTTATTCCCATTTCATATCTAAATCATATTCCTTTGTCTGTCACCTACTAACCTCCTTGCTGCCTGGATGATCCATTCTTACTCTAAAACTAACATGCCTTAGTATCATCGTTTAATATAATTTCTTATAGAAATGAGGAATTCTTACATTGTATAACAAAAAGAAAATTATTTAGTCACTACTCTTTACTGATTACTCTCATTGCTTGAAATAACACAGCCATTTGCATAGACTCTGCATTTGCTCCAAACTACCTTGCATATTACTGCCAAATTAGCCTTTTAAAATACTGGTTCCATTATAGCACCACTGAGCTCAAAATTTTAAAGGACTCTAGTAGCTACTATATATAAACCAACTGTTAGCAGCCATATCTTAATCTGTTTCCTTTAACAACTTATCACCATTCCCAAAGACCAAACCCTACCTCCTATGGGGAATATGGATACACTCTCTTTCTGTATGTATGGAATCTACCACTCTTTCTAGAAAGCCCTGCATCCACCATGGTATTTTTCATAATATTGCCAAATCCCTCCATAAACTTGCAGTCAAGTAGGGTGATTTTTCCTATGCCTCTCTTATTTTCTTAAATTCAAGTATACACTTTTATGTGCAGGAAGTACAAGAAAATGTTGTATGTACCACACAAATCTACCAGTATAATGCACATGAAAGATAAATAACACATACCTGCTCAATAAGCTTAACTGAAACCAACACTTATCAAGTACCTATTATAGCTTAGTTACTGTAGATACAAAGAAAAATCACTCAAAGTCCCTAATCTTAATGTATTATAGTTTTTATAATTTTATTTTTCAAATATTTTATTTATTTATTTGACAGATCATAAGTAGGCAGAGAGGCAGGCAGAGAGAGAGAAGGAGGAGGAAGCAGGCTCCCCATGGAGCAGAGAGCCAGATGCGGGGCTTGAACTCTGAGATCATGACCTGAGCTGAAGACAGAGGCTTTAACCCACTGAGCCACCCAGGTGCCCCAATATAGTTTATGGGAAAAACAACATCATGGAAAAAAAGAGAAAATACTACTCATAGTTATATAGATTTTTGGTTATCTTAAACCTATTTAAGTATGTTACTTTCCATAATGATTAGAAAGTTATGCAATAAGTTGACTCTCTGTAGTAGGTAGTGCCACTGGTCCAATAATATTCACTTAATATCATTTTCAGCCCATTGTATTCTTCAGAAATTATTTATGACAGAATATTTGAACTGGAGGTCTAAATGTGGTCTCAACAAATATACTCCTGAGAAATTTCTAAAATCCCTACAATGAATTATGGTTAAAATATACAATTTAGTAAAATAATTGTTATTACATGACATATAGTAAATATTTCAGACATTAAACAATGACATTTTTTAATTGAAATATTTTATGTTACAACAGAGGTTATAAAATAAGTTTAAAGAAATATCAGAGACTGTTTAATTCAGATAAATGTTTTCCACAGAGACACAAATTGCCTGGAGATTTTTCATGGAAAAAGAGATTCTGTTTCTTTTTCTTTCAATAATATGAACTTTTGATTATTTTTTGTTATTATTTCTGGGTTGGTATAGAGCTCATAATTTATCTGAAAAGCTATTGGAATTTCACAGGAGGAATCCTTGGAAAATCTTTCAGTCTCTAAAGTTGCTGCAACAACATTCCTAAAATTAATTTTGGTAGAATTGAGAGATTTTCTTGTTTCCATTAGATAGCTAATTGAGATACTTCATTGATTTCATGGATATTAGAGATGTCAAGGTCACCCACATTTTCTATGTAGTCCTTCTACAAACATATGCTGAATATCTCATCAAGTTTTTCTTGATTTTTATTTTATGTTATCAAAACACCTTTTTTTTTAACTTCATTTCAATGCTTCTTCTATAAATATTTTAATTTTTACTTTTCTCCCAGCATAGTAAAAATTAAATAAGAGATGAAATGAAGAAATAATTAGGCATAAAACCAAAAGTATGGTTAAATTGTTTCTTCTATGGCCAAATATTCAGAGGAGCCTAAGATATTTTAAGACATTCCCTACCCATAAAAAAATAAAATATAAATACTTAAAGGGTAGAAATGTTAAAAGAAACCTTTTATTGGTCCTGGTTTCTTTTTCTTGCATCACTGCGCACCAATGGCATGTTGATGAGAGTCAGTCTGACCAAAGGAAGGAGATATGAATGGCATGGGGGACTTTTGTTGGCCTTAAGCAGGTGACAAATCTTCCTTCTGACCATTTTGTGTCTGGCAACTCTAGATTGTTCTGATATTTTCATTTGTCTTGCTCTTATCTGTTCTTTACAGCTAGATTTCTCTCATCTACTGACTTTGGATTAAAAAGAGGTTGGTTCAAACCCAGGATCACACAGTTATTGTTTGTGTAATCTTAAACATGTTAAATGACCTCAAAGAACATCAGCACATGAGTCTATTAAAAAATGGGACTAATAATCTACTAACAAATTTATAGTAATAATTAAATGAAATTACTAGCATAGCAGCACAAACTTAACTATTAGTTGCATTCTCCCTTGACCCACTATGGAACAAAGTGTAGTCATTTAACCTTTTATTATATTCTTCTCTCTATTAAGATAGGCCTTTTGTAATGTTAATGTCCTTAATAGCAACTGAGAGACTTTAGAGTGTAAATATCTCAATTTCTGGTATCTTATCCCCTGTCTTACCTTCTTGCTATCATCCTTGCTTTTCAGAAAGAACTAGTTAAGCAAACAATAGGTTTCTTTCAATAGGTTTCTCAGTGTTACACACAAATATTTAGTGATATCATGTGGCTGTGTGTAAAAATAGCTGGATTTAGAGTCTGAAATTTAAAATTCAAGAACCGTGTCTTGATTCCCTAAGTCTTAATCTTTTTGTCTTTAAAATGGAAATAATAGTTTTCCTGTCTTCCCTGGAGAGTATCTTAAGCATGAAATTACATCCTTTTCCCTAACATTTCAATATATCTTAAACCGTGTATACATATAAAATTGTGAAATTTACATTTCAAAGCAAAATCACACTTAAGTTAGCCAATCAAGCTGTCACACTAAGGCAATAGTGAAGATGAATGGAATACAGGGATTCCCTCTACCCTCTATCACATATATTCCTGATCCCTGAAAGCCCTAACATGTAAGTATACAGGCAAGAAGAAACAAAGACAGGAAATGTTGATTTTTTTAAAATTTTATTTTGTTTATTTTTTCAGTGTCTCAAAATTCATTGTTTATGTACCACACCCAGTGTTCCATGACAACAAAAACAACAACAAAGTAACAATGTTTAATGCATATGACTCAAGCAGTGACACCATAAAAGAAATGTGGGGTTGTTATGGTTTATGTAAGCTCCTTTTTGGCAGTCATTTGGAGGCAGGGGGACCAACTATAGTTCAGAAATACATATGCATAAGGCAATAAATATTAAAATTCAAAGTGATTTGTTTGCATTGACCTAGTAATTCCATTATCTAGTAGCTAACTATTTAAAAATGTCATAATAATCTCCCTTTGTCAAAGAAAGTATGATAACTATTAATAAGTATGGCTGCAACAGATACTCAGTATCAAAGAAGGCACTTGTAGTGGTGACATTTGGACAGGAAAGAAACTTTTTTTATTGATTCTAAGCAATATTTTTGTCTTTTATGGCAACTACCTGGATAAGAGCAGTGTTCATATGTTGCAAATCCTTTCTTATTCATCCATGGCATTGAGGCTAGAGAAAACACACACACTCCATAGGATTTTCTATTTCAAGCAATAGTGCCAGCCCATCAGGCCTGATGTGTTTGTGTACCTGAGAACTACAGTATTGCTGAGGCAAAAAGAATAAGAAGACAATATTCTTTCAGCTCTGAAAAACTGAAAGTCAGCCCAAGAGTGTAGAGAGAGTGCCAGTTACAGTTTTAGAAAATTTCTTCAATGGGGCGCCTGGGTGGCTCAGTGGGTTAAGCCGCTGCCTTCGGCTCAGGTCATGATCTCAGGGTCCTGGGATCGAGTCCCACATCGGGCTCTCTGCTCTGCAGGGAGCCTGCTTCCTCCTCTCCCTCTCTCTGCCTGCCTCTCTGTCTGCTTGTGATCTCTGTCTGTCAAATAAATAAATAAAATCTTAGAAAATTTCTTCAATGATCCCACTCTTTTTCTATTAATAAGGAAAATCAGGTGACGGGGAAATGGTGTAGAGATATACAGTGAGAGAGAGAACGGAGAGGCTAGATATTACTGTTAGAAGTAATGTTTTTTTTTTTTAATTTTAATTCCAATTAGTTAACATACAGTGTTACATTAGTTTCAGGTGTACAAAATAGTAATTTAATACTTCCATACATGACCTTATGCTCTTCACAAAAGTTCACTCTTTAACCCTCATCATGTATTTAATCCATCTCCCACTGAACTCCCCTCTGATAACCATCAGTTTGTTCTCTGTAGATAAGGAAATTTCATAATTTTGAAACATATTTGATTTCTTTAAATCAGCCTCAATCAACCAATGAAGATGTGCCATCCTATGTTTCTTTTGCAATTGGAAATAAAATGTTATCTATTCATTCATCATCACAATAAAAATTAAAAGTTTGAAGTCAGAGAATTAGAGAGGTCTGACAAGATGGTGGGGAAGTAGGAGGAGGCGCTGTTTCAACCTGTACCCTAAAGTGAGCTGATTACCTACCAAAGAACTCCGATCACCCATGAAATCAGCCTGAGATCAGAATTATACATGACTGCATCTCTACAGGGGCAGAAGACGCCAGTGAGCAGGTAAAGTGGAGTGGGAAAGTTGGACTGATATTGGAAGGTAAACAAAAGTAGGAGGGAGCCACCAGAGGAGGCCAATTGGAAAGTAATACCCCTAATATCAGAGTGCCCTGCATCTGGGGACCAGCATTAACTTGGAGACTGGTTGAAAGCACTCCAAAAGAGCAAAGGATCCCGGGGGGGGGGGGGGGGGGCGGTGGGGTGGGGGATTGTGGGAATCAGAGCAGCTAGGGACAGGGGCTTAAGTTCCCGGACCCAGGACAGCCTCCCCTGGAGCTGAGCCAGAGAGTACGGTGGAGAAACCAGGTCTTGGTCCCTGAGCCACCAGCGCGCCCAAGAACACATGGGGTCCAGCTCCTTTGCGGGGCTGGGAGCCTAGCCAGATGGCAGAACTCCAAGCTGGGCTACAGAGACTGAGACGCACTTGCCCCTCACCCTCACCTGAAAGAGGTGCACGAAGGCCCAGCCCAGCGCTCTTGGACCCAAGCCATTTTATCAGAGACTGGGACGTGCACGCGCCCTTCAAACCCTTCCTTGAGAGAGGTGCGCGAAGGCCCAGCCGGGTGCTCTCAGACCTGCGCCATTGTATCAGAGCCTGAAACGTGCATGTGACCCACACCCTCCCCCAGAGAGATGTGCATGCAAGCCCAGCGCTCTTAGAACCAGAAAGACCAGGTACTCCCAGTCCCAGGCCAGTGGGAAAATCTCAGTGTGCAATCACTGCTTGGAACCTCTCTGGCGTTCTGGAGCTTCCCAGACAGCCACCACTGCTGTGGTTTTGGGTAGCAGAAGATCCTGTGTCCCCAGGGACCGTGACTTGGAACCTGCTCTGCCAGCAGCCAAAGGGGAATTTATATGGGCTCTGCAGCACCCACAGGGGACCAGGCTGAGGCTTCTCTCTGAGAGGGAGGTCAGGGTGCAGTTTGCATTCCTCTAAAACTACAAAAACCATCAAAAGCGGTCAAGGCGAAAGAAAAAAAAAATTGAACAAACATAAAAACCTCCAGAGAAAAAAAACCTGAAAAAACCAGTTTCCTCAGAGCACACCCCTTGAGTGGGGGCGGGAGGACTTAACTCAGGGAACATCATTGACTGAAAACCCACGTGGCAGGCCCCTCCCCCAGAAAACCAACCAGGAAAGAAAAAGAAAAAAAAAAAAAAAAAGACCACAAGAGAACAACCACCAATACTTCATAGGACAACTTTTATTTTTAACTCGTTCCCACTATTCTGGTTCATTTTATATATATATATAGATAATTTTTAACCTATTTACCATCACAGTGAGATGTCCAGTACATCAAATTCCATAATAACTTTCTAACCTGAACTTTTTGATACATACACCTGTGTTTTTCTTTTGCATTTCTATTTTAAATTTTTTTTTTAATTTCAGTTTGGTCTAATTTATTCATTTTTTATTTTTATTTTCTAATATTCATATAGAGTTAAACTTCAAGGTAATCCCACTTTCCCAATCAATGCTACCCCTATAGGTAAACCAATATTTAATCCCCCTTTATCTTAGGAAAGTTGAATCCTTTAACAAAGATATCAAGATATATCCAGGAAGAATCAAAACAACCTTCCTCAGCCACACTGAGAACTTATAACCACTCTCCCATCCTTTTCTTCTGCCAGTGTTTCTGTGTTTTTGTGTTTGTCCTGATAGTATATAAATCTTACACTTGGGGTTCTTTTGGATGAGGTTCTTCCTTTATTTGCTGTTGGAGGCTACAGCATGGTTGGAGTCATGGATCAAACTAGGCCCTGACTTGTGTCTCCTTTAAAGCCCGGACACCTTGATAAGGAGTCAAGGACAGGAAAGTTGAGTAACACTGAGAAAGGGTCTGTGCTATGTGTAGTATGCTTGCCTATGTGACTTCCTACACACTCTCCCTACAGAAAAGAACAATGGGGTCAGGGTCATGAATTCTTAGTTGGTCCTTGTTGTTCCTGTACCTCCCATAACTCTCTCCCTGGTTGACTGTCTTGCTAATGGCATTAGCCTTGACTACCTGGCATCATGAGGTTTGCTTGTAGTTAATGTAAACTTGTTATAGAAACATGCGGTCATCTGACTAGATACTCCTATTGTGGTCTGCCTTATAAATGATTATAGGATGTGAAATAAAATCAGTATTGTTGGATATCATCCTCAGTGCTCCTCCTTCCCCCATCTCTTTGTCTCTTAATTTCTTTTCACCATCGTCTTACACTCACGTTTCCTGGTCGATTTGTCATGCTGGCCATGACAATTTGCATATATATATATATATATATATTTTTTTTTTTTTCCTCTCTCTCTCTCTTGTCATATAATTTTATCAGTCTTTTTCCTTCTCTGTTTTTGTTTGTATACTTCAAATGGGACCCTTGGGGCCCATTTGGGCTGAACCTTCTCTTTTATCTTCCTTTTTTTTTCTGTCTCTCTCTCTCTCGTGCGCTTTTTTTCCTTTTTTTCTTTTCTTTTTTCTCTCATTTGGGTGGGGAATCCTGATTGCTCAGAAGCATTCCAGGGTGCACCTTGACGGCACCACGGTTGATACATCCAGCTACATCTGTTCAGTCTTCTCCCACCAAAATGACTAAGAGGAGGAATGCCCAACAGAAGAAAAATACAGAGGATAGACCTTCTGCAACAGGCTAATGGCTATTAACATAGACAACATGTCGGAAAGAGAATTCAGGCTAACAATTATCCAGGCAATAGCTAGGTTGGAGAAAGCCACAGATGACCAAACGAAATTGATTAGGGCAGAACTGAAAGTTACAAGGGATGATGTTCACAGTGTTCTGGCAGACCTGAAAGCTACCAGGGATGAGGTTCACAATGCTCTCAAAGAGTTCCAATCTAAATTCTCTAAAAGCTAGGGAATTGAGACAGAAGATAGAATTAGTGATCTGGAGGATAAACAGATAGAGAGAAAGGATCAGGAGGAAGCCTGGAAAAAACAGCTTAGAAGCCACGAAAACAGAATCAGGGAAATAAATGATGCCATGAAGCGTTCCAACATCAGAATTATTGGAATCCCTGAAGGGGAGGAGAAAAAAAGACATCTAGAAGATATAGTGGAACAAATTCTTCATGAGAATTTTCCCAATCTCGCGAATGGAACCAGCCTTCATGTGCTAGAGGCCGAACAGTCTCCACCCAAGATTATACATTCCAAAAAAAAATCACGACACCTGATAGTCAAATTGAGGAATCATAATTGTAGATATAATCTCTTGAAAGCCGCCAGGGCAAAGAGGCTCCTTACTTACAGCTCATCAGAATAACGTCAGACCTGTCCACAGAGACCTGGCAAGCCAGAAAAGGCTGGCAAGATATATTCAGGGCACTAAATTAGAAGAACATGCAGCCAAGAATACTTTATCCAGCAAGACTGGCATTCAAAATAGATGGAGAGATAAAGAGTTCCCAAGACCAGCAAGGCTTAAAAGACTATGCAATCACCAAGCCGACACTGCAGGAAATATTAAGGGGGGATCTATAAAAGAAGAAAAATCATAAGAATAGCAGTGAACAGAAATATAGAGACAATCTACAGAAAGAAAGACTTCAAAGGTAACTCGATGTCAATAAAAACGTATCTATCAATAATCACTCTCAATGTGAATGGCCTAAATGTGCCCATAAAATGGCACAGGGTTGCAGATTGGATAAAACAACAGGACTCATCCATATGTTGTCTACAAGAGACCCATTTTGAACCTAACGATACATGCAGACTGAAAGTGAAGGGATGGAGAAGCATCTTTCATTCCAATGGGCCTCAAAAGAAGGCTGGGGTAGCGATTCTCATATCAGATAAATTAGATTTTAAACTAAAGACTGTAGTCAGAGATACAGAAGGACACTACATCATTCTTAAAGGGACTATCCACCAAGATGATCTAACAATTGTAAATATCTATGCCCCCAATATGGGCACAGCCAATTACATAAGAAAACTGTTACTCAAGATAAAGAGTCATATTGATATGAATACACTAATCATTGGAGATCTTAACACACCTCTCTCAGAAATAGACAGATCATTGAAGCAGAAAATCAATAAAGAAACAAGAGCATTGAATGACACATTGGAACGGATGGACCTCACATATATACAGAACATTCCACCCTAAAACAACAGAATACTCACATATATACAGAACATTCCACCCTAAAACAACAGAATACTCACATATATACAGAACACTCCATCCTAAAACAAGAGAATACTCGTTCTTCTCAAGTGCACATGGAACCTTCTCAAGAATAGACCACATACTGGGTCACAAATCAGGACTCAACCGATACCAAAAGACTGAGATTATTTCCTGCATATTCTCAGATCACAATGCTTTGAAACTGGAGCTCAATCACAAGGAAAAGTTCAGAAGGAACTCAAACACCTGGAAGCTAAAGACCACCTTGCTTAAGAATGCTTGGATCAACTAGGAGATCAAAGAAGAACTGAAACAATTCATGGAAACCAATGGGAATGAAGACACTTCAGTCCAAAACCTATAGAATACAACAAAGATGGTCCTAAGAGGGAAATACATAGCCATCCAAGCCTCCTTAAAAAAAATTGAAAAATCCAGAATACACCAGCTGTTTCTACACCTGAAAAAACTGGAGAATCAACAACAAATCAAACCAACTCCACACATAAGAAGGGAAATAATCAAGATTAGAGCAGAGATCAATGAGGTAGAAACCAGAGATACAGTAGAATGTATCAATGAAAGTAGAAGTTGTTTTTTTGAAAGAATCAATAAGATTGATAAACCATTGGCCACAAAGATAGAGATGTAGTGAAAACAAGGGTCCTCTGTACCTCAGTGTTCATAGCAGCAATGGTCATAGTTGCCAAATTGTGGAAAGAACCAAGATGCTCTTCAACAGACAAATGGATAAAGAAGATGTGGTCCATATACACTATGGAGTATTATGCCTCCATCAGAAAGGATGAATACCCAACTTTTGTAGTAACATGGACGGGACTAGAAGAGATTATGCTGAGTGAGATAAGTCAAGCAGAGAGAGTCAATTATCATATGGTTTCACTTATTTGTGGAGCATAACAAAAAGCATGGAGGACAAGGGGAGATGGAGAGGAGAATGGAGATGAGGAAAATTGGAAGGGGAGGTGAAACATGAGAGACTATGGACTCTGAAAATCAACCTGAGGGTTTTGAAGGTGGGGGGGGTAGGAGGTTGGGGGAGCCAGGTGGTGGGTATTAGAGAGGGCACGGATTGCATGGAGTACTGGGTGTGGTGCAAAAACAATGAATACTGTTACACTGAAAAGAAAAAAAAAAAGTTTGAAGTTAAATACCAACTTGAAAAATAGAAAAACTACTTTATATATCTTAATAGTGGGAAAATGCTTTTATAAGCAACATGTTTTCCTGTGTTGAATTATTTCAAATTTAAATTTACAGACTCTTCATACATTCCAAAAGGGCTGGGTCACTGTAATGTCTAAGTATATCAAATTATTTCACTCTCCTCTAAGCAGCCTGAGGTTAATTAGAAAATGGCTATCTATTCACTTCATTCAGAAAACAGTACAAAATCATGCATATCAAGAGGTTCAAATCTTTGTGTTCACTTTAAAGGCACCTGTGAAACCACCCAGGCCAAGGGTATGTATATCAGAAAAGCCACCATGTATCAGAAAGATATCACTCTGGAGAAACAATGTATGCCATTCCATCATTCCTACAGTGGTGTTGGTAGGTGCACCTAGGTGAAACAGTGGGGCTGGACACAGGGCTGAAGGCCCAAAAACAATGCTGAATTTTTACTGCACATGCATAAAAATGCAGAGTATAATGCTGAACTTAAGGGTTTAGATGTAGATTCTCTGGTCATTGAGCACAGTCAGATGAACAAAGCTCCCAAGATGCAGCATAGAACTTAAAGGGTTCATGGTCAAATTAACTCATAAATGAGTTCTCCCTGCCTCATTGAGATGAATCCTACAGGAAAACAAGCAGATCATTCTTAAGACAGATAAGGATGTTGTACAGAAGAAAAAGATATCCTGGAAGAAAATGGAGAAACAAACCCTATGGCCCTGGACTAAATTCTGCATGAAACAAAGGCAAATAAAAGGGGAAAAATTGCATCATATGACTTCAGGAATTCAGACATGCAATTCTTATTAATGAATTAATTATATAATCAATAAGTTAATTAAATATAAAATTCCGTTTATTTGTATGGATTTTAAAATGTATCTTAAGCTACTTGCTAATAATTATACTAGTTGAAGTAGAAAAGTATAGAAACATGTGTTAAAGATTTTGGAACAAAAAGCCAACACGACTTTGTATAGTTACCAAAAGAGATAACAGTTTAGTATAATATGGCAGATTTTGTGCTCCCAAAGTAGAGGAAAAACAAAACAAAACAAAGCAAAAGCATATATTTCCTGAAAGGGAAATAGGCTTTCTCCTATTAGCTGAGCATAAGATTTTATGCAAATTGCCTCAGTTTCCTTGCCTGACAATTTAACAATCCTGTACCTGTTTTCCTTCCTTGAACAATAGATCTGAAAACAAGTTGGAAAGGTATATGAAAGTTCACTGAAAAATAACATATTCCACTGGTAGAATAGAATGAGTTCTATCATTATTATTTGGTTTAATGACTCATATGGCTCATGCTTCCAGTGGCTTTACTGGCAGATTTGTAATATTTTTCCTGGTTCTAAGCCCACTTTCACTTTGATTCTTTACAGTCTGGGTTTTTAAAGAGTAGACATTCTGACTCTAGGTGAAGTGAGATGTGAATTTGGATTTTGAGCAGTTTTCCACAGAAGAGAAAGTTCAGTTCTGAACTTTCCCAAACATCAGCCTAATTCTTTAAAAAGTAAATATTTCTTCTGCAATTTGATTCAATCACCTTAATAGACAACAAAAGAGTTGTAAGATAACATTGTATCAAAAAAATGGCAGGGCTCCTGGGTACCTCAGTTAGTTAGGCATCTGCTTCAGTTTCAGCTCAGGTCATGATTCCAGTGTCCTGGTATTGAGTCCTGCATCAGGTTCCCCACTCATCTGGGAGTCTGACTCTCCTTCTCCTCCTGTGATCTCTCTTGATTTTACTCTTTCTCAAATTAATAATAATAATAATAATAATAATAATAAAGTGGACCTAACTATTGATTTTCTCAAACAGATGATAAAAGTTGTCATGAAATGTCATTTTGTAAGATATTCAGTTAAAGAACTAACAAAAATAGGCTACCTTGGGCCAGTGAAAGACCCGATAATATTTGGGGAATATATAAAAGAAGAAAATGAGCCAATCGAACAAAATGAAGTTACATGAGACATCGTAATAATTAGGATTTTTTATATTTTCTTCATGTAGCTCTCTTTATTCATGTGGGTAATGTCTCTTCATCCATCCTCAACTTTCAATTATGTTTGACCTTTTGATGGTGAGCCATGTCTTTGCATTACGTGAGCCAACAAGTTGAGGATAAGAAATATTTGAGACCTTCGCAGAAGTTATATAGTAGGGAGGTGTGACTGGGAATGAGAGGGTACTAAATTGCCCAGAATCTCCACTTCTTTCATTGAGGTTCTGGTACTCTCCTTGTACTCTATTCCTCATGTAAAAATTCACTACTGCAAAATTCTGAGAAGAGTCACAAATGGATATTTACGTTCTGGACATCCCAGACTACATTTCAGTGATATATTAACTAAATTAATCTTTTTGCATTGTTGAGACATTTTATGTAACAGTAGGTATTCCAGGACCAGAGGCAACTCAGCATGGAAGAGTATTAACATTCCTCTGTTTACAGTTTGCTTTTTCCACTCAAAGGAAGAAGAATAATTCATTCTAACAAGTATTTCAGTCTTTCAGAATAAGATATTTCAGAATGTGTTCATCAAGCAGAATTATAGGTCTATAAAAGCCACTCACTGCAATTGGAATAATTTTACTGTCCATTTTATCAGTTTCCGATTTGCGTTTTTCCCGTTGGTTGTAATCTATCACCAAATCTGTATGTTTTCCCTAAACAGACACTTTATTCTACAACAATTATTATCAGTAATAGTTTGAACGATTATTATGATGTTATTATCAATTTTCAAATAGAACATGATCATTTTAAGAGTAAGCTATATAATTGAATAAAAAAAGAGTAAGCTATATATTATTTAAGATTTAATTTATTTGAGAGAGTGTGAGCAGATGAAGGCACAGAAGGACAATAAGACTGTCCACTGAACACAGAGACCACTGTGGGGCTCCAAGTGGGGTTTTATGAGGGCTTAAGTGGATCTCCACATCAGGCATGAAGGTGGCTCCACCTGGGACTTGATGCTGGGGTACATGTGAGGCCCCATGAGAGGCTCAGTCCCAGGACACTGAGATCATAACCTGAGCTGAAGTCAGATGCTTAATGACTGAGCGACCCAGGTGCCCCAGGAGTAAGTGATATTTTTATTGTGTTTTTGTATCTTTCATGGTATTCTTAACACTAGCACGACAATAAAAGCTGAATCAATGTTTGTCGATAAGCAAATAAACCCTTAAAGGATAGGATGAATATTTACTACATATAAGGCAATAAAACAGGTGCCCATAGAAGGGGTATATTTAAATCTTCATATTCAGTATTTTTTTCTATGAAATAAGGATGTTTGAGCTACCATGTGGAGTTGGTCTGAAAACTGCAATAGAAACCTAAAAGAAGTTCATTGAAAAATAAAGAGTTCTAAAATAAAATGTTTCATTATTAAGCAACTATGTAACCATGTTATGAATGATATATTCGTGACCTTCAAAACCTAATTTCATGTGTCAAAGTAAATTCCCATGGATGCTAGTCCTTTCCCATAAAGTACTTTGTTAAATAGATTTTACACTGTTTCTGTCCTCATCTGTATCTATACCAATTTATTCTTTTTTTAAATTTTTTTTATTTATTTTCAGCATAATAGTATTCATTACTTTGGCACCACACCCAATGCTCCATGCAATCCATGCCCTCTATAACACCCACCACCTGGTACCCTGACCTCCCAGCCCCCGCCCCTTCAAAACCCTCAGATTGTTTTTCAGAGTTCATAGTCTCTCATGGTTTATATCCCCTTCCAATTTCCTGCAACTCTCTTCTCCTAACACCCCATGTCCTTCATGCTATTTGTTATGCTCCACAAATAAGTGAAACCATATGATAATTGACTCTCTCTGCTTGACTTATTTCACTCAGTATAATCTCTTCCAGTCCCATCCGTGTTGCTACAAACGTTGGGTATTCGTCCTTTCTGATGGAGGCATAATACTCCATAGTGTATATGGACCACATCTTGTTATCCATTCATCTGTTGAAGGGCATCTTGGTTCTTTCCATAGTTTGGCGACCGTGGTCATTTCTGCTATAAACATTAGGGTACAGATGGCCCTTCTTTTCACGACACCTGTATCTTTGGGGTAAATACCCAGGTAAATACCCAGGAGTGCAATGGCAGGGTCATAGGGAAGTTCTATTTTTAATTTCCTGAGGAATCTCCACACTGTTCTCCAAAGAGGCTGCACCAACTTGCATTCCCACCAACAGTGGAAGAGGATTCTCCTTTCTCCACATCCCCTCCAACACATGTTGTTTCCTGTCTTGCTAAATTTGGCCATTCTAACTGGTGTAAGGTGATATCTCAATGTGGTTTTAATTTGAATCTCCCTGAGGGCTAGTGATGATGAACATTTTTTCATGTGTCTGATAGCCATCTGTATGTCTTGATTGGAGAAGTATCTGTTCATATCTTCTGCCCATTTTTTGATATGATTGCCTGTTTTGTATGTGTTGAGCTTGAGGAGTTCTTTATAGATCCTGGATATCAACCTTTTGTCTGTACTGACTTTTGCAAATATCTTCTCCCATTCTGTGGGTTGCCTCTTTGTTTTCTTGACTGTTTCCTTTGCTGTGCAGAAGCTTTTGATTTTTATTATTATTTTGATTATTTTCGTTTTTGTTTCCTTTGCCTTTGGAGACATATCTTGAAAGAAGTTGCTGTGGCTGATATCGAAGAGGTTACTGCCTATGTTCTCCTCTAGGATTCTGATGGATTCCTGTCTCACATTGAGGTCTTTTATCCATTTTGAGTTTCTCTTTGTGTATGGTGTAAGAGAATGGTCGAGTTTCATTCTTCTACATATAGTGGTCCAGTTTTCCCAGGACCATTTATTGAAGAGACTGTCTTTTCTCCACTGTATATTTTTTCCCGTTTTGTCAAAGATTATTTGACCATAGAGCTGAGGGTCCATATCTGGGCTCTCTCCTCTGTTCCACTGGTCTATGTGTCTGTTTTTATGCCAGTACGATGCTGTCTTGGTGATCACAGCTTTGTAGCAAAGCTTGAAATCAGGTAGCGTGATACCCCCAGTTTTATTTTTGTTTTTCAACATTTCCTTAACGATTCGAGGTCACTTCATAGTTATATGCAAATAAGCTAAGCAACCTAGATGAGATGGATGCATTCCTGGAAAACTAAAAACTCCCAAAATTGAACCTGGAAAAAAATGACAACCTGGATAGACCAATATCTTGTAACGAGACTGAAGCAGTGATCAAAAACTCCCAAAAAACAAGAGCCCAGGACCTGACAGATTCCCTGGGGAATTCTACCAAACTTTCAAAGAAGAAATAACACCTATTCTCCTGAAGCTCTTTCAAAAAATTGAAGCAGAAGGAAAACTTTCAGACTTTCTATGAAGCCAGAATTACCCTGATCCCCAAACCAGGCAAAGACCCTACCAAAAAGGAGAATTTCAGACCAGTATCACTGATGAATATGGATGCTAAGATTCTTAACAAGATCCTAGCAAACAGGATCCAACAGCACATTAAAAGATTATCCACCATGACCAGGTGGGATTCATCCCTGGGCTACAAGGATGGCTCAACATTTGCAAATCAGTCAATGTAACAGAAAAAGTTAATATGAGAAGATAGAAGAACCATATGTTCCTCTCAATTGATGCAGAAAAGGCATTTGACAAAATCCAGCATCCGTTCCTGATTAAAACACTCCAAAGTATAGCGATAGAGGGAACATTCCTGAACTTCATCAAATCTATCTATGAAAGACCACAGCAAATATCATCCTCAATGGGAAAAAGCTTGCAGCCTTCCCATTGAGATCAGGAACACGAAAAGGATATCCACTCTCACCACTCTTGTTCAACATAGTATTAGAAGTCCTAGCAACAGCAATCAGACAACAAAAAGAAATAAAAGGTATCCAATTTCGCAATGAATAAGTCAAACTCTCTCTCTTCACAGATGACATGATTCTTTATATGGAAAACCCAAAAGACTCCACCCCCAAACTACTAGAACTCATACAACAATTCAGCAACGTGGCAGGATACAAAGTCAATGTGCAGAAATCAGTGGCTTTCTTATACACTAACAATGAAAATACGGAAAGGGAAATTAGAGAATCAGTTCCATTTACTATAGCACCAAGAACCATAAGATACCTGGGAATAAACCTAACCAAAGAGGTAAAGGATCTGTACTAGAGGAACTACAGAACATTCATGAAGGAAATTGAAGAAGACACAAAAAGATGGAAGACCATTCCATGCTCTTGGATCAGAAGAATAAACATTGTTAAAATGTCTATACTGCCTAGAGCAATCTATACTTTTAATGCCATTCCGATCAAAATTCCACCGTTATATCAATTTATTCTAAAGGGCAAGTATACAACTGAGCTACCAGCCCATTTAATCATTTGGAAATGGAAGATAGTCTTTACATAGACAAATTTTCAAATCAAAATAATGGTTATCAAATGTGGTTCCATAAGAAGAATCTCCGGAAACATGAGTATAAGATAGGATAGGAAATGTCAAAACAAGTAATCGATTGAAACAAAAAGGACCTTCTCTTATTAATTTGTTCTATCACATTGATTGATTTGCGAATGTTGAACCAAGCTTAACTACAAAGCTGTGATCACCGAAACAGCATGGTACTGGCATAAAAACAGACACATAGACCAGTGGAACAGAGTAGAGAGCCCAATATGGACCCTCAACTCTATGGTCAAATAATCTTCGACAAAACAGGAGAAAATATACAGTGGAGAAAAGACAGTCTCTTCAATAAATGGTGCTGGGAAAACTGGGCAGCTATATGTAGAAAAATGAAACTCTACCATTCTCTTACACTGTTTATCTCTTACACACAAAGACAAACTCAAAATGGATAAAAGACCTCAATGTGAGACAGGAATCCATCAGAATCCTAGAGGAGAACAATGGCAGTAATCTCTTCGATATCAGCTACAGCAACTTCTTTCAAGATATGTCTCCAAAGGCAAAGGAAACAAAAGCGAAGATGAACTTTTGGGACTTCATCAAAATCAAAAGCTTCTGCACAGGAAAGGAAACAGTCAAGAAAACAAAGAGGCAACCCACAGAATGGGAGAAGATATTTGCAAAAGACAGTACAGACAAAAGGTTGATATCCAGGATCTATAAAGAACTCCTCAAGCTCAACACACACAAAACAGGCAAACACGTCAAAAAATGGGCAGAAGATATGAACAGACACTTCTCCAATCAAGAAATACAAATGGCTATCAGGCACATGAAAAAATGTTCATCATCACTAGCCTTCAGGGAGATTCAAATTAAAACCACATTGAGATATCATCTTACACCAGTTAGAATGGCCAAAATTAGCAAGACAGGAAACAACATATGTTGGAGGGGATGTGGAGAAAGGGGAACCCTCTTACACTGTTGGTGGGAATGCAAGTTGGTGCAGCCTCTTTGGAGAACAGTGTGGAGATTCCTCAAGAAATTAAAAATAGAACTTCCCTACGACCCTGCAATTGCACTCCTGGGTATTTACCCCAAAGATACAGGTGTTGTGAAAAGAAGGGCCATCTGTACCCCAATGTTTATAGCAGCAATGACCACGGTCACCAAACTATGGAAAGAACCAAGATGCCCTTCAACAGATGAATGGATAAGGAAGATGTGGTCCATATACACTATGGAGTATTATGCCTCCATCAGAAAGGACGAATACCCAACTTTTGTAGCAACATGGACGGGACTGGAGGAGATTATGCTGAGTGAAATCAGTCAAGCAGAGAGAGTCAATTATCATATGGTTTCACTTATTTGTGGAGCATAACAAAAAGCATGGAGGACATGGGGAGTTAGAGAGAAGGGGGTTGAGGTAAATTGTAAGGGGAGGTGAATCATGAGAGACTATGGACTCTGAAAAACAATGTGAGGGGTTTGAAGAGGCGGGGGGGTGGGAGTTCGGGGTACCAGGTGGTGGGTATTATAGAGGGCACGGCTTGCATGGAGCACTGGGTGTGGTGAAAAAATAATGATATTGTTATGCTGAAAATAAATAAATGAAAAAGTAATAATAATAATAAAAGAAACAAAAGGACCTTAAGATAATACAAGAAAAAAAAAAAGTCACATGATATGACATTGTAATAGAAAGAGCTTAGAAAGAAAAGCAAGTAAAATATTAGATGGCAAAAGTATAAGTATAAACATTTTATTTCTTTCAAAAGTGATTTACTTAACAATTTAACAGTAGCTTAATATATGCTCCCAATTGATCTTAACTCAAGGGAAACACTGCCAAACGTGACAATCCTTATCCTCCTGGAGATTAAAATCTATTGTAGGAGGTAATTAACCAGAATAACACAATAGCATTTCCTCTACTCAGATCATGCTCCAAACTCTGTTAGCATTTATCTCCTCTACTGGCTGAAGACAGGATGGAGATGAAAGAAATCAGTCCAGAATGAAGGAGAAACTCAAGAGTTAAGTAGGCCAATGAAGAAGTTATCTAAACCTAGAGATAACAGGTAGAGAAACTTAAGTAAAACTCATCAGTAAATTCATGTTGGGAACAAGAAAGAAACACTTCTGCAGCTTTCATTTTCAGGCTTTTTGAAAGCTGTCATCAGTATTATTTTAGTCTTTTTTTAAGGAAAAACACTGGTACCCAAGGTCATGACCTTTAGAGGGCAGTAGTTCACTAGTATCCATTGGAGATGAGACTGGTTTGCAGAGCTGTGATTGAAATAAAATGCGTTGCAATTTTTACATGGGTCATTCAAAAAATGACTTTTTTTCCCAGACACACCTGGGTTAAGTGTTTTTTTTTTTTTCTGGTGCCTACTCTTTCATTATAGTGATGCCTCAGGGAATCTATGAAGAAAAGAAATTTAATCTGGCTAAGAGTTAGGGTGCTGCCAGAAAAAGTTAAAATTCTTTAGCACATTTTTTCCCCCAAGAAGGAAACAATAGACTTAAGTGTGTTTTTAAAAATGTGCTGACTTCTATCAGGATTTTAAAACAAACTGATAGGAAATATTACAGTCTGCATACCCTCCCTGCTGGATTTATAGAGGAAATTTTTCCTTCATTTTATGCTCAGTCACTTTTTCTAAACTTGATTCAGTTCAAGTTCCCCTCTGAATGGTTGCACAACTGAGATGAGAAGTGTTGTACTCACCGTGTCCTCAACATCAGGACCTCCACAGAAGTCTCACTTACCTTCATGGATTTAGCTGAAAATAATTCACAAAGTTGTACTGACCAAGAGTCTTTGGCTCTGAACTAGCAAGAAAACATTCCCAAATTCATTAATTCATTCATTCATTCATTCTTTCTTTCTTTTTTTTTTTTTTTTTTTTTTTAAGCTATGGTCAAAATAAATAACCTGAGTCCTCAAGAGGTATCCAATATCTTTTATTTGTTCTGAGTGCTGAATAACAGCTTAAAGTCAAGATGGGTTCCTCTTCTCACTTGAATATATGGCATATCATACTTTAGATGAAAGATCTAAGAATAGTTGTCACATATACTGTGAAATTATACAAATAATTAAAACTTTTCTACAGTACCTTTTTGGTAAAGTAGCAGAAACTAACAAAAAAAATCTACTTGGAAGATTCTGGAGTTGGGATGCCTGGGTGGCTCAGTCAGTTGAGAGTCTGCCTTTGGTTCAGAAGATCATGATCCCAGGGTCCCAGGATCTAGTTCCATAAGGGGCTCTCAGCTTGGTAGGGAACCTATTTCTCCTTCTGCCTGCTGCTCCCCTTCTTGTGTGTGCTCTCTGTCTATCTGACAAATAAATGAATGACATTTTTTAAAAAAGCATATATCAATAAGGCATACTTAAAAAAAAAGATTCTGGAGTCATTTGGCTACTGACAATGTTACTTGCTTAAAAAAGGAAAGGAATAAGGTTACAGGGGTGGGGTTTATAAGTTGTTCCTGCTCAAAACCAAACTTGTATTAGGGAAATGTAGGGAAGTGACAATGAGATACAACTTTGTATCTATTTTGTATCCATTAAGATTGCTATTAATTGCTATTAATAATGATAATAAAAGCAGAAAATAACAATGGCTGTGAAGATATGGATGAATTAATATCCTATACATTGCTGGTGGGTATGTAAAATGGTTCAGCTACTATGGAAATAGTATGGCAGTTCCTCAAAATATAAATATAGACCTGCCATATATTCTAGGAATTCCACATACCCAAAAATATTGAAAGCAATGAATTAAACAAATGTTTGTACACCCATGTTCATAGCAGCAAACAGCATCACTCAACAATTATCGAAATAACCCAAATGTTTGTTAGCAGATGAAAGAATCTGATGAAATGCATGGTATATGCATACAATATTATTTATTATTACATATATTATTCAGCCTTAAAAGGAAGAGAATTATGAGGGAGGAGTCAAGATGGCGGAGAAGTAGCAGGCTGAGACTACCTCAGCTAGCAGGAGATCAGCTAGAGAGCTTATCTAAAGATTGCAAACACCTGCAAATCCATCGGCATATCGAAGAGAAGAAGAACAGCAATTCTAGAAACAGAAAAACAACCACTTTCTGAAAGGTAGGACTGGCGGAGAAGTGAATCCAAAGCGACGGGAAGATAGACCCCGGGGGGAGGGGCCGGCTCCCGGCAAGCGGCAGAGCAACGGAGCACAAAATCAGGACTTTTAAAAGTCTGTTCCGCTGAGGGACATCGCTCCGGAGGCTAAACCGGGGCGAAGCCCACGCGGGGTCGGTGTGACCTCAGGTCCCGCGGGGTCACAGAAGGATCGGGGGTGTCTGAGTGTCACAGAGCTTGCGGATATTGGAACGGGAAAGCCGGCTGCAGAGACAGAGCCGACAGTAAGCTCGCAGCTCGGAGTTGCCTTGAACCGGTCGCAAGCTGGGTGAGCTCAGAGCGCAGCCGGAGGTTAGGAAAACGCGAGTTACTAGGAGCTGTTCGCTGAGGGCGAACTGGGGAGCGGGGCCCCGGGCTCTCGGATCCTCCGGGCCGGAGACCAGGAGGCTGCCATTTGTGTTCCCGTCCTCCGGAACTCTACGGAAAGCGCTCAGGGAACAAAAGCTCCTGAAAGCAAAGCCGAGCTGATCACTCAGCCCAGCCCTTGGTAAGGGCGGTGTAATTCCGCCTGGGGCAAAGACACTTGAGAATCACTACAACAGGCCGCTCCCCAAGAAGATGAACAAGAAATCCAGGCAAGACCAAGTTCACCTACCAAGGAGTGCAGTTTCAATACCAAGGAGAGCAGCAGAATTCCAGAGGAGGAGAAAACAAACCACGGAACTCATGGCTTTCTGCCTGTGATTTTTTAGTCTTGCGGTTAATTTAATTTTTTTCTTTTTCATTTTTTTTCTCTTCTTCTGCTAAATTTTTTTATAACTTTTACCCTTTTCTTTTTTAACGTTTTTAAACTAGATTTTCTAATATATATTTTTTTCCCAATTTATTTATTTTCAGAAAAACAGTATTCATTATTTTTTCACCACACCCAGTGCTCCATGAAAGCTGTGCCCTCTATAATACCCACCACCTGGTACCCCAACCTCCCACCCCCCCGCCACGTCAAACCCCTCAGACTGATTTTCAGAGTCCATACTCTATCATGGTTCACCTCCCCTTCCAATTTACCCAAATTCCCTACTACTCTTTAACGCCCCTTGTCCTCCATGCTATTGGTTATGCCCCACAAATGAGTGAAACCATATGATAATTGACTCTCTCTGGTTGACTGATTTCACTCAGCATAATCTCCTCCAGTCCCGTCCATGTTGCTACAAAAGTTGGATATTCGTCCTTTCTGATGGAGGCATAATACTCCATAGTGTATATGGACCACATCTTCCTTATCCTATCATCCGTTGAAGGTCATCTTGGTTCTTTCCATAGTTTGGCGACTGTGGCCATTGCTGCTATAAACATTGGGGTAGAGATGGCCCTTCTTTTCACGACATCTGTATCTTTGGGGTAAATACCCAGGAGTGCAATTGCAGGGTCGTAGGGAAGCTCTATTTTTAATTTCTTGAGGAATCTCCACACTGTTCTCCAAAGAGGCTGCACCAACTTGCATTCCCACCAACAGTGTAAGAGGGTTCCCCTTTCTCCACATCCTCTCCAACACATGTTGTTTCCTGTTTTGTTAATTTTGGCCATTCTAACTGGTGTAAGGTGATATCTCAATGTGGTTTTAATTTGAATCTCCCTGAGGGCTAATGATGAGCATTTTTTCATATGTCTGATAGCCATTTGTATTTCTTGATTGGAGAAGTGTCTGTTCATATCTTCTGCCCATTTTTTGATGTGTTTGTCTGTTTCGTGTGGGTTGAGTTTGAGGAGTTCATTATAGATCCTGGATAGCAACCTTTTGTCTGTACTGTCATTTGCAAATATCTTCTCCCATTCCGTAGGTTGCCTATTTGGTTTTTTGACTGTTTCCTTTGCTGTGCAGAAGCTTTTGATTTTGATGAAGAACCAGAAGTTTATTTTCGCTTTTGTTTCCTTTGCCTTTGGAGACGTATCTTGAAAGAAGTTGCTGTGGCTGATATCAAAGAGATGACTGCCTATGTTCTCCTCTAAGATTCTGATAGATTCCTGTCTCACGTTGAGGTCTTTTATCCATTTTGAGTTGATCTTTGTGTACGGTGTAAGAGAATGGTCGAGTTTCATTCTTCTACATATAGCTGTCCAGTTTTCCCAGCACCATTTATTGAAGAGACTGTCTTTTTTCCACTGTATATTTTTTCCTGTTTTGTCGAAGATTAATTGACCATAGAGTTGAGGGTCCATATCAGGGCTCTCTACTCTGTTCCACTGGTCTATGTGTCTGTTTTTATTTCAGTACCATGCTGTCTTGGTGATCACAGCTTTGTAATAAAGCTTGAAATCAGGTAAGGTGATGCCGCCAGCTTTATTTTTGTTTTTCAACATTTACTTAGCGATTCGGGGTCTCTTCTGATTCCATACAAATTTTAGGATTATTTGCTCCAGCTCTTTGAAGAATGCTGGTTGAATTTTGATCGGAATGGCATTAATAGTATAGATTAATCCAGGCAGTATAGACATTTTAACAATGTTTATTCTTTCGATCCAAGAGCATGGAATGGTCTTCCATCTTTTTGTGTCTTTTTCAATTTCTTTCATGAGTGTTCTGTAGTTCCTCAAGTATAGATCCTTTACCTCTTTAGTTAGGTTTATTCCCAGGTATCTTATGGTTCTTGGTGCTATAGTAAATGGAATCGATTCTCCAATTTCCCTTTCTGTATTTTCATTGTTAGTGTATAAGAAAGTCACTGATTTCTGCACATTGACTTTGTATCCTGCCACGCTGCTGAATTGCTGTATGAGTTCTAGTAGTTTGGGGGTGGAGTCTTTTGGGTTTTCCATATAAAGAATCATGTCATCTGTGAAGAGAGAGAGTTTGACTTCTTCATTACCAATTTGGATACCTTTTATTTCTCTCTGTTGTCTGATTGCTGTTGCTAGGACTTCTAATACTATGTTGAACAAGAGTGGTGAAAGTGGGCATCCTTGTCTTGTTCCTGATCTCAATGGGAAGGCTGTAAGCTTTTTCCCATTGAGGATGATATTTGCTGTGGGTCTTTCATAGATAGATTTGATGAGGTTCAGGAATGTTCCCTCTATCCCTATACTTTGAAGCGTTTTAATCAGGAACGGATGTTGGATTTTGTCAAATCCTTTTTCTGCATCAATTGTGAGGACCATGTGGTTCTTCTCTCTTCTCATATTAATTTGTTGTATCACATTGATTGATTTACGAATGCTGAACCATCCTTGTAGCCCAGGGATGAATCCCACCTGATCATGGTGGATAATCTTTTTAATATGTTGTTGGATCCTGTTGGCTAGGATCTTGTTGAGAATCTTAGCATCCATATTCATCAGTGATATTGGTCTGAAATTCTCCTTTTTGGTATGGTCCTTGCCTGGTTTGGGGATCAGGGTAATGCTGGCTTCATAGAAAGAGTCTGGAAGTTTTCCTTCTGCTTCAATTTTTTGAAACAGCTTCAGGAGAATAGGTGTTGTTTCTTCTTGGAATATTTGGTAGAATTCCCCAGGGAATCCGTCAGGTCCTGGATTCTTGTTTTTTGGGAGGTTTTTGATCACTGATTCAATCTCGTTATTAGATATTGGTCTACTCAGGTTGTCGATTTCTTCCTGGCTCAATGTTGGTAGTTTACATTTTTCCAGGAATGCATCCATTTCATCTAGGTTGCTAAGCTTATTGGCATATAACTGTTCGTAATAACTTCTGATGATTGTTTCTACTTCCTTGGCGTTAGTTGTGATCTCTCCCTTTTCATTCATAATTTTATGAATTTGGGATCTCTCTCTTTTCTTTCGGATTAGTGTAGCCAGTGGCTTATCAATCTTATTGATTCTATCAAAAAACCAGCTTCTAGTTTCATTGATACGTTCTACTGTATCTCTGGTTTCTCCCTCATTGATCTCAGCTCTAATCTTGATGATTTCCCTTCTTATGTGTGGAGTTGGTTTGATTTGTTGTTGATTCTCCAGTTCCTTAAGGTGTAGAGACAGCTGGTGTGTTCTGGATTTTTCAATTTTTTTGAGCGAGGCTTGGATGGCTATATATTTTCCCCTTAGGACCGTCTTTGCTGTATCCCATAGGTTTTGGACCGAAGTGTCTTCATTCTCATTGGTTTCCATGAATTGTTTCAGTTCTTCTTTGATCTCCTGGTTGATCCAAGCATTCTTAAGCAAGGTGGTCTTTAGCTTCCAGGTGTTTGAGTTCCTTCGGAACTTTTCCTTGTGATTGAGCTCCAGTTTCAAAGCATTGTGATCTGAGAATATGCAGGGAATCATCTCAGTCTTTTGGTATCGGCTGAGTCCTGATTTGTGACCCAGTATGTGGTCTATTCTGGAGAAGGTTCCGTGTGCACTTGAGAAGAATGAGTATTCTGCTGTTTTAGGGTGGAATGTTCTGTATATATCTATGAGGTCCATCTGGTCCAATGTGTCATTCAATGCTCTTGTTTCTTTATTGATTTTCTGCTTCGATGATCTGTCTAGTTCTGAAAGAGTCGTGTTAAGATCTCCTACGATTAGTGTATTCATATCAATATGACTTTTTATCTTGATTAACAGTTTTCTTAAGTAATTGGCTGCTCCCATATTGGGAGCATAGATATTTACAATTGTTAGATCATCTTGGTGGATAGTCCCTTTAAGGATTATGTAGTGTCCTTCTGTATCTCTGACTACAGTCTTTAGTTTGAAGTCTAATTTATCTGATATGAAATCGCTACCCCAGCTTTCTTTTGAGTCCCATTGGCATGAAAGATGCTTCTCCACCCCTTCACTTTCAGTCTGCGTGTATCTTTAGGTTCAAAATGGGTCTCTTGTAGACAGCATATGGATGGGTCCTGTCGTTTTATCCAATCTGCAACCCTGTGCCATTTTATGGGTGCATTTAGGCCATTCATATTGAGAGTGATTATTGATAGATATGTTTTTATTGACATCGAGTTACCTTTGAAGTCTTTCTTTCTGTAGAATGTCTCTATATTTCTGTTCAATGCTATTCTTGGGATTTTTCCTCTTTTATAGAACCCCCCTTAATATTTCCTGTAGTGTCGGCTTGGTGGTTGCATAGTCTTTTAAGCTTTGTCGGTCTTGGAAACTCTTTATCTCTCCATCCATTTTGAATGTCAGTCTTGCTGGATAAAGTATTCTTGGCTGCATGTTCTTCTCATTTAGTGCCCTGAATATATCTTGCCAGCCTCTTCTGGCTTGCCAGGTCTCTGTGGACAGGTCTGACCTTATTCTGATGGGCTTCCCTCTGTAAGTAAGGAGCCTCTTTGCCCTGGCAGCTTTCAAGAGTTTATACCTACAATTATAATTTCTCAATTTGACTATCAGGTGTCGTGATGTTTTTTTGGAGTGTATAAACTTGGGTGGAGACCGTTCAGCCTCTAGTATATGAACGCTGGTTTCATTCGCGAGATTCGGAAAATTTTCATGAAGGACTTGTTCCACGATATCTTCTAGACTTCTTTCTTTCTCCTCCCCTTCAGGAATTCCAATAATTCTGACGTTGGAACTCTTCATGGCATCATTTATTTCCCTAATTCTGCTTTCGTGGGATCTAAGCTGTTTGTTCCAGGCTTCCTCCTGATCCTTTCTCTCTATCTGTTTGTCTTCCAGATCACTAATTTTATCTTCTGTCTCAGTTACCCTAGCTTTGAGAGAGTTTAGATTGGTTTGGAACTCATTGAGAGCATTGTGGACCTCCTCCCTGGTAGCTTTAAGCTCCGCCCTAACATTGTGAACATCCTGTCTGGTCGCTTTCAGTTCGGCCCTAATCAATTCTGTTTGGTCATCCATGGCTTTCTCCAACCTAGCTATTGCCTGGATAATTGTTAGCCTGAATTCTCTTTCCGACATATTGTCTATGTTGATAGCCATTAGCTCTCTTGCAGAAGGTCCATCCTCTGTATTTTTCCTCTGTTGGGCATTCCTCCTCCTAATCATTTTGGTGGGAGAAGACTGAACAGATGTAGCTGGATGTATCAACTCTGGTGCAGTCAAGGTGCACCCTGGAACACTTCCTGATCTCCGTCTCAGAGAGAAGCCTCAGTCTGGGTGCAGAAGCTGAATAAATTCCCCCTTGGACGCTGGCAGAGCAGGTTCCAAGTTAAATACCCTAGGGGCGCAGTTCTTATGCTCATCCCCAAAGCCAAGGCAGTGGCGGCTCTCTGGGAGCTCCTGACCACCAGAGAGGTTCCAAGCAGCGATCGCACACTGAGATTTTGCCACCGGCCCGGGCTGGGAGTGCCCAGCTTGCGTGCACCTCTTTTCAGAGGCGGCTGTGGGTCGGGCGCGAGTCTGGGGCACTGAGAACGGGGCGCTGGTCCCTAAGCCGCAGACTGGGCTTTTGCGCGCCTCTGTCCGGGGAAGAGTTTCGCGCACGCGCGGCTTAGACTTTGAAACAATGGTGCGGGTCAAGAAGTGCCCCCGGGCCTTAGAAACCCAGGAGAGCTGGAGAGACATGCGCGCGCATCTCAAGCTTTGTGGTAGGGCTAGTGCGCGTTCTGCAGACCGGCGCAGCTCCCATCCCCTCACAGGAGCCAGAACACCCGCGCTCTGGGGCGCGCTGGTGGCTTAGGGACCAGGAGCCGGTTTCTCCGCCGCACTCTCTCTGCCTCCACGCCGGGGAGGCCGTCTGGGACCGGGGACTTAAGCCCCTGTCCCTAGCCGCCCCGATTCCCACAATTTCCCCCCGCGATCTTTTGCTCTTTTGGAGTGCTTTCAACCAGTCTCCGAGTTTTGCTGGTCCCCAGACACAGGGCACTCTCGCTCATATCGGGGAACTACTTTTGTACTGGTCGCCTCTGGTGGCTCCCTCCCCCTTTTGTTATCTTCCGATATCAGTCCACCATTCCCATACCGCTTTACCTGCTCACTGGCATCTTCTGCCCCTGTAGATATCCAGACGTGTATAATTCTGTTCTCAGGCTGATTTCATGGGTGATCGGAGTTCTTTGGTAGGTAATCAGCTCACTTTGGGGTACCAGGTGGAAAGATGCCTCTTCCTAGTACCCCGCCATCTTGTCCCCCCCCATTTAATTCTTTTTTATTCTTTTTTTTCTTTCTTTATTTTTGAACCTCTTTTTATACCCAGATCAGAAGAGATCCTAATCTCTTCAATCTTTTTTTTCTTAATTCTTTTTTAAATTCTTGATTGAATTTTTAATTCAATCTCTTTTTTTTAATTTTTTTTCTTTCTTTCTTTTTGAACCTCTTTTTATCCCCAAATCAGAAGAGATCCCAATCAGAGGAGATCCCTCACCCAATCGTGAGGGGGGATTTTTCCCCCCTCACCCAATCGTGAGGGGGGATTTTTCCCCCCTCACTATTGGGATCTCTTCTGATTTGGTTAAAGCATATTTTCCTGGGATTGTTGCCACCCTTTTAGTATTTTACTTGCTCCTTCATATACTCTTAGCTGGACAAAATGACAAGGTGGAAAAATTCACAACAAAAAAAAGAACAAGAGGCAGTACCGAAGGCTAGGGACCTAATCAATACAGACATTGGTAATGTGTCAGATCTAGAGTTCAAAATGACAATTCTCAAGGTTATAGCCGGGCTTGAAAAAGGCATGGAAGATATTAGAGAAACCCTCTCCAGAGATATAAAAGCCCTTTCTGGAGAAATAAAAGAACTAAAATCTAACCAAGTTGAAATCAAAAAAGCTATTAATGAAGTTCAATCAAAAATGGAGGCTCTCACTGCTAGGATAAATGAGGCAGAAGAAAGAATTAGCGATATAGAAGACCAAAGGACAGAGAATAAAGAAGCTGAGCAAAAGAGGGACAAACAGCTACTGGACCATGAGGGGAGAATTCGAGAGATAAGTGACACCATAAGACGAAACAACATTAGAATAATTGGGATTCCAGAAGAAGAAGAAAGAGAGAGGGGAGCAGAAGGTATACTGGAGAGAATTATTGGGGAGAATTTCCCCAATATGGCAAAGGGAACGAGCATCAAAATTCAGGAGGTTCAGAGAACGCCCCTCAAAATCAAAAAGAATATGCCCACACCCTGTCACCTAATAGTAAAATTTACAAGCCTTAGTGACAAAGAGCAAATCCTGAAAGCAGCCCGGGAAAAGAAGTCTGTAACATACAATGGTAAAAGTATTAGATTGGCAGCTGACTTATCCACAGAGACATGGCAGGCCAGAAAGAGCTGGCATGATATTTTCAGAGCATTAAACGAGAAAAACATGCAGCCAAGAATACTATATCCAGCTAGGCTATCATTGAAAATAGAAGGAGAGATTAAAAGCTTCCAGGACAAACAAAAACTGAAAGAATTTGCAAACACCAAACCAGCTCTACAGGAAATACTAAAAGGGGTCCTCTAAGCAAAGATAGGGCCTACAAGTGGTAGATCAGAAAGGAACAGAGACAATATACAGTAACAGTCACCTTACAGGCAATACAATGGCACTAAAATCATATCTCTCAATAGTTACCCTGAATGTTAATGGGCTAAATGCCCCAATCAAAAGACACAGGGTATCAGAATGGATAAAAAAACAAAACCCATCTATATGTTGCCTCCAAGAAACTCATTTTAAACCCGAAGACACCTCCAGACTTAAAGTGAGGGGGTGGAAAAGAATTTACCATGCTAATGGACATCAGAAAGAAGCAGGAGTGGCAATCCTTATATCAGATCAATTAGATTTTAAGCCAAAGACTATAATAAGAGATGAGGAAGGACACTATATCATACTCAAAGGGTCTGTCCAACAAGAAGATCTAACAATTTTAAATATCTATGCCCCCAACGTTGGCGCAGCAAACTATATAAACCAATTAATAACAAAATCAAAGAAACACATCAACAATAATACAATAATAGTAGGGGACTTTAACACTCCCCTCACTGAAATGGACAGATCATCCAAGCAAAAGATCAACAGGGAAATAAAGGCCTTAAATGATACACTGGATGAGATGGACATCACAGATATATTCAGAACATTTCATCCCAAAGCAACAGAATACACATTCTTCTCTAGTGCACATGGAACATTCTCCAGAATACATCACATCCTCGGTCCTAAATCAGGACTCAACCGGTATCAAAAGATTGGGATCATTCCCTGCATATTTTCAGACCACAATGCTCTGAATCTAGAACTCAACCACAAGAGGAAGTTTGGAAAAAACCCAAAAACATGGAGTCTAAACAGCATCCTTCTAAAGAATGAATGGGTCAACCGGGAAATTAAAGAAGAATTGAAAAAAAAAATCATGGAAACAAATGATAATGAAAATACTACGGTTTAAAATCTGTGGGACAAAACAAAGGCAGTCCTGAGAGGAAAATATTTAGCGGTACAAGCTTTTCTCATCAAACAAGAAAGGTCTCAGGTACACAACCTAACACTACACCTCAAGGAGCTGGCGAAAGTACAAGAAAGAAATCTAAGCCCAGCAGGAGAAGAGAATCATAAAGATCAGAGCAGAAATCAATGAAATAGAAACCAAAAAAACAATAGAACAAATCAACGAAACTAGGAGCTGGTTTTTGAAAGAATTAATAAAATTGATAAACCCCTGGCCAGACTTATGAAAAAGAAAAGAGAAAGGACCCAAATAAATAAAATCATGAATGAAAGAGGAGAGATCACAACTAACACCAAAGAAATACAAACTAATATAAGAACATATTATGAGCAACTCTACGCCAACAAATTTGACAATCTGGAAGAAATGGATGCATTCCTAGAAACATATAAACTACCAAAATTGAACCAGGAAGAACTAGAAAGCCTGAACAGACCCATAACCAGTAAGGAGATTGAAACAGTCATTAAAAATCTCCAAACAAACAAAAGCCCAGGGCCAGATGGCTTCCCGGGGGAATTCTACCAAACATTTAAAGAAGAACTAATTCCTATTCTCCTGAAACTGTTCCAAAAAATAGAAATGGAAGGAAAACTCCCAAACTCATTTTATGAGGCCAGCATCACCTTGATCCCAAAACCAGACAAGGATCCCATCAAAAAAGAGAGCTATAGACCAATATCCTTGATGAACACAGATGCGAAAATTCTCACCAAAATACTAGCCAATAGGATTCAACAGTACATTAAAAGGATTATTCACCACGACTAAGTGGATTTATCCCAGGGCTGCAAGATTGGTTCAACATCCGCAAATCAGTCAATGTGATACAACACATCAATAAAAGAAAGAACAAGAACCATATGATACTCTCAATAGATGCTCAAAAAGCATTTGACAAAGTACAGCATCCCTTCCTGATCAAAACCCTTCAAAGTGTAGGGATAGAGGGCACATACCTCAATATCATCAAAGCCATCTATGAAAAACCCACTGCAAATATCATTCTCAATGGAGAAAATCTGGAAGCTTTTCCGCTAAGGTCAGGAACACGGCAGGGATGTCCATTATCACCACTGCTATTCAACATAGTACTAGAAGTCCTAGCCTCAGCAATCAGACAACAAAAGGAAATTAAAGGCATCCAAATCGGCAAAGAAGAAGTCAAATTATAACTCTTCGCAGATGATATGATACTCTATGTGGAAAACCCAAAAGACTCCACTCCAAAACTCCTAGAACTTATATAGGAATTCAGTAAAGTGTCAGGATATAAGATCAATGCACAGAAATCAGACAAGACAGACAAGACAAACAAGACAGAAGAAAGAGAAATTAAGGAGTCAATCCCATTTACAATTGCACCCCAAACCATAAGATACCTAGGAATAAACCTAACCAAAGAGGCACAGAATCTATACTCAGAAAACTATAAAGTACTCATGAAAGAAATTGAGGAAGACCCAAAGAAATGGAAAAATGTTCCATGCTCCTGGATTGGAAGAATAAATATTGTGAAAATGTCTATGCTACCTAAAGCAATCTACACATTTAATGCAATTCCTATCAAAGTACCATCTATCTTTTTCAAAGAAATGGAACAAATAATTTATGGAACCAGAAAAGACCTCGAATAGCCAAAGGGATATTGAAAAACAAAGCCAAAGTTGGTGGCATCACAATTCCGGACTTCAAGCTCTATTACAAAGCTGTCATCATCAAGACAGCATGGTACTGGCACAAAAACAGACACATAGACCAATGGAACAGAATAGAGAGCCCAGAAATAGACCCTCAACTCTATGGTCAACTAATCTTCGACAAAGCAGGAAAGAATGTCCAATGGAAAAAAGACAGCCTCTTCAATAAATGGTGTTGGGAAAATTGGACAGCCACGTGCAGAAAAATGAAATTGGACCATTTCCTTACACCACACACAAAAATAGATTCAAAATGGATTAAGGACCTCAATGTGAGAAAGGAATCCATCAAAATCCTTGAGGAGAACACAGGCAGCAACCTCTTCGACCTCAGCCGCAGCAACATCTTCCTAGGAACATCGGCAAAGGCAAGGGAAGCAAAGGCAAAAATGAACTCTTGGGATTTCATCAAAATCAAAAGCTTTTGCACAGCAAAGGAAACAGTTAACAAAACCAAAAGACAACTGACAGAATGGGAGAAGATATTTGCAAACGACATATCAGATAAAGGACTAGTGTCCAAAATCTATAAAGAACTTAACAAACTCAACACCCAAAGAACAAATAATCCAATCAAGAAATTGGAAGGGGAGGTGAACCATGAGAGACTATGGACTCTGAAAAACAGTCTGAAGGGTTTGAAGTGGCGGGGGGGGGAGGTGGGAGGCTGGTGTACCAGGTGGTGGGTATTATAGAGGGCACAGCTTGCATGGAGCACTGGGTGTGGTGAAAAAATAATGAATAATGTTTTTCTGAAAATAAATAAATTGGGGAAAAAAAAAAAAAAGAAATGGGCAGAGGACTTGAACAGACGTTTCTGCAAAGAAGACATCCAGATGGCCAACAGACACATGAAAAAGTGTTCCATATCACTCGGCATCAGGGAAATACAAATCAAAACCACAATGAGATGTCACCTCACACCAGTCAGAATGGCTAAAATCAACAAGTCAGGAAATGACAGATGCTGGCGAGGATGCGGAGAAAGGGGAACCCTCCTACACTGTTGGTGGGAATGCAAGCTGGTGAAACCACTCTGGAAAACAGCATGGAGGTTCCTCCAAATGTTGAAAATAGAACTGCCCTATGACCCAGCAATTGCACTACTGGGAATTTACCCTAAATATACAAACGTAGTGATCCAAAGGGGCACGTGCACCCGAATGTTTATAGCAGCAATGTCCACAATAGCCAAACCATGGAAAGAACCTAGATGTCCATCAACAGATGAATGGATCAAGAAGAAGTGGTATATATACACAATGAATACTTTGCAGCCATCAAAAGAAACGAAATCTTGCCATTTGCGACAACATGGATGGAACTAGAGTGTATCATGCTTAGCGAAATAAGTCAAGCGGAGAAAGACAAATATCATTTGATCACCCTGATATGAGGAAGTGGTGACGCAACATGGGGGCTTAAGTTGGTAGGAGAAGAATCCATGAAACAAGATGGGATAGGGAGGGAGACAAACCATAAGTGACTCTTAATCTCACGAAACAAACTGTGGGTTGCTGGGGGGAGGGGGGTTGGGGGAAGGGGGGTAGGGTTATGGACATTGGGGAGGGTATGTGCTTTTGGGTAAATTGGAAGGGGAGATGAACCATGAGAGACTATGGACTCTGAAAAACAATCTGAGGGGTTTGAAGTGGCGGGGGGGGTGGGAGGTTGGGGTACCAGGTGGTGGGTATTAGAGAGGGCACAGCTTGCATGGAACACTGGGTGTGGTGAAAAAATAATAAATACTGTTTTTCTGAAAATAAATAAATTGGAAAAAAAAAAGGAAGAGAATTTTGACACATACTATAACATGAATGAGTCTTGAAAATATACTAAGTGATATAAACTGGACATAGAAGGACAATTTAATGATTCCATTTATATGAGGTACCTAGAGTAGTCAGACTTATAGAGACTGGAGATAAGGGAGTTGTTTAATGAGCAGGGTTCCAGTTTAGGGAGATGAAAAGTTCTGGAGGTGCCTAGTGATGACTGAAATATAATGTGAATATATTTAATGACACTGGTTTTACACCCCAAAACGGTTAAACGGTGCATTTTGTTTTTATGCTATACATTTTGCCACAAAAATTTTGGTAGCTTATAAATCACAAAGGCAGCCTCCACTGTAATTTTTTTTTTCTTTTTAATGTCACCCATAGGAGTCTTCAGTTATGATGCTGGCACATGCATTGTCTTCCATCAAGGGGCAAAACTGTGCAAGAGCCTGATGTGGAGCACTCATGAAAAATGAGTCCATGGTAGTTATTTAAAATTATTCATGGTGTACTTAAGCAAGAGTTTCTCAGGGCTCTGTTCACAAGAGTTCAGTTGCTACTTGGGAGTATATCTTCAAATTTATTAAATAATAACAATTTCCCAAGACACTGTATGTATTTGAGTATTTACAAGCAATAATGAGAGTTATTTTACCTCCTGATCAATAATATTATTGTGTATTATAGGGTTCAAATTTGCATTTTTTCCTGATTATTAGTAGATTCATTACATATATATGACATACATGCATATACTATATATATAAATATGTATGCACCATAAATATATGTATGATTGGTAATGATAAGTAATTATATAATGATTAGTGAGCTGAGCACCTTTTATGTACATGCTAGCAATTTGTATGTGTTCTTGAAAAAAAATATCTATTCAGGTCCTCTGTCAATTTTTAAATCGGATTTTTTTAATATTGTGTTATAGTAGTTACTTATATATTTGCATATTAGCCCCTCATCCAATAAAGACTTGCAGATATTTTCTCTTATTCCATTGGTTGTCTTTTTATTTTGTTGATTGCTTCTTTTGCTGTGAAGAAATTTCTTTGATGTATTCCACTTTTTTTTTTTTTTTTGCTTTTGTTTCTTATACTTCTGTTGTCATATCCAAAAAGATATTGCCAAAATTAAGGTCAAAAGATTTTCTCTTATGTTTTCCTCTAGGATTTTTACAGTTTTGGGTCTTATCATTATGTCTTTAAACTGTCTTGACTTAATTTTTAAGTGGCATTAGATAGGGGTTGTTTCATTCTTCTGCATGTGAATATCTACTTTTTCCAAAACCACTTATTGAAGAAGCTGCACTTTTTCCATTGAGTATTCTTGAGTACCTTGTCAAATATTAGTTGACTATATATGTGCAAATTTATTTCTGGGATTTCAGTTCTGCTCCTTTGGACTACATTCCTGTTTTTATGCCAATACAATACTATTTTAATTCCTGAACTTTGTAATAAAGTTTGAAATTAGGAACTGTGATACCCATACTGATATTCCTGATTTTTGCAGAGCTAAGATAGAAATGTAGCTGGGGAACCTTAAGCTTGCCATGTCCCATGAACACAGCTGGATAACAATCAAGTCATTCTGACTACTCAAGAAATTGAACTGAAGTCTGATGGAACAAATTATACAACTAGAGGGACATAAGAGGCCACTTACAGTAAAGTAGGAAATGTGGAGACATGGTTTGGGGGAGAAATAAATCATGGGTACTGCAGTGGTGGTTTGAAAGTCTACTATTTCCCTTTCTTGACTGATAAATCTGGCTAGGACCTCCAGTACTAAATTGAAGAGGAGTAGGGGAGATTAGGTGTTTTTTTTTTTTCCCTCTACCTGATTTTAGAAGAAAAGTTTTCCATCTTTCACTATTAGTATAATGTTAACTGTGGGTACGTCATATATATTCTTAATTATGCTGAAGTAAGTTCTCCCCTATTGAATTTGTTGAAAGTTTTTATCATGATACAGCATAAATTAATGATTTAAAAATAAAAAAACAAACAAAATTGGAGCACATCAATGGAAGTAAGATCTTGTTCTTTGTAAGAATTAACAAAATTGATAAACCCTTAGTGAGACTTACCAAAAAAAAAAAAAAAGGAAGAAGAAGAAGAAAGAAAGAGAGAGAGAGAAAGGACTCAAACAGTATGAGCAATTATATGCCAACAAATTAGGCAATCTAGAAGAAATGGAAGCATTTCTAGAAATACATTAACTGAAACAAGAAGAAATAAAAAATCTGAACAGACCCATGTCTACAAAGAAATTGAAGCAGTAACCAAAATATCTCAACAAAAAAAAGTCCAGAGCTGGATGGCTTTCCAGGGGAATTCTACCAAATATTTAAAGAAGAGTTGAGATCTACTTTTCTCAAACTATTTCAAAAAATAGAGATGGAAGGAAGACTTCCAAACTCATTCTATAATGTCAGCATTACCTTGATCCCAAAACCAGACAAAGACCCCACTATAAAGGGGAGTTAGAGACTAACAGCCCTGATGCACATGGATGCAAAAATCCTCACCAAGATACCAGCTAATAGCATCCAACAGTACATTAAAAAGATTATTCATCATGGCCAAATGGGATTTATCACAGGGCCTCAAGGGTGGTTCAAAATATGCAAATCAATCAAGATACACACAATGTTAATTAAAGAAAGGATATGAAAAAAATGATCCTGGGGGCCCTGGGAGGCTCAGTCTGTTAAGCGTCTGCCTTCAGCTCAGGCCAGGATCCCCACGTTGGGCTCCTTGTTCAGCAGGAGCCTGCTTCTCCCTCTCTTTCCTGCTCATGATCTCTTCTTGCTATCTCTGTCTCTCTCTCTCAAATAAATAAATATTTTTTTTAAAAAAAGGAAATAAAATGACCCTCACAGTAGATTCAGAGAAGGAATTTGACAAAATAAGGCATCCTTTCTTGATAAAAACTCTCAAGAAAGTAAGGATAGAGGGAACATACCTCAACATTATAAAGACCATATATGAAAGACCCACAGCTAATATCATCCTTAGTGGGGGAAATCTGAGAGCTTTTTCCCTGTGGTCAGGAACACAACAGGGACATCCTCTTTCACCACTGTTGTTTCAACATAGTATTGGAAGTCCTAGACTCAACAATCAGGTAACAAAAAGAAATAAAATGCACCCAGATCAGCAAGTAAGAAGTCAAATTTTCACTTTGCCAAGAACATGATCCTGTATGTAGAAAACCCAAAAGACTCCACCAAAAAGTTGCTAGAACTGATACAGGAACTCAGGAAAGTTACAGGATATAATAATAATGCACAGAAGTCTGTTGCATTTCTACATACTAAAAATGAAGCAACAAAAGAAATCAAGGAATTGATCCCATTTACAATGTACCAAAAATACATAACATAAAAAACATAACCTAGGAATAAAGCTAACCAAAGAGGTAAAAAATCTATATTCTGAAAACTATATAACACTGATGAAAAGAAATTGAGGAAGATACAAAGAAAAATATTACATGCTTATGTATTGGAAGAACAAATATTGTTAAAATGTGTATACTACCCAAAGCACTCTACACATTCAATGCATTCTCTAACAAAATAGCACCAGTGTTTTTCACAGAGCTGGAACAAACAATTTAAAAATTTGTACAGAACTAGAAATGTCCCTGAATAACCAAAGTAATGTTGACAAAGAAAACCAAAGCTGGAGTCATCAATCTGTATTACCAAGCCATAACTGTCAAGGCAGTGTGGTACTGACACAAAAACAGAGACATAGATGAATGGAATAGAATAGGGAACCTGGAGGGAGGCAAACCATGAAAGACTCTTAACTACAGGGAACAAACTGAAATTTATAAAATTACAATTATAATAATTATAATATATAATATAATTATATTTATTATAATATAAATAATTTTATGAATAATTATTAATACATTTTGTATTTATATTCATCAGGGGTTTAGGTCTGTAGTTTTCTTGTGGTTTCATCTGGTTTGGGTATAGGTCAATGCTGACCTCATAAAATAAGTTTGGGAGTGCTTATTCCTCTCTAATTTTTTGCATGAGTTTGAAAAGGATTGACATTAATTTTTATGTTTAATATAATTCACAAGTAAAACCATGCAGTATTGGACTTGTCTTTGTGACAATGTTGTTGTTTTGTTACCTTATATGTGATCTTTCCTGAAGAATATTCCATGTGCACTTGAGAAAAATGTGTATTCTGCTTTGAATGGAATGTCCTGTTGGGTCCATTTGATTTAGGGTACACTGTAAGTCCATGTCTCTTTATTAATTTTGTGTCTCAATGACCTATCCATTATTGAATACAGGATATTGAAGTCTCTTATTATTATTTTATTTTTGTTCATTTCTCCCTTCAAATTTGTTAGTATTTGCTTCAAGTATTTAGATGCTCTGATGTTGGGTACGTATGTATTTTCAAGTATTATACCTTTTTGGTTAATTGACCTCTTTATCATTATATAACGACAATCTTTATCTCTATAATAGTTTTTTTTTTCAGTTACATTTGTTTTGCCTTTGCATAGAGTATATTTTACAATTCCTTCACTTTATGCCTATGTTTATACTTTAAGATGAAGTGCATCTCCTGTAGGCAGCATATATTTGGTTATTGTTATTTTACTTATTTAGCTACAGTATGACATTTGACTAGACAATTTATTCCATTATTTACATAATTATCAATGGGAAGGACCTACTGATGTAATTTTATTTTTGTCTAGCTGTTTTATATTTTCCTTGTTCCCCTGTTTTTCTCTCTGCTGTCTTGCTTTATGAATTTATAATGTTCTGTACTGGTATGCTTTGATTCTCTTTTCTTTATCTTTTGTTTATATACTGCTGATTTTGCTTTGTTGTTATCATGAGGCCTACACACAATATCTTATTGATATGTCAGTCTATTTTAAGTTGATAGCAACTTAACTTCACTGGCACACAAAACTCAACACCTTTACTCCTCCCCCTCCACATTCTGTTTTTTTATAGCAAAATTTACCTCTTTTTATCTTGTGTATACATAAACAAATTATTGCAGTTATGGGACTTTTAATATTTCATCCTTTAACCTTTGTGCTAGGATTAAGGGATTAACATACCATAGTACTTCAGTATTATAATATTCTGAATTTGACTCTACTGACTTTTACCAGTATGTTTTATATTTTCATGTGTTTTCATGTTACTAATTAGCAACCTTTTATTTCAGCTTAAAATACTCATTAATATTTTTTATAAAGCTAAATGATGACAAACTCCCTCAGATTTTGTCTGTTTAGGAAAATGTTTAGTTTGCCTTGATTTCTGACAAACGGCTTTGCTAGGTAAAGTATTCTTGATTGGTAGTTCATGAGCAGTTGAGGAAATAGACACCTCTTTCAGTCTTTACAGGCTGGATTTGGCAGGCAAGACCCTTTACCAATCAGCCTGGCTAAAGATTCTGGCTGGGCTGTCCAGTGGTGTCCACAGGAAGGCATTTTGCTGTAATCTGTAGGTAGGAAGGACTGGTGCCTACATCTTTAGGTAGTTAGGCTTGATTGTCCATGGGGACCATCCTGGGTCCATGGGGGGTGAACCAGATGCCAAGGATCAGTGGAGTAAGGCAGTCATCTACATCAGTTGGAGCTGGCCTGGTGCTAGGGTGGGCTGTGAGCCTGAGTCCATGGGAGCCCAATGGGAACCCAGTACTGTGGGGGCTTGTCTAGATCTGGGGCTGGGCCATTTTAATTCTTGGGCCAGTCCAGAAGCTGGAATAATAGGAGCCATTCTGGAGGCCTAGCTCTGTGAGGGCCGGTGGCACTTTTGTCCAGTTGGGACTTTAGGTTTCTGGGAGCCACTCTGAGCCTAGAGCCAAAGGAGCTACATGGGGCCTTGGGAGCTGGCCAGAGATGGGATGGCTGGGAGCCTGGGTTTGTGAGAACTTGTTGAGGCACGGGTGCCATAAGAGTCTTCTAAGGCTATGGGCATTGACCAGCCTGTTCAAGTTTTATGCCAATTTTCTATTGAGCTATTTTTATTTTTGTTTGTAATTCTTTAAAAATACTGGAATCCATCATCAGTTTTATATAAAATGACTAACTTCTCTGAGTTGGTAGTTTGCCTTTTCATTTTCTTAATCATGACTTTTGATGAATAGAAGATTCTAATTTTGAAGGTATAAATCTATTGATCTTCATAAATAGTACTTTCTGTGTAGTCACAAGAAACAATGATATTTTCTTTGTATATGGTAAAAGTTTTACTGTTTTGCCTTTCATCTTTAAGTATTTAAATAGTTCTGGAATTGCTTTTTGTGGCTTATTGAGATTGTGATTAAATTGTATTTTTTAAAGTGTCAAATTTTCTCACTATAGTACAATTTTGACTTCATGTTATATTCTATTATCTGTCTTTGGGATTTTCTCTTTACTTCAAAATAGATAGATTGTTCAAAGTTCTAGGCACAGTTCGAGGCACATGTTATTCAACAATAAACAATATGGAGTAAGATTTTCTATTCACATTTATTTTATAGTATTGTAGGGAAAAATCAGATAGTAAATAATGGACATAGTAAATAAATAAATTGTTTAAATACAACAAGGTGACAAGTTCTAGGCAAATAAAGAAAAAGAAGTCCTGGAGTGGAAGAGAATCAGGTTAAAATTTAAATTGGAATGATCAGAGAAAGCATACTGAAAAAGTAACACTAAAGACTTGAAGAATTAAAAGTTAGCAGTGTGGCTATCCAGGTAAAGAGTAACTGGCCAACACAAAAGCTAGGAGGCATATCTATACCTTATAGATCAAAGAAAAGGCAAGGAAGTCAATGTAATCATATCAAAGTGAATAAGAGGTTAATAGAGTTAATGAAGGACAGATTATGTGCGGTTTCTGGGCCTTTATAAAGTCTTTAGGAAATCAATGCATGTTTTTGAGCAAACAGATTTACATTTCATAGGATCCTTCTGGCTGTTAATTTGAGAATAGACTGGGGTTACAGTATGAAGCAAAGTGGGGAGAAAAAAACATAAAGAAAAGAATGGAGGTCCATTAGGAAGATACTACGCTAGTATGCGTAAGATACTATTTATATTTTGGACCAGATAATTCCAATAAAGATAGAAAAGTCAAGTCAAATATTGCATATATTAATATTAAAAGTAGAGACAACAGACTATATGACTAGATTATTACATTACATGAAAAAAAATTAAGACTGATTTAGTTTTTGGGGGAAAAATTAGAAGTTCAATTATGATTATATTGAAATTGTGAAGTTCACTGAGTTTCCAAATAGAAATATTTAAAAAAATTCAAGTCTGTAGCTGCAAATAAATGTCTAAATTTTATACATAAAGTCATTATTCTATTTAATTTATTGTTCCCAGAAATATATCTTCACTTCCTTAAGTACCTAGCTATATAAGTACAGAAAATTATATATGTAAAAAGCCAGTTCTCACATGTCATTTTTCTTCTCCAAGAATGTCTTAATTTTTGGTCCTTTATAGTTTCATGAGAATTTTAGAATAAATCAAACTCTATTAAAAAACAAAAGTAAAAATAAGCAAAAACTACTAACACAATGTAATTTCTTTGTAAAATTCACTTTTGGGAAAATCAACAACTCAATAGCAATGAGACTTCTAATATGTGAATATAGTTTGTATGGCAACTTATGTGGGTCTTAATATCTCTTAATAAAGTTTTACATTTTTTTTCCTCTAGAGCTCTTGTACATAACTTATTACTTTATAATTGTTGCTGTTATTTTAAAAGTTGTATAGTTTCTGTCCCTTTAGTGTTTACAATGGATTTGTGTTTATTAATTTCTTTTCTAGCAAGCTTATTAAAATGAAGAATTTCTAATTCCAGATTTAAGGTTTAAGTAATTCCAATATCTAATTCTAATTTACTAACACTAATAATTCCTTTCGGATTCTCTTACACATTGCTCTAGTTATTGCACTAAATAAGATCTGCAGTAAAATCTTGAATTGAAATGGTGGTATCAGACATTTTGGCCTTATTTTGAACCCCCAAAATGAACACCATCAGTGTTTTACCCATAGACAGAAAGTTAGTTGTAAGGTTTCTATAAATATAATTTACTGAAAAAGAAAGTTCCTTTTCAATTGTTTGATGTGAGGTTTTTATTTTTGTTTTTACCATGGATGAGTTTTAAATTTTATCATAACCTTTTTCTGTATATATTAAAATAACTGATTTCACTTGGAACACTTAATATGATAAATATATCTATTGATATTCTAATAGGAAAAAATTCTTTCCTAGAATAAAACTGACTTAATTGTGGTACATTTTTCTCTTTTCAAAAAAAAATATGCTAAGTTCGACTTACTATTCTTACATTTAATCTTTTTTTGCACTTATTCTCATGAATGACATGGAATTGTAATTTCTTTCCCTTATACTCTCGTTTCATTTTAGTTTCTAGGGTTATGCTAGCCTCAGAATATAACCACAGATTGTCTCATATATATATATTTTAAATTTTCTTTCAAAGACTGTGTTCTATTGAATTCATTTCTGCTTTCATTGTTTTCAAACACTCTCTGACCAAGTCATCTGGGCCTAGAGTTTACTGAGTGAAAGTTTCTGAGTAATGAGTCAAACTTCTTAAATTATTTTGGACAAAAAAGTTTTTCTATCTTTTCAGGAGTTAGTCTTGCTACATTATGTGCTATTGTTGTTGTTTTTCTTCAAGAAAAATTTGTGCTTCATCTAAACTGTGTAATAGTGGAAAAAAGCTTACTTATTATACTTCCAGTGTCCATTCAGTGTGTCCAAGAACCATTCTGTATTCCTTAATAAATCACCTATACAATAGGTGCTTTTACCTGCATCTTTATTTACTTTGAAAAATACTGTCAGAGATATTTCATTTTTATTAGTATTTCAAATAAAACTTTTCACTTTGTTAATTTCCCTATTAATTGTTCCTCTTCCAGTTTATTGATTTCTAGTTTATTGATTTCTGTCCTTAACCTTTGACTTTTCCTTTCTTTTACTTTATTTTCTTCTTTCTGTTATTAATTTTCTGAAATATATTTCTTTAACTTTCCATTACATTTCTTTTTAATATACATATTACTAAATCGTAATTTTTCATTAAACAACAGTTTGGCTGCATTCTATAATACTTCAGATGTACACTTTATTTATTATTCACTTCAAAATATTGTCAGTTTTAGATTCTCTGGATCAGTGAATTTTTGAAACTATATTTTTAATCTTCAACATTATAGAAAGCAAAAAAAAATTATAGAAAGCTTTATACTTTTCATAATTGATTTTAATATTAACTAAATTGTTCATTTAGAATACAGAATATATCACATGTTATTTTAATTCAAAATTTGTTGAGAGTTGGTTTATGGTCTAGGGAATGGTCAGATTTTTAAGCAGTGCAACATATATTTGAAATGAGTGTGTATTCTACAGTTCTTCATGAAGAATTCTGTTCTGTAATGCCTTTTAAGCAATGTTTGTTAATTATGTTCTCCAAATTTCTTTACTAATGTTAGTTTGTTCATAAAACTACTCATGGAAATATGCTAAAATCTTTTAATTTTATTGTTATGTGTATTTTACCTTATTGACATAGGTCAATTTTTTATTTATATATTTTGAGACTCTGTTTTGAGGGACATCAAATTTTATTTTTAAAAGTGCCACGTTATTTTTAGAAATCCCTTTTTTTGGTGTTTTGTTTAAGGTCCATTTTGTCTGCTATTACTAAAATTATATCAGCTTTTATTTATCTATATTATTATTATTTTAGGGCTACCATTTCCTTTATAATCATTTTTCTTTAAACTTGGGTGTTTCCTTATGTTCTAAATAAGACAAAGGATGGAGCTTTTAAAACAAACAAAAAAAAACAAACAACAAAAACCCCTAGCTAATAATACTTGTCCTTTAACCAAAGAATTGGTTCTATTCACATTTTTTTATATTACTGATGCAGTTGGTTTAATTCATCATTTGTGTGCTTTCTTCTATCATATTTGTTCAATTTTCCTTTTCTATTTTCTAATATTTTCTTTTGGAATTAAATGTGTTTTTTTTCCAATTTACTTATTTTCAGAAAAACAGTATTCATTGTTTTTTCACCACACCCAGTGCTCCATGCAAGCCGTGCCCTCTATAATACCCACCACCTGGTACCCCAACCTCCCACCCCCCCGCCACTTCAAACCCCTCAGATTGTTGTTTTTCAGAGTCCATAGTCTCTCATGGTTCACCTCCCCTTCCAATTTACCCAAAAACACATACCCTCCCTAATGTCCATAACCCACCCCCTTTCTCCCAACCTCCCTCCCCCCAGCAACCCACAGTTTGTTTCGTGAGATTAAGAGTCACTTATGGTTTGTCTCCCTCCCATCCCATCTTGTTTCATGGATTCTTCTCCTACCAACTTAAGCCCCCATGTTGCATCACCACTTCCTTATATCAGGGAGATAATATGATATTTGTTTTTCTCCGCTTGACTTATTTCGCTAAGGATGATAAGCTCTAGTTCCATCCATGTTGTTGCAAATGGCAAGATTTCGTTTCTTTTGATGGCTGCATAGTATTCCATTGTGTATATATACCACTTCTTCTTGATCCATTCATCTGTTGATGGACATCTAGGTTCTTTCCATAGTTTGGCTATTGTGGATTTTGCTGCTATAAACATTTGGGTGCACGTGCCCCTTTGGATCACTACGTTTGTATCTTTAGGGTAAATACCCAGTAGTGCAATTGCTGGGTCATAGGGCAGTTCTATTTTCAACATTTTGAGGAACCTCCATGCTGTTTTCCAGAGTGGTTGCACCAGCTTGCATTCCAACCAACAGTGTAGGAGGGTTCCCCTTTCTCCGCATCCTCGCCAGCATCTGTCATTTCCTGACTTGTTGATTTTAACCATTCTGACTGGTGTGAGGTGACATCTCATTGTGGTTTTGATTTGTATTTCCCTGATGCCGAGTGATATGGAGCACTTTTTCATGTGTCTGTTGGCCATCTGGATGTCTTCTTTGCAGAAACGTCTGTTCATGTCCTCTGCCCATTTCTTGATTGGATTATTTGTTCTTTGGGTGTTGAGTTTGTTAAGTTCTTTATAGATTTTGGACACTAGTCCTTTATCTGATATGTCATTTGCAAATATCTTCTCCCATTCTGTCAGTTGTCTTTTGATTTTGTTAATTGTTTCCTTTGCTGTGCAAAAGCTTTTGATCTTGATGAAATCCCAATAGTTCGCTTTTGCCTTTGCTTCCCTTGCCTTTGGCGATGTTCCTAGGAAGATGTTGCTGCGGCTGAGGTCGAAGAGGTTGCTGCCTGTGTTCTCCTCAAGGATTTTGATGGATTCCTTTCTCACATTGAGGTCCTTAATCCATTTTGAGTCTATTTTTGTGTGTGGTGTAAGGAAATGGTCCAATTTCATTTTTCTGCACGTGACTGTCCAATTTTCCCAACACCATTTATTGAAGAGGCTGTCTTTTTTCCATTGGACATTCTTTCCTGCTTTGTCGAAGATTAGTGGACCATAGAGTTGAGGGTCTAATTCTGGGCTCTCTATTCTGTTCCATTGATCTATGTGTCTGTTTTTGTGCCAGTACCATGCTGTCTTGATGATGACAGCTTTGTAATAGAGCTTGAAGTCCGGAATTGTGATGCCACCAACTTTGGCTTTGTTTTTCAATATCCCTTTGGCTATTCGAGGTCTTTTCTGGTTCCATATAAATTTTTAAATTATTTGTTCCATTTCTTTGAAAAAGATGGATGGTACTTTGATAGGAATTGCATTAAATGTGTAGATTGCTTTAGGTAGCATGGACATTTTCATAATATTCATTCTTCCAATCCAGGAGCATGGAACATTTTTCCATTTCTTTGTGTCTTCCTCAATTTCTTTCATGAGTACTTTATAGTTTTCTGAGTATAGATTCTTAGCCTCTTTGGTTAGGTTTATTCCTAGGTATCTTATGGTTTGGGGTGCAATTGTAAATGGGATTGACTCCTTAATTTCTCTTTCTTCTGTCTTGTTGTTGGTGTAGAGAAATGCAACTGATTTCTGTGCACTGGTCTTATATCCTGACACTTTACTGAATTCCTGTACAAGTTCTAGCAGTTTTGGAGTGGAGTCTTTTGGGTTTTCCCCCAAAAAACTTTATCACTGCGAAGAGTGATAATTTGACTTCTTCTTTGCCGATTTGGATGCCTTTAATTTCCTTTTGTTGTCTGATTGCTGAGGCTAGGACTTCTAGTACTATGTTGAATAGCAGTGGTGATAATGGACATCCCTGCCATGTTCCTGACCTTAGTGGAAAAGCTTTCAGTTTTTCTCCTTTGAGAATGATATTTGCGGTGGGTTTTTCATAAATGGCTTTGATGATATTGAGGTATGTGCCCTCTATCCCTACACTTTGAAGAGTTTTGATCAGGAAGGGATGCTGTATTTGACAAATGCTTTTTCAGCATCTATTGAGAGTATCATATGGTTCTTGTCTTTCTTTTATTGATGTGTTGTATCACTGACTGATTTGCGGATGTTGAACCAACCTTGCAGCCCTGGGATAAATCCCATTTGGTCGTGGTGAATAATCCTTTTAATGTACTGCTGAATCCTATTGGCTAGTATTTTGGTGAGAATTTTCGCATCTGTGTTCATCAAGGATATTGGTCTATAGCTCTCTTTTTTGATGGGATCCTTGTCTGGTTTTGGGATCAAGGTGATGCTGGCCTCATAAAATGAGTTTGGAAGTTTTCCTTCCATTTCTATTTTTTGGAACAGTTTCAGGAGAATAGGAATTAGTTCTTCTTTGAATGTTTCGTAGAATTCTCCCAGAAAGCCATCTGGCCTTGGGCTTTTGTTTGTTTGGAGATTTTTAATGACTGTTTCAATCTCCTTACTGGTTATGGGTCTGTTCAGGCTTTCTATTTCTTCCTGGTTCAATTTTGGTAGTTTATATGTTTCTAGGAATGCATCCATTTCTTCCAGATTGTCAAATTTGTTGGCGTAGAGTTGCTCATAGTATGTTCTTATAATAGTTTGTATTTCTTTGGTGTTAGTTGTGATCTCTCCACTTTCATTCATGATTTTATTTATTTGGGTCCTTTCTCTTTTCTTTTTCATAAGTCTGGCCAGGGGTTTATCAATTTTATTAATTCTTTCAAAAACCAGCTCCTAGTTTCGTTGATTTGTTCTATTGTTTTTTTGGTTTCTATTTCATTGATTTCTGCTCTGATCTTTATGATTTCTCTTCTCCTGCTGGGCTTAGATATCTTTCTTGTTCTTTCGCCAGCTCCTTGAGGTGTAGGGTTAGGTTGTGTACCTGAGACCTTTCTTGTTTGATGAGAAAAGCTTGTACCGCTAAATATTTTCCTCTCAGGACTGCCTTTGTTGTGTCCCACAGATTTTAAACCGTAGTATTTTCATTATCATTTGTTTCCATGATTTTTTTTTTCAATTCTTCTTTAATTTCCCGGTTGACCCATTCATTCTTTAGAAGGATGCTGTTTAGACTCCATGTTTTTGGGTTTTTTCCAAACTTCCTCTTGTGGTTGAGTTCTAGCTTCAGAGCATTGTGGTCTGAAAATATGCAGGGAATGATCCCAATCTTTTGATACCGGTTGAGTCCTGATTTAGGACCGAGGATGTGATCTATTCTGGAGAATGTTCCATGTGCACTAGAGAAGAATGTGTATTCTGTTGCTTTGGGATGAAATGTTCTGAATATATCTGTGATGTCCATCTCATCCAGTGTATCATTTAAGGCCTTTATTTCCCTGTTGATCTTTTGCTTGGATGATCTGTCCATTTCAGTGAGGGGAGTGTTAAAGTCCCCTACTATTATTGTATTATTGTTGATGTGTTTCTTTGATTTTGTTATTAATTGGTTTATATAGTTGGCTGCGCCCACGTTGGGGGCATAGATATTTAAAATTGTTAGATCTTCTTGTTGGACAGACCCTTTGAGTATGATATAGTGTCCTTCCTCATCTCCTATTATAGTCTTTGGCTTAAAATCTAATTGATCTGATATAAGGATTGCCACTCCTGCTTTTTTTGATGTTCATTAGCATGGTAAATTCTTTTCCACCCCCTCACTTTAAATCTGGAGGTGTCTTCGGGCTTAAAATGAGTTTCTTGGAGGCAACATATAGATGGGTTTTGTTCTTTTATCCATTCTTATACCCTGTGTCTTTTGATTGGGGCATTTAGCCCATTAACATTCAGGGTAACTATTGAGAGATATGATTTTAGTGCCATTGTAGTGCCTGTAAGGTAACTGTTACTGTATATGATCTCTGTTCCTTTCTGATCTACCTCTTGTAGGCTCTCTCCTTGCTTAGAGGACCCCTTTCAGTATTTCCTGTAGAGCTGGTTTGGTGTTTGCAAATTCTTTCAGTTTTTGTTTGTCCTGGAAGCTTTTAATCTCTCCTTCTATTTTCAATGATAGCCTAGCTGGATTTAGTATCCTTGGCTGCATGTTTTTCTCGTTTAGTGCTCTGAAAATATCATGCCAGCTCTTTCTGGCCTGCCAGGTCTCTGTGGATAAGTCAGCTGCCAATCTAATACTTTTACCATTGTATGTTACAGACTTCTTTTCCCGGGCTGCTTTCAGGATTTGCTCTTTGTCACTAAGGCTTGTAAATTTTACTATTAGGTGACGGGGTGTGGGCCTATTCTTTTTGATTTTGAGGGGCATTCTCTGAACCTCCTGAATTTTGATGCTCGTTCCCTTTGCCATATTGGGGAAATTGTCCCCAATAATTCTCTCCAGTATACCTTCTGCTCCCCTCTCTCTTTCTTCTTCTTCTGGAATCCCAATTATTCTAATGTTGTTTCGTCTTATGGTGTCACTTATCTCTCGAATTCTCCCCTCATGGTCCAGTAGCTGTTTGTCCCTCTTTTGCCTAGCTTCTTTATTCTCTGTCCTTTGGTCTTCTATATCGCTAATTCTCTCTTCTGCCTCATTTATCCTAGCAGTGAGAGCCTCCATTTTTGATTGTATCTCATTAATAGCTTTTTGGATTTCAACTTGGTTAGATTTTAGTTCTTTTATTTCTCCAGAAAGGTCTTTTATATCTCTGGAGAGGGTTTCTCTAATATCTTCCATGCCTTTTTCAAGCCCGGCTATAACCTTGAGAATTGTCATTTTGAACTCTAGGTCTGACATATTACCATTATCTGTATTGATTAGGTCCCTAGCCTTTGGTTCTGCCTCTTGTTCTTTTTTTTGTTGTGAATTTTTCTGCCTTGTCATTTTGTCCAGTTAAGAGTATATGAAGGAGCAAGTAAAATACTGAAAGGGTGGCAACAATTCCAGGAAAATATGCTTTTACCAAATCAGAAGAGATCCCAAATCGTGAGGGGGGATTTCTCCCCCCTCACAATTGGGTGAGGGATCTCCTCTGATTGGGATCTCTTCCGATTGGGATCTCCTAATCTCTTCTGATTGGGATCTCTTCTGATTTGAGGATAAAAAGAGGTTCAAAAAGAAACAAAGAAAAAATAAGAAAAAAAAAAGAATTTAAAAAAAAGAGATTGAATTAAAATTTCAATCAAGAATTAGAAAAAGAATTAAAAAATGAAATTGAAGAGATTGGGATCTCTTCTTTCAGAAAGTGGTTGTTTTTCTGTTTCTAGAATTACTGTTCTTCTCTTCAATCTGCCGATGGATTTGTAGGTGTTTCCATTCTTTCGATAAGCTCTCTAGCTGATCTCCTGCTAGCTGAAGTAGTCTCAGCCTGCTACTTCTCCGCCATCTTGACTCCTCCTGGAATTAAATGTTTTAAATTATTCCACTTTTTGAAAAATTAGTATTTATGTATGTCTCTGTTTTTTATATAGATTACCAGAAAACTGTGACCTCTACTTATTAAAATTTATTTTTAATATTTTCACTATCTTCTAGAATATAGTAATTTTATTTGTTTTTAATTTTTTAAGTTTTTTTCTTTTTTTTTTTTTTTTAATTTGACAGAGGAGAAATCACAAGTAGGCAGAAAGGAGGAAGCAAGCTCCCCTCTGAGCAGAGAGCCCGATGCAGGGCTCAATCCTAGGACCCTGGCTGGGATCATGACGTGAGCCAAAGGCATAGGCTTTAACCCGCTGAGCCATCCAGGCACCCCTGCAATATAGTAATGTTAGGCTTTAAGTCTTTTAATTTCTTTCCAACTTTCTTTTATTTTTTCACTTTTTTCCATTTTATTTTATTTCATATCTTTCCAGTGTTCCAAAATTCAACGTTTATGCACCACACCCAGTGTCATGTACTTTATTTCTGTGTTGTTTGTTCATTGATCTCACAAGTTTTTATTGTTTTTGATACAGCCCATACATGTTTAGATTTACTCACATATTTGCCAGTTCATTTCTCTCTAGTCCTTACAGTATCTGAGATTTTTCATCTTAGAGTTTTTCTCTTCAGCAAGCTGTACAGTCTTAAAAATTTCTTGAGAGTGGCTCAGTTATTGTTAGTAACTGTAGTTTCCATATGATGAGGGAGATTTTAGGTTCATTTTATCTCAAAGTATAATCTTTTAGTAATAAGCCAGCAATCACTAGGAGACTTTCTTTTTTGACTCCGGCCTTGGACAGACTCTCCCCTTCCACTTCTATCTTACCATTGAAATAACACAAGTTTTTCTTAGTAAACAGATATTCTGAGGGATAGTCAGCTTCGGTGTTCCCTGCTTTCCTCCCTTAAATCCTCCATTTCTCTTAGATTTCAAAACCATGAGAAAAAAGGATCATTAGCAGTGAAAGTGTTATATCTTAAAGATAATCCCTTCTAACAGCAACTTTGCCTGTATCCCTCTTCTCTCAGGAGAATAACTATTTCTATCTTTATTTAAGAAATCCTCTTTTAAGACTCCAGTTATCACCTCTTCTTTCTTCTTTGCTCTATTAATTATGTCATGTTTTTCTTCCAAAGAAACTCCAGGGTTTCTTTCCCCATAGCTTTCAAATAATTTAAAGTCTCCTCCATTATTAAAGTCCTACAAAACAATGAGTCAACAGAACAAAATAAAACAGAACAACTCAGTCACGTTTGGACACCCTCCTTTTTCTTCTTTGTATAGATGATAAAAAAATTTCTACGTCTTTGAGTTTTTTATAATAGAGATAATATCAAAAAATAAAAGCTGAGTGAATAATCCTGTTACATATGTGATTGCCTCCATTCACTAGTAAGAGTATGGTATGCGTTGACTTGTTCCTGAGTTCTAGACTGGTTCTTAAGAGGGATGGATCTTTTTTTTTTTTTTCCCTTAATATTTTATTTATTTCTTTGAGAGAGTGAGAGCCAGAAAGCAGGAGCAGGGCGAGAGAGCAGGAGCAGGGTGAAGGGCAGAGGGAGAAGCAGACTCCCTGCTGAGCAGGGAGCACAATATGGTTGTCCTTTCAGGACTCCAGGATCATGACCTCATGACTGGAGCCAAGGCAGATGCTTAACCAATTGAGCCACCTAAGTGCCCCAGGAGGACTGGATTTATAAGACCTTGGCCTGTAGTTCTTAGAATTTTTACTGACACTGTCAGAATTCAATAATTACTTGATAAATAAAATATGTACATATTATGGCCACTCTCAAGAAAATTATTCAAAAGATCAATTTTTTACCGTATATTTTACTATGTGGAAAACTTTCATTGATTCCTCTTATATTATTAATAAATATATTTCTATATTATTCTAAAGAATTTTTTAAAATATATTTCACAATGCTTCTCATTTGTAACAAAAAGAAATTTGAATTTAATAGAAGAAAAATTACACTGTCTCATGTCCTGCCTCTGTAATTCAAATTAAATATTACCATAGATAATGTTAATGATTAATGTTCTGGAAGAATTTTAACACATTTATTATCCTGATTTAATGAGAAAGTGAACAAATCTTTGATCATATGTTCTATGTAAATAAATATACAGGGGATGTGTGCCTTTTTAATTTTATAGCATAGTATTTAAAACTGTACATCTTACTGATTTAATGGGAGTACTCTCAGTCTCCTGGGTCTGGATGTCTGTTTCCTTCCCCGAATTAGGGAAGTTTTCTGCTATTATTTCTTATAATTAATTTTCTATCTTCTGAGACTCTTATAATATGAATATTATTACATTAGATGGAGTAACTGTGTTCCTTATATTTATTCTCATGTTGCATAGTTCTTATTTTGTTCAGCTATACCATTTTCCATTCAATTGTCTTCTATGTCACTAATTCCAAACTGTTGTTCATTGTATCAAGCTGGTTTCCAATCTAATTTATTGTATTCTTTAACTCTGACTATTGTTTAACATTTTTATATCTGTGGTTAGGGTATAATTGATGTCTTCTATTCTTTTTTTCAATCCCAGTGAGTATCCTTATGTCTGTCACTTTGAATTCCCCATCAGGTTTGTTCCTTTTTTCTCTTCCACTTAGATCACTGTCATGGCCTTATCTTGTCTTTTTACTTGGGATAAATTGAATAAATTCCTTGGTCTTGGCATTTTGTGCATGTCTCTACCTTCTCCTCTGTGTTAGAAAAGTCACTTATGTCTCCTGCTTCTAAAAGTAATGACCTTATGAGGAAGAGATAATAGAGAGTCTAGGGCCTGGCACTTCAGGGAGTGTCTCTGGTGTGTGTTGCATGCACTGGGCTACTCTGTTTTGGCTTCTCTCTCCTTCAATCCAGTCATCTGCAGAGTCTGTCCTTGCCTGCTATGGGCAGTATTTGGTTCCTGATTTGAATGTAATGAGCTTTAACTAGGGGTGCTCTGGTGAAGTGGAACCTGACCCACTTCCATGAGACTGAGACCCAGCAGAACACTGTGGTTGGGAAATAAGGTGTAGGCAGGATTTTGTCCTGTTCTTTTGTGGGAAGAACCTATCATGCTGGGACTAAAGCAAGCTTAACTAAGAAGGGCTGTCCCACCAGAATGTATGGGTGAGGGGCTTGGCATAAGCAAGTCAGGCAGGCAGTGTCAGCTAAAAGCTTGGCTACACCACTTACCATGTGACTCTACTCAAGTAACTGTAACTATGTGAAAGCTCCATTCTCATTGCTAACATGGACATAATTATAACTCAAAGAAAGCTAAAATCTCCTAAAAAATAGGAATCTTTTTTTTTTTAATTTTGGATCTTGCTCTATCCCTTGGAAGTTTATACAACAAATGTAAATCCTGCACATGCCAGACAACTATCTCCCCTTGAACTCTCTTCACTTATTTAAGTTCTTTCCTAAAGGTGACTTTGTTTCCATAATTTCCTGTCATCCTGAGACTCTTTCATAGTCTGTGTCCTGATGGTTGTATAGCAGAAATTTGTTTAACTTTATTAACACTCTATGCTTATTAATGATCTAATATTAAGTTAATTTTAAGGCAGATACTTTCCATATTCAACTTTATATTAACTAAAATATATATGTGCATATATACACATGTACATTGGAAAAGAAAAGGAGATGGCTACAAAATCCAATAGGTGGGTCAATAATGATACTTATTAAAAAACAGATAATAATGAATAAAAAATATAAAAAGCAAGAAAATAAAATTTCCCATATACAGGTGCATGGGCGAAGAGAAGCATAATTTTTTAAAGCTTCTGTAACTTCCAAAATCTATACTTCATTCTATTATGATTTGCTAACAAAAATCATAAAATCACAAATAGACTTTTGTTATTTATATGTTTCCAATATGTAGGAGTATGCAAAAACAGAAATCAAAATGCCTGATAGAAAGTAAACCCATGAAAAGTGCCTATGAAATTATGAAATTCCCATATCAAAAGTAATCTGTTCATATAAACCTTATGACCTTCTAATAAATCTGCTAAATGACCCCTACTATGGTTTTTAAATAGAATACTTGAGAACGTAAACTTAAGATATACAAATGTATATGTAATATTTATATACATATAATGTATATGCATGTATATATATATATATATATATATACATGCAAAAGGATTTCATTAAATAAAAACTTTCCATCAAAAAGTGGTATAAATTTTAAAAAGTGGTATAAATGTAAGCACTTTTTAATGGGATCATTATTTCCATATAGATCAGTGGGTGGTGATTTGTTTGAAGGTATATTTATATATTGCTGTAAAGTACTATATGAAGATTAACACTTAAAAATGCATTTGGAAGGTATGAATCAATTATTTGTAACTCATTAAATGTTTCCATATAATAATCTGTTAATTTTGATGAATTCTTTTCCTTATTCATTTTATTATTTTATATAGGAAGTCTAAATCAATCATTCAATGATCCAGATTATTTGGTAAGGTTAAAATCATAACAAAAATAACCAGACTGATTTTTTAAGTATTTAGTAATAGTATCTACACCCTGAATTTCAATGTTCTCTGCATATTGTTTCTCAGAAAATATAGCATGCATTTGCTTAGAGTTCCTTTTTATTATATCATACAAGCGATATGTTTTAAGGAAAAACTTTGTCCCCTGTATGACTCATAAATCATATACTATAGAATAGAAATGAGAGATTAACTTTTCCTGAGCAAAAATAATCTTGTACTATGGATTATAGAGCATAGAAAGATGACAATACCAAATTGATTTATTATAATGTTTTGTGTATGTGTGTGCTGCTGGTGTATAGATTCTTATATCTTATTATATATGAAATATATATTGTTAATGTATTTTTGTTTCTAAATTCAAATTTTCCTTTTGGTTTTTTAATATGGTGTTAGTTCCTCTGAGATTCACTAAAAACATGCCATATGTTCACGAGTTATAGAGATATATGATAAAAGTGTGAAGAAAACTCCTTTTTATTAATTCAAGAATTAAAGTCTCTGATTTTACAGATACTTGTAGATTTTTCACTCAGTTCTTTAGGTTGATATGATTTGATATTATTGTGCCTTAGTTGCTAGTCCTTTCTTCCCATCAAAATTTGTCATAACTGCACATGTTGGATAATGATATTTTCTTCTTTTATGGAACTAGACAATCACACAAAAATCTTGTAAATGATTTCTAAAAATGAAAAGGAATAGTAAGATAAATATTGAACAGGCAGATTCAACGATTGAATTCATTTGTTATATTCTAAAAATAAGGCATTAAATTTTAATGTTGCATTTTCCACGACAGTTAAAGTTCTTCAGTGGAATGCAGAGATCTTTTTATCTTGGCACTGTATTAATTGGAGGATTATTTTATTTTAATAATTTACTATTGGAAGAATTAAATCAGGCTTCAGACTTTCTAAGTTTGATTTGCGCTTATAATTCCACATTTGTTTGTGTGGTCTTTTGGTCTGAGACTGTGGCAGATTAAAGATTTCTCAGGCTTTCCCATCAGCTTTTCCAATAAGAGATAGAATCTATTTTTCTCTTCTCCCAACCCCGCTGAAGTCTGGCCTAAGAGAGTTTTGACCAAGACACTGTGGTAGAAGTGACATGGTGATATTTCCTGGCTTTACCTTTAGAAGGACTGTCTCCTTCTGCTTTGTAATTTTGGAGTTCTGATTTAACTTCTAAATATTTCTTTACTGCATGCTAGGGAGACCCCACACTAGGCTCTAAGAATACATGAAGAAACCCAGCAAATTCTAGTTTTCAGATGTCTATGCTGGAGCACCACATATGTGCATGAAGACTTTTTGACTTTTCAGACTAATCTAGCCATTGGCTATCCCTAAGTGACCTGAGATGATGCCACAGGGATTCAAAAATCACCCAAGTGAGATATATCTGAAATCTTGACACACAACTTTGAAGTATAATAAAAGAGTGGTCATTTTTAACCTCTCTCCTTAGGGTAGTTAGGTGGCAACAGATAGTCAGATGAATAACCAATTAAACGGTGTCACCAAAACAGCCAATAATATTAATTGCATTAACTTTTGAGAAACTTTAAAAGCAAAATTTAAATTATGGTTTCTGGTTCTGTATATATGTATATCTTCAAAATATCCTGATGACTTTAAAACCAATACAATCAAAATTCAAAATTAATTAATTAAATACAGACAGAACTTATCCTAAATCAATGCTTCCTATTCAAATAAATTTTGTTATTGGATTAATTTTCAATTTTTATCCACCATTTTATTCATTAATTTTCAAATTTCATAGATAACATTCAATTACCATCCCTCCATTGTAGATCAGAAGAGATATATTTAATAAACCTGTGGACTTAAAAACCTGGTCATTCTTACAGTGTTTTTTTTTTTTTTTTTAATTTATTTATTTATTTTCAGCATAACAGTATTCATTATTTTTTCACCACACCCAGTGCTCCATGCAATCCGTACCCCCATAATACCCACCACGTGGTACCCCTACCTCCCACCCCCCCGCCACTTCAAACCCCTCAGATTGTTTTTCAAAGTCCATAGTCTCTCATGATCCACCTCCCCTTCCAATTTCCCCCAGCTCCCTTCTCCTAACTCCCCATGTCCTCCATGCTATTTGTTATGCTCCACAAATAAGTAAAACCATATGATAATTGACTCTCTCTGCTTGACGTATTTCACTCAGCATAATCTCTTCCAGTCCCGTCCATGTTGCTACAAAAGTTGGATATTCATCCTTTACACAAAGATAAACTCAAAATGGATAAAAGACCTCAATGTGAGACAGGAATCCATCAGAATCCTAGAGGAGAACATAGGCAGTAACCTCTTCGATATCAGCCACAGCAACTTCTTTCAAGATATGTCTCCAAAGGCAAAGGAAACAAAAGCGAAGATGAACTTTTGGGAATTCATCAAAATCAAAAGCTGCACAGCAAAGGAAATAGTAAAAAAAAAAAACAAAGAGGCAACCCACGGAATGGGAGAAGATATTTGCAAATGACAGTACAGACAGAAGGTTGATATCCAGGATCTATAATGAACTCCTCAAACTCAACACACACAAAACAGGCAATCATATCAAAAAATGGGCAGAAGATCTGAACAGACACTTCTCCAATCAAGACATACAAATGGCTATCAGACACATGAAAAAATGTTCATCATCACTAGCCCTCAGGGAGATTCAAATTAAAACCACATTGAGATGTCACCTTACACCAGTTAGAATGGCCAAAATTAGCAAGACAGGAAACAACATGTGTTGGAGAGGATGTGGAGAAAGGGGAACCCTCTTGCACTGTTGTTGGGAATGCAGGTTGGTGCAGCCTCTTTGGAGAACAGTGTGAAGATTCCTCAAGAAATTAAAAATAGAGCTTCCGTATGACCCTGCAATTGCACTCCTGGGTATTTACCCCAAAGATACAGATGTTGTGAAAAGAAGGGCCATCTGTACCCCAATGTTTATAGCAGCAATGGCCACGGTTGCCAAACTATGGAAAGAACCAAGATGCCCTTCAATGGAAGAATGGATAAGGAAAATGTGGACCAATATATATTTTTACAGTGTTTTGAGTAAAAGAAACTAAATTAACAAAAGAAGACAATATGTGAACTTGTTAAAGGTGGTAGGCCCAGTCACCTAATAAGATGCAGTGGCAACAGATAGAGAAAGTATGGTTTATAAACCTGGTCTGCATAGCCAGAACTTTGATTATTTATTTGTCTCTTTAACACCTTGGGGACTTCTGGCCAGAGTCCCTGTCTTCATGGTTACCCTTTATCATATAGCTTCAAGATATGTTCAGTGTCACTTACTCGGTGACACTTTTCTTTTAACCATCTACTATAGAATGTATATGTCTGCCCAAGATTAATACACTGAATCTTAATCCTCAATATGATAGTATTAAGAGGTGGAGCCTTTGGTAAGTAATTAGGTCATGAAGATGATGTTCTCATTAATGGGATTAGTGTCCCTGTTTGGGGTGGGGGGGAAACATGTGAGAATTTTCTCACCTTTTCCTCCATGTGAGCACAAATGAAAAGATGGCCATCTGAAAACTGAAAAGTGAGCTCTTGCCAGACATGAATCTGCTGGTACTTTGGTTTTGGACTTCTTAGCATCCAGAACTGTGGAGAAATATTATAGCAGCCCAAACAGACTAAGACACCATCCAATGGCAGATGTTTAATTCCTTCATCTTTACAACTCCATAGATATGAGGGAAAGTTAAATGAATTTTTAGATGTGAATCTTTACATAGATAACAGTTCATTAGAAACCTGGGGACTGGTCAGGGAACCTATGCTTCATTAATTGAGTGATACAGAGGTCCAGGATGTTTTTAACTATACTTGCAAGTCATAACACAAGATCCTTTCGGGTGCTAAGAAAGAAAAGAATTCTTATTGCTTTAGCTTATGCATAATGGGGCTGCCAGTGCTGGCTCCTATATGTGCAGAAAGAAGAGGACAACCAAACATATGTGAATGATGTCTATATCATCCCTAACCTGTAAGACATAACACAAAGTCAGGAAGTGGAGAATGTACTATGTAAATGAGAATGTACTATGAAAAATTTAGTTGCTTTATAGACTTTACCCTATTAACCTTTATAAATAGTACCTGAGATAGAGCCATTTGGATAGATAAGCCCCAATTTACAAAGCAGGAAAGAGTGAGCATCTGAGATTCATAGAGTTCTAGAAACTGAGAGACTATTATTAAGACTCCTGCTGTGGTGTATCTGGGGGATAGCGTCCCATGTATATCCAAGGATACACATCAGAGAGTGGCCAAGATAGAAAGAAATCTCTATCTCTGAGCTCAATAGTAATATACTTTCAACTACATCATAGATGATAAAAAGAAAGGAAATTTGAAATTGAAAGTGTTTATCTATCTTCCAGTGGTTTCACTTTTCTGAACTGAAATTTCTTAGTGAAAAATCATGCCAAAAAAAAAAAAAAAGGAAAGAGAAAAAAAGAAAAATCATGCCAAATTCAAATAATGCCAAATTCAGTTCTTTACACTTGGAAACACATACACACATCAAACATAAACTTCATCTCTACAAGTGTTGAAAAACATTAACTATTAGTTTAAACATTTTGTTGTCATCATTGTTATTGTTATTAGCTAAGTAAAGCTTGAGGTTTGTTCTTTCTTTCCAACTATGTCATGTTAATAGTTTGTTTAACATAAAGAGGCTTGAGAAAAATTCTCACTTTGAAAAAACGGATTATGGTTAAAATTCTTAGAATTGCAGCCCAAGAGGACAAGCATTATTATGGAATAAGTGATGATTTGAAGAAATAATTTGTTTTAAAAACCAACCCCACTAATTGCTTCCAAATTCATTTTATGCACACAAAGTTGGCTTAATTAGTAATTCTATACACACCAAACACACACACACACACACACACACACACACACTGTAATGAATACTCTTCTTAGCACTTGAGGTATGAGTCATTTTTGCCTGAAGCAAACCAAGATAGTGAGTTATATTATAATAAAGACTTTGGGGGAAAAAGAGTTCTGGTATAATTTTTAAAAGCTATTTTACCTACTGAGGTAGTTATCTACCAACTAATGCTTTTTTTGTTTGTTTGTTTGGTTTTTTTGTTTTTAAATATTCTTTATTTATTTATTTGACAGAAAGAGAGATCACAAATAGGCAGAGAGGCAGGCAGAGAGAGAGAGAGGAGGAAGCAGGCTCCCTGCTGAGCAGGGAGCCTGATGCGGGACTCGATCCCAGGACCCTGAGATCATGACCTGAGCCGAAAGCAGAGGCTTAACCCACTGAGCCACCCAGGCGCCCCCCAACTAATGCTTTTTAAATACATTTTTAAAGGCTTTTATTTTTATTTGACAGAGATAATGCATGCACAAGCAGGGGGAGTGGCAGGCAGAGGGAGAGGGAGATGCAGGCTCCCTGCAGAGCAAGAAACCTGATGGGCTCAGATCCAGGACCCTGGGATCATGACCTGAACCAAAGGCAGATGCTTAAACTACTGAGCCAGCCAGGCACTGAAGCACATTTTTTAATAGAAGAAAATAAGTTTTATGCTGCTCAGTTTCTTAAATTAAGATAGATTAAAACTACAGATTAAATGTAATCTTTATTCCCAAAGTCATCCTTGTGTACTAGCACTTAAATTCTTTGAGCCCATTAGAATTCCATTTGTTTTGTCATTGTTTCAGCACAAAAAGCTACTTTCATTTATTGGTTATGTGTTTACAGTTATAAATATTTAAAATGTGTTTTCATCTTCTCTTTTTTTGCCATTTCTTTCCCCCTGACTTATCTCTTCTGCCCCAGAACCCGACTAAATATGACATTGTTTCTGTCCTGGTTCCTACTCAGAGCTTCTATTTTACAAAATTGCCTGTGCCTCCACAACCTGTGAACTTTTATTACTTTTCCTCCCCCAAGGACCAGAGCCCAGTTTCTAAATCTTTGGAAAGAATGGAATTTGGCCACTTCAAATTGACCTTCTTATTTTTATTAAAACCCATAGAAGAAACCAGCCTTTTTGGTTTCATATACCATTTGAGTTTTTCATACACTTTCTTTTTACCTGAATCATGATTTGAAATTGGCTTATCGTTTAGCTCTTTTGCTTCGCACCCCCAAATTCATCTCTTATGTGAGCAAGTTGCATCTCTCATTTCCTGTTTTACTTTAAGGGATCTGTCCCTGCTCTCTACCTTATCTGCTAGTCACACCTCATGAAGCATCTTGAAGTATAACCATTGCCAAATTATCTTTTCCTCAAACCAACAAACACAATTTCACTATTATTTTGGTATTCAAAATATAACAGATGTTATCATTAAGTGTAGACATCAATTATTCTCATCTAGTCTTTTACTCTATTCCTTCCAACCATGTTAATTCGGGAAGCCAATCACTCTGATTTGTCTTATCTGCTTCATACTAGCAAACTCGTACTTAATAATAAAAAAAAGGGGGGGGGGTTTGTTTTGTTTTATTTTGATTTTTTTCCAGGAAAATGTAAAGTGCTCTGCTAGTACTCAAGAAAGTTATCAGGATAAATTTTACTCTTACCCCAACTTATGTTACTACACACCTCTAATCACAGTTTTGAGGAAAAGGAAAAAGATAAGGAACAGAAAACAGAAAAAATATTTGGTTGGTTATTACCTTTATATATAGAAGATCGTCCCCTCACTCCAAGAAAAATTGAATGACTTTAAAGAATATAATTACAGGGGGAGGAGTCAAGATGGCGGAGAAGTAGCAGGCTGAGACTACTTCAGCTAGCAGGAGATCAGCTAGAGAGCTTATCTAAAGATTGCAAACACCTGCAAATCCATCAGCAGATCAAAGAGAAGAAGAACAGCAATTCTAGAAACAGAAAAACAACCACTTTCTGAAAGGTAGGACTGGCGGAGAAGTGAATCCAAAGCGACGGGAAGATAGACCCCGGGGGGAGGGGCCGGCTCCCGGCAAGCGGCGGAGCAACGGAGCACAAAATCGGGACTTTTAAAAGTCTGTGCCACTGAGGGACATCGCTCCAGAGGCTAAACCGGGGCGAAGCCCACGCGGGGGTCAGCGTGGCCTCGGGTCTCGCAGGGTCACAGAAAGATCGGGAGTGTCTGAGTGTTGCAGAGCTTGCGGATATTGGAACGGGAAAGCCGGCTACAGAGACAGAGCCGACAGTAAGCTCGCAGCTCGGTGTTGCCTTGAGCCAGTCGTGGGCTCGGTGAGCTCGGAGCGCGGCCAGAGGTTGGGCAGACGCGAGTAACTAGGAGCTGTTCGCTGAGGGCGCACTGGGGAGCGGGGCCCCGGGATTTCAGCTCCTCCAGGCCGGAGACCAGGAGGCCGCCATTTGTGTTCCTGTCCTCTGGAACTCTACGGAAAGCGCTCAGGGAACAAAAGCTCCTGAAAGCAAAGCCCAGCGGATCACTCAGCCCGGCCTCTGCTAAGGGCGGTGCAATTCCGCCTGGGGCAAAGACACTTGAGAATCACTACAACAGGCCCCTCCCCCAGAAGATCAACAAGAAATCCAGGCAAGACCAAGTTCACCTACCAAGGAATGCAGTTTCAATACCAAGGAGCAGCAGAATTCCAGAGGAGGAGAAAACAAACCACGGAACTCATGGCTTTCTGCCTGTGATTTTTTAGTCTTGCAGTTAATTTAATTTTTTTTCTTTTTCATTTTTTTTTCTCTTCTTCTGCTAAATTTTTTTTAAACTTTTACCCTTTTCTTTTTTAACGTTTTTTAACTAGTTTATATAATATATATACATATATTTTTTCTTTTTTATACTTTTTTTATTCGTTTTTTTTAATTCTTTTTTTTCTTTCTTTATTTCTGAACCTCTTTTTATCCCCAAATCAGAAGAGATCCCAATCTCTTCAATCTCTTTTTTTAATTCTTTGTTTTAATTCTTGATTGAATTTTTAATTAATCTCTTTTTTAATTCTTTTTTTTTCTTTTTTTTTTCTTTCTTTCTTTTTGACTTCTTTTTATCTCCAAATCAGAAGACACCCCAATCAGAAGAGATTGGGAGATCCCAATCAGAGGAGATCACAATCAGAGGAGATCCCTCACCCAATTGTGAAGGGGGAGAAATCCCCCCTAACGATTTGGGATCTCTTCTGATTAGGTGGAAGCATATTTTCCTGGGATTGTTGCCACCCTTTTAGTATTTTACTTGCTCCTTCATATACTCTTAACTGGACAAAATGAAAAGGCGGAAAAATTCACAACAAAAAAAAGAACAAGAGGCAGTACCGAAGGCTAGGGACCTAATCAATACAGACATTGGTAATATGTCAGATCTAGAATTCAAAATGACAATTCTCAAGGTTCTAGCTGGGCTTGAAAAAGGCATGGAAGATATTAGAGAAACCCTCTCCAGAGATATAAAAGCACTTTCTGGAGAAATAAAAGAACTAAAATCTAACCAAGTTGAAATCCAAAAAGCTATTAATGAGGTGCAATCAAAAATGGAGGCTCTCACTGCTAGGATAAATGAGGCAGAAGAAAGAATTAGCGATATAGAAGACCAAATGACAGAAACTAAAGAAGCTGAGCAAAAGAGGGACAAACAGCTACTGGACCATGAGGGGAGAATTCGAGAGATAAGTGTCACCATAGGATGAAACAACATTAGAATAATTGGGATTCCAGAAGAAGAAGAAAGAGAGAGGGGAGCAGAAGGTATACTGGAGAGAATTATTGGGGACAACTTCCCCAATATGGCAAAGGGAACGAGCATCAAAATTCAGGAGGTTCAGAGAACGCCCCTCAAAATCAATAAGAATAGGCCCACACCCCGTCACTTAATAGTAAAATTTACAAGCCTTAGTGACAAAGAGCAAATCCTGAAAGCAGCCCAGGAAAAGAGTCTGTAATATACAATGGTAAAAGTATTAGATTGGCAGCTGACTTATCCACAGAGACCTGGCAGGCCAGAAAGAGCTGGCATGATATTTTCAGAGCACTAAATGAGAAAAACATGCAGCCAAGGATACTATATCCAGCTAGGCTATCATTGAAAATAGAAGGAGAGATTAAAAGCTTCCAGGACAAACAAAAACTGAAAGAATTTGCAAACACCAAACCAGCTCTACAGGAAATACTGAAAGGGGTCCTCTAAGCAAAGAGAGGGCCTACAAGTGGTAGATCAGAAAGGAACAGAGACAATATACAATAACAGTCACCTTATAGGCAATAAAATGGCACTAAAATCATATCTCTCAATCGTTACACTGAATGTTAATGGGCTAAATGCCCCAATCAAAAGACACAGGGTATCAGAATGAATAAAAAAACAAAACCCATCTATATGTTGCCTCCAAGAAACTCATTTTAAGCCCGAAGACACCTCCAGATTTAAAGTGAGGGGGTGGAAAAGAATTTACCATGCTAATGGACATCAGAAAAAAGCTGGAGTGGAAATTCTTAAATCAGATCAATTAGATTTTAAGCCAAAGACTATAATAAGAGATGAGGAAGAACACTATATCATATTCAAAGTGTCTTTCCAACAAGAAGATCTAACAATTTTAAATATCTATGCCCCCAACGTGGGCGCAGCCAACTATATAAACCAATTAATAACAAAATCAAAGAAACACATCAACAATAATACAATAATAGTAGGGGACTTTAACACTCCCCTCACTGAAATGGACAGATCATCCAAGCAAAAGATCAACAGGGAAATAAAGGCCTTAAATGATACACTGGATGAGATGGACATCACAGATATATTCAGAACATTTCATCACAAAGCCAGGATACACATTCTTCTCTAGTGCACATGGAACATTCTCCAGAATACATCACATCCTCGGTCCTAAATCAGGACTCAACCGGTATCAAAAGATTGGGATCATTCCCTGCATATTTTCAGACTACAATGCTTGAAGCTAGAATTCAACCACAGGAGGAAGTTTGGAAAGAACCCAAATACATGGAGACTAAACAGCATCCTTTTAAAGAATGAATGGGTCAACCGGGAAATTAAAGAAGAATTGAAAAAAATCATGGAAACAAATGATAATGAAAATACAACGGTTCAAAATCTGTGGGACACAACAAAGGCAGTCCTGAGAGGAAAATATATAGCAGTACAAGCTTTTCTCAAGAAACAAGAAAGGTCTCAGGTACACAACCTAACCCTACACCTAAAGGAGCTGGAGAAAGAACAAGAAAGAAACCCTAAGCCCAGCAGGAGCAGAGAAATCATAAAGATCAGAGCAGAAATCAATGAAATAGAAACCAAAAAAAAACAATAGAACAAATCAACCAAACTAGGAGCTGGTTCTTTGAAAGAATTAAAAAAATTGATAAACCCTTGGCCAGACTTATCAAAAAGAAAAGAGAAAGGACCCAAATAAATAAAATCATGAATGAAAGAGGAGAGATCATAACTAACACCAAAGAAATACAAACTATTATAAGAACATACTATGAGCAACTCTACACCAACAAATTTGACAATCTGGAAGAGATGGATGCATTCCTAGAAACATATAAACTACCAAAATTGAACCAGGAAGAAATAGAAAGCCTGAACAGACCCATAACCAGTAAGGAGATTGAAACAGTCATTAAAAATCTCCAAACAAACAAAAGTCCAGGGCCGGACGGCTTCCCCGGGGAATTCTACCAAACATTTAAAGAAGAACTAATTCTTATTCTCCTGAAACTGTTCCAAAAAATAGAAATGGAAGGAAAACTTCCAAACTCATTTTATGAGGCCAGCATCACCTTGATCCCAAAACCAGACAAGGATCCCATCAAAAAAGAGAGCTATAGACCAATATCCTTGATGAACACAGATGCGAAAATTCTCACCAAAATACTAGCCAATAGGATTCAACAGTACATTAAAAGGATTATTCACCACGACCAAGTGGATTTATCCCAGGGCTGCAAGGTTGGTTCAACATCCGCAAATCAGTCAATGTGACACATCAATAAAAGAAAGAACAAGAACCATATGATACTCTCAATAGATGCTGAAAAAGCATTTGACAAAGTACAGCATCCCTTCCTGATCAAAACCCTTCAAAGTGTAGGGATAGAGGGCACACACCTCGATATCATCAAAGCCATCTATGAGAAACCCACTGCAAATATCATTCTTAATGGAGAAAAACTGAAAGCTTTTCCACTAAGGTCAGGAACACGGCAGTGATGTCCATTATCACCACTGCTATTCAACATAGTACTAGAAGTCCTAGCCTCAGCAATCAGACAACAAAAGGAAATTAAAGGCATCCAAATCGGCAAAGAAGAAGTCAAATTATCACTCTTCGCAGTGATAAAGTTTTTGGGGGAAAACCCAAAAGACTCCACTCCAAAACTGCTAGAACTTGTACAGGAATTCAGTAAAGTGTCAGGATATAAGACCAGTGCACAGAAATCAGTTGCATTTCTCTACACCAACAACAAGACAGAAGAAAGAGAAATTAAGGAGTCAATCCCATTTACAATTGCACCCCAAACCATAAGATACCTAGGAATAAACCTAACCAAAGAGGCTAAGAATCTATACTCAGAAAACTATAAAGTACTCATGAAAGAAATTGAGAAAGACACAAAGAAATGGAAAAATGTTCCATGCTCCTGGATTGGAAGAATAAATATTGTGAAAATGTCTATGCTACCTAAAGCAATCTACACATTTAATGCAATTCCTATCAAAGTACCATCCAAATTTTTCATAGAAATGGAACAAATAATTTTAAAATTTATATGGAACCAGGAAAGACCTCGAATAGCCAAGGGGATATTGATAAAGAAAGCCAAAGTTGGGGGCATCACAATTCCGGACTTCAAGCTCTATTACAAAGCTGTCATCATCAAGACAGCATGGTACTGGCACAAAAACAGACACATAGATCAATGGAACAGAATAGAGAGCCCAGAAATAGACCCTCAACTCTATGGTCAACTAATCTTTGACAAAGCAGGAAAGAATGTCCAATGGAAAAAAGAAAGCCTCTTTAATAAATTGTGTTGGGAAAATTGGACAGCCACGTGCAGAAAAATGAAATTGGACCTTTTCCTTACACCACACACAAAAATAGATTCAAAATGGATTAAGGACCTCAATGTGAGAAAGGAATCCATCAAAATCCTTGAGGAGAACACAGGCAGCAACCTCTTCGACCCTAGCCGCAGCAACATCTTCCTAGGAACATCGCCAAAGGCAAGGGAAGCAAAGGCAAAAATGAACTTTTGGGATTTCATCAAAATCAAAAGCTTTTGCACAGCAAAGGAAACAGTTAACAAAATCAAAAGACAACTAACAGAATGGGAGAAGATATTTGCAAACGACATATCAGATAAAGGACTAGTGTCCAAAATCTATAAAGAACTTAACAAACTCAACACCCAAAGAACAAATAATCCAATCAAGAAATGGGCAGAGGACATGAACAGACGTTTCTGCAAAGAAGACATCCAGATGGCCAACAGACACATGAAAAATTGCTCCATATCACTCGGCATCAGGGAAATACAAATCAGAACTACAATGAGATATCACCTCACACCAGTCAGAATGGCTAAAATCAACAAGTCAGGAAATGACAGATGCTGGCGAGGATGCGGAGAAAGGGGAACCCTCCTACACTGTTGGTGGGAATGCAAGCTGGTGCAACCACTCTGGAAAACAGCATGGAGGTTCCTCAAAATGTTGAAAATTGACCTATGACCCAGCAATTGCACTACTGGGTATTTACCCTAAAGATACAAACGTAGTGATCCAAAGGGGCACGTGCACCCGAATGTTTATAGCAGCAATGTCCACAATAGCCAAACTATGGAAAGAACCTAGATGTCCATCAACAGATGAATGGATCAGGAAGATGTGGTATATATACACAATGGAATACTATTCAGCCATCAAACAAACGAAATCTTGCCATTTGCGACAACATGGATGGAACTAGAGAGTATCATGCTTAACGAAATAAGTCAAGCGGAGAAAGACAAATATCATATGATCTCCCTGATATGAGGAAGTATTGATGCAACATGGGGGCTTAAGTGGGTAGGAGAAGAACCATGAAACAAGATGGGATAGGGAGGGAGACAAACCATAATTGACTCTTAATCTCACGAAACAAACTGTGGGTTGCTGGGGAGAGGGGGGTTGGGAGAAGGGGGGTAGGGTTATGGACATTGGGGAGGGTATGTGCTTTTGGGTAAATTGGAAGGGGTGGTGAACCATGAGAGAGTATGGACTCTGAAAAACAATCTGAGGGGTCTGAAGTGGCGGAGGGGTGGGAGGTTGGGGTATCAGGTGGTGGGTATTATAGAGGGCACGGCTTGCATGGAGCACAGGGTGTGGTGAAAAAATAATGAATACTGTTTTTCTGAAAATAAATAAATTGGAAAAAAATAAAAAAAAGAATATAATTACATTGATTTTTTTAAAGTTTATCATGAACATGAAATGGAAGAGATTGTTAAATATCAGATATTTTGTTTGAATAAATTTGGTTTCTTTAAATATGTCTTTAGTGTTAATTAAAATATTTATGAAAAACAGTGGAGGAGGGGCAAGATGGCAAAGAAGTGGGAGACCCTATTTTAACTGGTTCCCTAAAATGAGCTAATTATCTACCAGAACACTCTGGACACCCATGAAATCAGACGGAGATGTAGGATTACACACTTCTGGATTTATACGGAGGCAGAAGACACCAGTCGAGAGACAAAGTATACTGGCAATGATCAGATTGTTATTGGAGGATAAACAGAAGGGGGAGGAGCCATCAGAAGCAACCCTTCAGAAAGTAATACCCCATAAAGAGTGCCCTGTGATTGGGGACCAGCATTAACTTGGAGTCTGGTTAAAAGCACTCAAAAAGAACAAAATATTTTAAGGGGCAACAGGCATGGGCCAAAACCGACAGACCCAGGACTCACCTCTGGTGACCACCTGTGCCAGAGAGAGTGTGGCTGAGCCCCCAGGGTTGTTGCACAAATTGCATCAAGACCACTCCCATCCCCACATAAGGGAGTTTGATGATGGTGCCAGCCTGCGCTCCCTAGAGCTTTTGTGCACTGTGTGACCAGGGACTGATCTACTCCCCACCAGCCATGAGAAAACTCTGTCCTGGAGCTAGCTGGTGGAATCTAGGACCAGCGGAGGGTCTGGACTCTCCCAGCCTCAGTGCAATCACCCGAGCTCACAACTTGGGGTCTGAAGTCTGGGCAAAAGCAGTCACCAGAAGTGGGATCCCTGGACCAATATCACTCACAGTTTTGGCATGGGGGGGTGCATAGAGAAGATGTGCTTAAGGTGACCCCTGAGACAGTGACTGGGGATGTGCTCTGCCTGTGGGAGTTTGCACAGTTCAGTGGAACTTGTAGAGGGGAAGTCTGTGCGCTCTGAACTACACAGAGGGGAGCAGACTGAGGCTTCTCTCTGAGATGGAGGTCTGGGTGCTGTTTGCTTTCCTCTAATCCTCTGAAAAGCCACAAAAAGCCACCAAAGGAAAGAAAAAAAAAAAACCCTCCAGAGAACAGAAGTCTGAAAAACCGGTATCCACAGAGCCTAGCCCCTTGATAGGGAGCTGGAGGACTCAACCCAAGCAAGAACAACTGAAAAACAACGTGGCAGGCCACTCCTACAGAAAGCCAACTAAAAGAACGAGAGGACAACCACTACAGGATCCCCATAAAACTGTAAAACCCCAATATCAGGGGAAAACAATATATTAAACTCCCAGTATTGCCCTAAAACCTCTATATTTCATAGATACAATATTAATTTTTAATTTGTTCTCACTATGCCTTTTCCTTTTGATCTTTTTTTAACCTACTTACCATTACAACTAGAAGTTTAATACAACATATTTCATAATAACCTTTTAACTTGAACTTTTTTCAGACATGTACCCGTGTTTTTCTTTTTCTTTTCTTTTTAAAAATATATTTATTAATATTAAAAATATTAATATTGAATTATATTAAATATTTTTAATATAGATATAAACTTCAAGGTAATCCTCTTTCCCTAATCAACACTACCCCTATATGTAAACCAATATTAATCTCCCTTTATCACTGGAAAGTTGAGACTTTTAACAAAGTTATCAAGATACATCCAGGAAGAATAAAAATAATCTTCCTCCCCCACATTGAGGATATATAAGCACCCTCCCATCTTTTTCTTCTGTTAGCATTTCTGTGTATTTCCTTTTGTTCTGGTAGTATATAAATCTTATCATTGAGGTTCATTTTGGCTGGGTTCTTCTTTCTTTTTTTCTTGATATTTACTTTTACTTGTGTTTGTCCGTTTTTATTTGTATACCTTATAAATCCTACCTTTGGGGCCCATTCTGGTTGTGTCTTCTCTGCTTTTTGTTTGTTTGTTTGTCTGTTTTCAGTCTCTCTCTCTCTCTCTCTTTCTCTCTCTTTTTCCATTTTTCTTTCATCTTGGTGGTAACTTCTGATTGCTCTGAAGTCTTCCAGAGTATACCTTGCCTAGATCACAGTTGATATATTCAGCTACACATCCCCTCAAACACCTCTCACCAAAATGACCAGGAGGAGGAATGCCCACAACAGGAAAAAGCCAAAGACTGTGCCCTCTCCATCAGAGCTAATGGATATGGACATAA